>NW_022900934.1:4897682-4912419 GCF_012274545.1 Fukomys damarensis | reverse complement strand
AAACCCCAAAAAAAAAAAAAAAAAAAAAAAAAAAAAAAGTAGCGTATACATGCAAGATACTACAAATGTCTTCAAGGAACTGGAAGAACTCTCCAGCACTCATCTCTCCACCTCAAGAGATAGCGGTTTACAGCCCTCCCCAAGCCCAGGTAAAATCCCACCTGCTCTGGGTGTCTTCTGCAGACATCTGCTCTGTCCCCAGGAAAGAGCAGCTCCCAGCCTGTGCTTCTGGAGCACGTCACGTCCCTTTCCTCACCACAGGCTATGTGGGGCTCCTGCACAGCCCCTCAACCAGAAGCCCAGGGCAAAATGTGCTCTTCGCTGCTGTCTGGCCCCTAGCTTGGGCTCTAACAGTGGGGATCAGACAGATTGAGTAACGTGTTTTCCAAAAACAGACCTTTGTCTATAGCTATTAAATGTGATATGTTACATGTGCTCATTCCTCCAGCAAACACTGATTTAATTTCCTTCATAAACTTAAGGACAAAGAATAATCTTAGGGCTAAGTGGATCTTCACATTTCCCTTCTCCAAAGCTTCACAAATCTTTGCCCAGCAACAGCAGCAAGTGTTGTTTTTTCCAATTTCTCCAACTCAAGGAAGAATACAAATATAGCACTGTTTAGAGAAAGAAGAGTTGTGATAATGGATATGGATTGCAAGGTCTGGCTCTCAGATCAGATGCTCAGTGGGAGCACTAGTCATAAAATGAAAAATACCCCAAAGAAGAAGTTGTACTTTTCCAAGCAGTACAAAGACAGAAACCTTAGAGTTGAGCTAAGGGATGATTTAATAAGCTCCTAAAGGAACACCACCCTTAGCTGTTCACTACTGGAAAGGGCACTGGACGTGGGAAATGATGTCATAGCACCCATGGAGCTAATGAAAATTCCACTGCTACAGATATGCCCAAGCATCATCCCCTGTTCTATCAGAACTGCCTTCAAGATGAGGACATCCATCTGCAGGACAAGGGGCACAGTCTTCACGCGGGTCCACACGGAAATGTCTGACTTTACTGGCCATGGTGAGACCAAACCAGTCTCTTCCGTACACACATGTACAGTGTAAATAAACACAGGCAGACACACACGCTAGCACACAGGCCTAAGGAAGAAGGAAGTGGCCGTGTGCAATGCACCACACAGAAATATTCTATCCCATTTTCCCTTTAATGACAATGAACATTTACCTTGAACATCTGGATCACACATCGTATGTGCCTGTAAACTCTTGAGGACCTTCTGAATCTCACTCCTGGCCACACAGCTGCTGTTGTACACACTCTCGGGACCCACTTCCTGAGTCCCAGCCTCACTCAGAAACAGCTCCATGTCCTTGCTGATGTCAGGGAGAGGAGTTCGCCAATACAGGACAGTACTGAATACATTATCTGACTTATCTAGATGGCCGCGGACAAGGAAGTCGTCAGTAGGACGGAGTTTGGAGATGGCACTGGCCTCTGGGGAAAGCCTAGTCAGCTCAGCTCCAGCCAAAGCAGGACCTTCCTTTGGGTTTTCTGTTAGGCCATTGGAAGATCTATCATCACGTAGGAAAATATTGATGTCTGCTTGTGTCCCTTCTACACGTGGATCTGGCTCTCTCTGCACAGGACTTGCTGAACTGAGTTAAACAGAAGGAAGCAGACTTTCAGTGCCATGTAATAGCCTGGCGGTAACATGGAAAACCCTGAGACCTGAATTCTCACAAGCCCAGTACTTATCCCCTAACTTGTCACCAGCCCTTCTAGTGACTCCTGGTGTCAGAACATTAAAATCTCACACATAAGAAAGAGATCAAAGCAGTCCCCTTTGCTCCAAGGGCTGTGCAGCATTCATGGGAAATGCTACACAGACGTTCAGCCGACCCTTCACTGAGTTCAAGTGGTAATGTGCCCTGGCTGCTGCAAAAACTTCTTGGTGCCAAGACTTAACCAGCTCACTAGCCAGGAGGAGGTGCCAATTGTGCTTCCACCACAGGCAGGCATTGGGAAATAAAAAGGTGCCCAAATTACTAAGGCCTGGTTATTTGTTGCACATCCCGAAAGTCTTTATGATGAACAAAAGTGATCAAACTGCATGATGAATATTTAGATAAAATGTATATCAGTAAAAGACATTGCCATTAGCCTTCCTTGAAATCCTCCCCCTTCCTTTGGACACACTTGCGTTCACTGTTCTTGCCATTTCCTGAAGAAGCACCGGAAGTCCTCTTATGGAAGCGTCTTTATGAGATATAATAAAAAACACAGCGAATGCTGCTACCACCAAGTGCCATCTGATGCAAAGGCAGGCTTGTACAGACACTGCGGTGTGTTCTCATCTATTTTACTTACATCCCTGCATCTAGCATCATGTAAGACCTGGGCTCTTCCTCGCAGTCAAGATGACCAGAAAACATAGAAGTTTTGAGTCAATTCAGGGTAGTGAGGCAGCCACGACAGCACAACTAACGACATGAAAGAGGACTCCCGGAACTGCTTCAGGAAGTGGCAAGAAAGACAGGTTAAGTATGTTCAAAGCAAGAAGGAGTATTGGCGGGGGGGGGGGTTTAATAGCAACGTGTCTTTTATTGTAATAAATCTTTTTAAAAATTTAAACATTCACTATACTTTTCAATCACCCTGGATGGAATACTTTCCAAACATACCATATATGTGGCAGCTGGGCCTGACATTTAGCGGAGCTCATTGAATTCTCATGGAGGAAGGGTAAAGGGAAGGCCACAGCAGTCTTCAGAGGACCTGTATCTTTATCTGAGGTGTGAACTGGCTGTTCTCACACTCCTGCATAACGCTAACAATGGAGAGACATTTATGAACTACCTCAAGTTGTTTGGTGGGTTCCTCATCCTTAGAAGATATAAAAAACCCAAGATCAACTGCCACACAAAACATTGTAGGGTGTATTAATTATGGTCAGGAATGTTACCTTTATGTGCACAGAACTCCTATTTCACAAAAGAACACAGATCTTTGGGAGAATTCACATTTTTCCCTATGTAAATTATCCAAAGAACTTCATTAATCAAAAAGTAAAAGAAATTTTTCTTTATAGGTTATTTAATCACTACTCTCAATGAATATTTTATCTAAATTTAGAAGATACAGTAGCTTCATTATTTATAACCCAGTAGTCAGGTTTCAAAATCATTATTGCAATTACTTTTTGCTTCTTTACCTAATTAAAGCTCTAATATTCCATCTTGCCCAGAAGGTCACTATTACTAAAATTCCAGACAAGGTAATTGCTAGAATTCTAGGTGGGTACTTGAGCTAAGCAGGAGTCCTGGTGGTGATCTTGGAGGGTGCGTACCTGGTGGGGGAGGTGCTGCTACAAGCGCCGGGGTTAGGGGAGGCAGAGGGAAAGTCAGCCCCCAGATCCCGGCTTGGTGGCTGCATGCTCAGGGTGCCGTCCTCTCGGGTGTACAGGCCAGCCCTGGAGGGGTTTGCAAAGGTGGAAATGAAGGGCCCAAGGGACTGGAAGGCAGCCTGGCGCACCTGAAACCAGAGAGAAAGGACAGTGCAGCGGGGGCCAGGCTGAACCAGGCTGAAACAGCTGTGCCCAGATGCCACCAAATGGGGTCCATACAAATTCACTCCTTCCCAGAACAGTCCCTAAACCCCAATGAAGCTATTTCTCAATAGAAAATAAGCAGAAATTTGGCCCCATTATGCACTTTTCATTCTTTTAGAATATTAACTCCACAACAAATGATAGTTATTAACCATCACAGGCGAGTTTATGGTAACAACACGAAAGCTAACCACTCAGTTACAGCGCTCTTCCCAGTTCTGACCTCTATGACATTCACTTACTGCACATGTTGAGCTATGTACCAGTTCCTCAATATTCACCTCCATGTTTTGCAGATCTTAGATGCCCTAAAATTATTTAGACCTCACAAGATCTAAGTCTAATTATGCCAATCAGCAATTGAAAGGACAAGATGCAAATCCAGACACTGAAGCAAGGCCTGGAAGTTGGACGCAGCTGGAGGTGGATGACGGCAAGGCCCATGTGGTGATGGTGCACCCCTCACTCACCCAACGACAGGGGTCACTGAGGAGCCTGATGAAGAGAGGCGAAAGCTGGGATCTGCGGACCTCTGGGGAGGTGTTGTGGGACACAGCCATGAAGCATTCCGCACAGGCTTTTCGCATACCCCATACACTATCTGAGCAGAGCTCGAAAAACCTGAGGAGCTAGCAAAAAATAAAACAAATAATAGATTAGTCAAATCTGATTACCCTAAGAATGGGTAGAACCTGTCTTAATGTTGCAGTAAAGACAGATCCAGAAAATAAGGACAAAGGCAAATATACAAGTGCTCTAAAAGGAATCATGTGAAACAAAGAGAAAGTGTGGTAAGTAGAAGAAAATAACATTTCCTTCACCTCCTAACTTTAGTTAAGTGACTTGGCTAAATTTAATAAGATAATAGAGAAAACTGCAAAAAAGCAGAATGGCATATTCATCACAGGAAATGGAGATAAATATGGTAAAAGACTGAACTTACCTAGGGGATTTCTCAGCTGTCACTGTCTCTGACTAGGCATTCTACAACTCTGATCAGCTGTTACAAACTGATAGTAATACACATGATTCCTGCCTGCAGAAAGGCGAATTGTGTCCAGTAGAATGCAATTAGTTAGCATCGTAGACATGGACACAGTTTTTACTCTTTTTGTAAGTTCCCTTTGGTATTCCTTGATTTGACTAGAAATATGAGGTACTCCAGTTCATCTTACTGGCTTCCCTCAATTTATAAATGAGTTAAATATAATCTTGGGGTTTTTTGCTTTTTGAGGGTTTGGTTTGAGGGGGTTGTTTTGTTTTGGTTTTGGTGTTTTGAGACAGGGTCTTGCTATGTCATTCAGACTGGTCTTGAACTCAGAGATCCTCTTGCTTCAGTCTCCCAAATGCTGGGATTACAGGCATGTGCCACCATGCCTAGCTGTTAAATGTAATCTTTGAAATATGTTCATTTATATTTACGTGAAGGTCATGATTACATTTTCTTTTAAAATTTATCCTTTAAAATGCTCTGATCTTAATATCCTAATGTAAAGTAGCCTAAAATGTTTCCTAAATGGGAATAGGATATGGTCATAGAAATATCTACCTACACAATTACCATGTTGGCCACTGCTGTTCTTTATTCAGATACATAAATAGAAGATAACACTTTCTTCGAAGCAGCAGATCAATACAAACTATTCTTATGTTAGAACTATGTAGACAAGCCTATACTTCCAACAAAACAAACTACTGAACTTAAATTTTAAAACAATTTAATGTTTATGCTCTCTGCGTTAAATTCCCACCATACAGGTAGGGCGTTCTGTCAAATAATAGTAACAAATGCTTTCTAAGCATTCAGCTGACCTCTAAGTGCCAGGCACCAGGTAAACACTGGAGAAACAAAGATGAACAGGATGGGGCCCTACCCTCAAAATCCCCACGCAAAAAACTTGCAAGGGGCACTCTAAACAAAAGGCCAGGTGTGTAAAGGGGAGAGAGAAACACTCTACAGTAAGTACAGTGGGTAGGGGAGTCTGGACAAGGAGAGAATGGTATAGAGAGGCCTCAAGCTGGGTCCCACCAGATAGGGAAAACACTGCGGAAACAGGGTCAGCAATATGCAGAGGCCCAAACAGCAGGAAACCTCAAGGAGCAGAAAGTCCCCTGGCTAGCTAGTGAGATAGCTTTCTACTGTGTTGGGCATCAGAATTACTTGAGAATTTATCAAATATACAGATGACTGGTCTCTCCCCTTTTCCCTCAGCCTCCCCAGGACCCACATGCCTGGCCAGAGGTGAAACCCACACAGGCCAGGGTAGTATACAGAACTGAGAAAGGTGACTGGAATGAGGCAGCGAAGATATTTATTTGTAAAGAGACCTGACAGGCCAGTGACCTACCAACCAAGAAAAAAAAAAAAAAAATCCCAGTGGTTCTGAGGCCCAAGGGCAACGTGACAGAGTACTAGAATAAGGAGAGGAGACAGATAGTGGCTTAGACAGCGAGAAGAAACAAGGGACGGTGACCTAACTGCAAGGAGGCAATAGCAAATTTTGGAGGAAATTGGCCCCAGGCTGCTTTCATCCCATTCCCCAGACCAGCTGCCTACTGCTTTGGAAAAAGGGTAACGTCACAAGTCAAGAACTTTGATACTGATGAATGCAAAACTGAGTTGCCATTCCAAATAACAGACTCCTAAGTACAAAACCTTACACCGATTCAGGAAGCACACTAAGAAGTAAATCAGCAATTATGATTAAAAAAACTTCACATACCAAAAATTTCTCAGTGGCTTCTTGTCCAACAGCATGACAAACATCACCAAAATTTGTAGCACACACCTTAAGAATGCAAAAGACATACTCATTATTCTTATCTCTCTTTTTTCTTTTAACAAATTGTAAAACTAACAAGAAGGAACCTGGAGAGCAATTATGCCTCTAGTCAGGCAGATAACAAGCCCTTAGCAAGCCCAGCACCCACAAAGCACCATGCTAGGTCTCTGCTGCATCAAAAACAGAAGATTTGCAAGGTGCTCAATTTCAGGATTTTTCTGCCTCTTAAATGATCTTGATACATAATGCATTTGGTTAGCAACAGGGAATAAAGAGCGCTGTTAGAGTCTCTGCCTGGTGGGTGAGGCCATTGTCCTGCCCACGAACCGCCCACGAACCACCCATGCAGAGCAGCCACAGGAGCAAGGCCTGCAGGCAGCAAGGTGGAGGCTGAGGTTATTAAGCGAAGGACAGCAACAGCCTCCACAGGAAGAATCTGACAATGGAAGTGTCAAGCAACTAACAGAGAAGCCCGGCTGGGGTTGGAAGTTACAGCCAAGACAGAGGGTTCTGACACAAATCACCCCAGGAAATCAAAGACCTTGTAGGTCTGGTTAACATGTAACCATCAGCTGGCCAGATCCCGTACCTCTCACCTCTCACCCAAGAGCAACTAATCTGCTCACAAAGATTCTTATGCCTTGGTCTCTCAGTATTTCCTAATTGCAATAAAAACTAGAACATGGTTCAAATATCTTCCTTACAGCTTTGTGATGGCCACATTTTCCTCCAGACTGTCTACTGAAGAAGTAAACAGTTCTTTAGAGGAACTGATTTTGAATATTTTAACTTAAAGAGTTTTGAATCTCTTGTGGTTCCCACCTTCCGAACTTGAAAGAGCTTCCTGTCACCACACAGTTCACAGAACCGAGGGAGTAGCAGGCGTTCAACTGTGCTCTTACTCAGCATTGAAGCCACTTTGCAGATGATCTGTAAATAACAAGAAAATTAGTCATTTGAAATACCAAAGGGTCCAGGCCACATGCATCACTAACAAGATGAGCATAATGTGAAACACAACGAATCGCCACAAGAAACAGAAGATAACAGAATGTTTTTTTAAAACATGCTAAAGGAAGAAAAACCACATTTGTCAACCTCAATTCTCTATCAAGCACAACTATAACTCAAAAATGAAGGTAAACTAAAGACACTGTTAGGTAAACCAAAACAGAGATTTCATAATCCATTGGCCTAAACTATACAAAGTACTAAAAAGTAAGTTAGGAAGGGAAATGACACCAGATGACAACTCAGTTCTAGGAAAAGAAGGAATGACAATCCTCAAAAATGGTAAAAATTAAAGTATAAAAGGTTGTATTTTTTTCTTTTATTAACTTCTTCAAAAGAAATTTATAACAACGTGTATGAAAACAACACCACCAAGGACAGAAGTGAGTGAAGTGAGATTGTTATGAGCCCCTGCAGCGCTCACCCCCACTTCAGTACTGGGGACTGAACCCAGGCTGCACCACTGAGCTACACCCCCAGCCCTTTTTTATTTCTTATTTTGAGACAGGGCCTCCCTCAGCCACTAAGATGACCACACTGGGCTCAAACTTGGGATCCTCCTGCTCAGCTCCCTGAGTGCTGGGACTACTGGCGTGAACCACTACACCAGCTACATTGCTAAATTGAGAAATTAAGACACAATCTTTAAAAAATATTCAATTAACCCAACAGAAAGAAGGAAAAGAATAACAGAGAAACAAAAACTGATGAGAAAAATAGAAAATAAATAGCAAAATGGCAGAAATAAATCCAAACACATTAATAATCATATGAAGATAAATGGACTGAATATTCCACTTAAAAAGCAGAAACTATCAGCCTAGATACAAAAACAAGACTCAACTATATGCTAATGAAAGGAGAAACACTCTGCTTAGAAATACAGGGTGAAGATAAAAGAATATAAGCAAATACCATAAACACTAATAAGTCTAAGAATGTTGGGGTTGTTACATTAATATCACAGTAGACAGATGATTACTACCAGATATACTGCTTAATGATAAAGGGGTTAATATATCACAAAAATGTAAACATTAAACATATATCTTTACATACTTAAAATAAAAAGGTAGGCTTGAAAATACTGTTTCCCCTTTATAAAGCTAGAAAAATGCAACGAAACTGAGCTGAAGAAAAGTAAAAGACAATAAATAAATAAATAAGTAAATGAATGGTAGAAATATATGACAAAGAAAACAAACAAGAACATCACTCCTTTTCAACATATGTGAAAGATCAACAAGATCAATTAGACAAGAAATATAAGAGGGATGTGCAATGGAAAAGGAGTCAAATTATCATTATTTGCAGATGGTACGATCCTCTATATAGAAAAATTCACCAAAACCCACCAAAAGATTCTTAGAATTAATAACCAAATTTAGTAATATAGCAGGAAACAAAATCAACACAAAAATCCATAGTGTTCCTGTACACTAATAACCCACTAAGAAAAGAAATTAGGGAAAAAACATTATTTACAATAGCACAAAGGAAAATTAAATACTTAAGAATTAGCCTAAGGAAGCAAAAGGCCTGTATAACAAAAACTATAGTACTCTGAAAAAAAAAATTGAAGGGAACATCAGGAAACAGACAGACATCCCGTTTCTAGATAGGCAGAACCAATACAGTCAAAATGGTCATATTTCCAAAATTGGTATACAGATTTAACATAATCCCAACCAAAATTCAAACAGCACTCATCACTGAACCAAGAAAAGAATCCTAAAATTGATATGGAACCAAGAGACCCAGAATAGTGAAAGTATCCTGAAAGCATCACAATTCTGGACTTTAGCTGTGATTTGACAACCTACACCATGGGAAAAAAATTTTATCAGCTGTTCCTCAGACAAAAGTCTACTATCTAGAATACATAAAGAACTTGAAAAAATCAGACCCCCCCCCCAAAATTTAAAGACCCAATTAAAAAATGGGCATCTGAAATAAACAGACATTTCTCAGACAAACAAGTAAAAGCCGCAAATAAACATACAAAAAAAAGTTCAACATCACTGGTCATTCGAGAGACTCAGATGAAAATAACACTGAGATTTCACCTCACCCCAGAAAGAATGGCTGCTATCAAGAAATCAACCAATAAGAAATGCTGGCAGGGTTGTGGGGAGAAAGGAACCCTTCTCCACTTTTGGTAGGAGTGCAGACTGGTGCAACCACCGTGGAAATCAATATGGAAATACCTCAAACAACTAGGATTTTAAGTCCCATTTGACCCAGATATCCCTCTTGCTGGGTATCTTCCCAAAAGAATTAGAAGAATCATACCACAGTGACCTGTGCACACCCATTTTTATAGCAGCACAATTTGTAATAGCTTAAACTTGGAAACAACCCAATTGCCCATCAGCTGGAGACTGGATAAAGATGTGTTTCTTTTTTATAAATATATAAAATGGAGCACCATTCAGCCATAAAGAATGAGAAACTAGAGTCATTTACAGCTATATGGATGCACATTGAGGCCACACTCCTAAGTGAAATAAACAGGACACAGAGGTGTAAATACCGAATAGTTTATCTGGTGTGAGAAACTAAAAGCACAAATAAGGATCAAAATGTATAATAGATAATGTGAAACGAGAAGAAAAAGGTCTAAAGGGGAAGAGGAAGTGGGAGGGGAAGTGGGAGGCGTAGGGGAAAGGAAAAAGTATGAGAAAAGGAAATAATGGAAACAAAGTCTTTGTAAATAGGGAGAGGCAGAGGAGTTGAAGGGAGGGCAGGGGAATGAGGAAAAAATAAGAACCAAGATATATCATGTAAAGGTACAAATTCCCAATGACGATGTCATCATACTACATACCTAAAATGTACCAATAAGCTTAGTGAATAAAAATAAATAAATAAAAATTTAAAAGCTACTATGATTAAAAAAAAAAAATCATGGTACTGGCACATGAAAGCTAGTGAAACCGGCCAGAGGATACAGAAACAACCAACAGAGTGAAAAGACAACCTACAGAATGGGAAAGAAATTCGACAGCAATCTCTAAGAAATTGCTTATATCTAGAATATATAAAGAATGCAAAAAAATTAAGACTCCTCCAAAATAAAAGACCCAATCAAAAAAATGGAGAAAATAGACACTTCACAGATGTAGTACAAATGGCCAATAAATACATGAAGAAATGCTCAACATCATTGTCTATTAGATAAATGCACATTAAAACAACACTGAGATCCCACCTTACCCCAGAAAAAGTGGCCACCACCAAGAGATCAAATAATAACAAATGCTGGACAGGCTGCAGGTGAAAAGGAACCTTCTACATAGTTGGTGGGAATGTGAACTGGTACAACCACTACAGAAATCAGTATGGAGATTCCTCAGAAAGCTAAAACTAGAAATTCCATTTGACCCAGCTATTCCCCTTCTAGGTATCTTTCCGAAAGACTTAAAGAGATCCTATGATAATGATGTATGCACACCCATGTTTATACAGAACTCATAAGAGCTAAATCTTGGAAGCAGCCTATATGTCCATCAACAGATGAATGGATAAAGAAAATGTGGTAATGATACACAATGAATTCTACTCTGCCATAAAGAAAGACAAACTCAAATCATTTGGAGGAAAATTAATGTACCTTGAGACCATAATTTAGTTAAGTGAAATAAATCAGATGCACAAGCTTAAATATCACATGGTTTCTCCTACACAAGAAACCCAGAGTAAAAGTAAAGAGCAAAATGGAAGATAATAGGAAGTAGGGAGATAGACCATTCTCAAAGGTGAAGAAGATCAAGAAATGGAGGGAGAGGAGACGGAAAGCAGGGATAAGGGATGACAAAAAGGAATCTGAATGTCTTATGTACATGTATCAATGCCACACAAGGAATGTAGTAAACACTGTGTACTGTAGACATGTACACAAACACAAAAAGGAAAGGATCAAGAGATGGGTGGAAGGGGGAGGGTGGGAATGGAAAAAGGATGAAAAAAGAAATTAAGACGTGTTATGAACACATGCCAACTTCCCACAAGGAATGCAAACATTATACACTACACACAAACTAAAATATAATAAAAAAGATTTCAATCCTTAAAAAAAAGCAACAGAGAAATTCAATGAAGCCAAAAATTGTTTTGAAAACATAAATAAAATTGATAAATCTCTAACAAGACCATTTAAGAAAAAACAGAGAAAACACAAATTACCAATTTCATAAATAAAAGTGCTAACACTACAAATCTTATAGGCATTAAAAGGCCTATTAAGAGGATAATAAGGAACTATTTTGAACAACTGTAACCCAATAAATTTGACAATCTAGATGAAAGTAATTATTTCTCTAAAATATCCAACTTATCCAATGACACAGATGACAGTACAAAAATGAAGCCCTACGTTTAAAGTGGTTCAAAAAACCATCTCACTAGAATCAGTGAGATTTACTGTGAATTAAATATTTAGTAAGAGGAAAAATAACTCCAATCTTAAACAAAATCTTTTAAAAAGTAGATTGGGATAGAATACTTCTCAAGTTATTTTTTGAGGCCAGAATAACAATGATGCTAAGGGCTGGGGATTTAGCTCAATGGCACCACACTTGCCTCGCAAGCGCAAGGTCCTGAGTGAGATTCCCCAGTATCGTGAAAAAAAAAAGGATGCTAAAACCTGACAAATATACAACAGAAAACGAAAATTGCCTACCACAGGCCTCCTGAATATAGGCTTGAAAACCTTCCATAAACTGTTAGCAAATAATGGAGATAGGAACTCTTCCCAGTAGAATGCCAAATGGAATCACCAATAGGCAATATCCCTTAGGGTGGAAGTTTGATGAGGAAAAATATACTCACAGTTTTAAGTAACCTTCCTTAACACTCTCAGATAGCACATTGGAGTATGTGGCAGATACCACTTCTAGTTACCAAGTTATCGAGTCTGTGCCTCCTGCTCTGACACACTGAGAATACAGTATTCCCACAATACTCCTGCCAGAAAGACAGAGTCTGAATCCAGTCACGAGGAAACAGCAACCAAAACCAAACAGGAGACATTCTACCTAACAAGTGGCCTTATACTTTCTCAGCATGTTACTCAGAACTGTTCCAGGTTAGCGGACATCAAGGAGATAGCACAGCTCAGTGCAATAAGGGATGTGACTCAGTTCCCTGACAAGTAACAACATTTGAATATGAACTGTGAATAAGAGACATGAGCACTGTATCCATGTTAAATTCCCTGATGATTTTGATCATTGTGATATGGTGGTAACACAAGAGAATTTCCTTGTTTTCAGGACAGAAACCTAAAGTATTTAGATGTGAAGAAACATAAGGCCTCCAACTTGTGCGCCCACACACACCCCCACTCCTTGCGGGAAGGAAAACGATATAAGAAATGAAACTAAATACAAACTACTAGAGGGCCTGGGAACTAGCTCAGTGGTTCCTTCACCTGCCTTACAAGCACAAGGACCTGAGTTCAATCCCAGGTACAAAGAAAAAAAAAATTGCATAAACTACTAGAGAAGGTAGATAGAGTGTATTGTGGAGTTCATATTGCTATTTTTACAACTTTCCTGAAAGTTGAAATAAAAACAAAATGAAGTTACCCCCAAAATATATAAAATGAACTATCCAACTCTCCCCAAAAAATTAAAAAAGGAGAGAAGGAAGGGGAGGAAGGAGGGGGGGGAGGAGGGGCAAATTTCCTCTGAAGTCTCATTCTCAGTATGTACACAGCACTGCCATTCCACGTTAGTTAAGTAGGCAACCTACATATTACTCTATTTGGAATTTGCACACAAGCAATTAAGAGGAGAAAAACACTAATCAGGGTGGGGTGGGAGAGAGAAAACCAGCCCTGTAACCTAAATAAACAAAAGGCTGTCTTCAAACTCAGGAAACATGTATTTTTGATGCGATGCTTAGCAGAGTTGTACAAAGTGACAGTTGTAGTATGTGGCTTTTGTATCCAGGGTAACAAGCAACTAAAGAGTTCCCAGTATCTCCATCTACTCCTCCCCTGCTGCCATACCCACATGACCTTATTACTACACAGAATAAAACAGAATCATTAAAAGTCAGTACACAGAGTGACAAGAAATTATATTCCTGTGGCCCTGGGAACCACTTGTATAGAAGGACAATCTTCACTAAGTTGCTTAGAGCCAAGTATTCTTCATAGCAAATAACCATAGCATTCTTTTTAAATAAATGCACAAATAAAAATGAGCTTAAAAACAGGAATTGTTAGGGAATTGATCATGTTAAAGTATGCTGTGACACTGTCATCACAGGCTGCATTCTCCTGGTACCTCTTGGTTCCTAAAATGACCTCTTGCCCTTATCTCTGGTTTCCCTCCCCCAAGGCCACAGCGGTGGGGAGAAGTTGAAACCTGTGTCTGCAGGGCTGGACCCATAAAAAGCAACCTGGCCCGTGATAGGTTTAAAGTAGCCCACTCATATATAAGCAATAGCCCAGCCCAAAACTGATAAAAGGACCTTCCTTTCTTTGTTCTTCTCTTCTCTTCTGTTCCTCTCTTCTTCCTCTTCTCTGTCTCTGCTCTCTGCTCTCTCTCTCTGCTCTTTCTCTCTGCTCTATCTCTCTCCTCCCACCCCTTGAATAAAATCTCCAGTCGGACCTCTTGGTGTGTGTGTGGCCTAGTTGTTGAGCGTCACTATCCCCTTTCAGGAATGACAACAAAAAATGAGGAAGCCTTAATGTGAAAACGTGTTGAGAGAGAAAAATAGGCTTCTGACAATTAGTTATAATCTCAGAATGTTAATGGCCTCCCTGCAAGCAAGAGGAATTATAATTGGTCTCCAGCGGCCTGTTTATCCTGCCTAGATATAATTACAAGATACAGTTCCTGCAGTTTTTACCAATCCATTCACCCAACAACCAACATTTATTCAGTACTGACTCTGGGCCTGGCACTGTGCTGGGTGCTGATGGTGCAAAGATGCCATGCCCCCATATTTAAAGGGCTTGCTGTCTCGGGAGCAGTCAACAACTTTACAACTCAATTGCTAAGTGACAGAAGACAGCTATGCACCAGCCCTTATGACTGAATAAAGGAGAATCACTAACATGCCTTGGAGTATCTAGAAAGATTTCAAAAAGGAAAATGCCTACGCATATGAGAACCCACGAATCTAGCATGTAAGCTGCTCTATCTGGTTGTCCCAATCACATAAGCACCACAATCAACTGACTATAGCTGCTAACAGGAATGAAAAGCCTAGTGAAAAGTCATACATTCTGTCCACATGACATGCGGTATCTTTGGAAGTGAGAAGTCATTGCTCCAAAGCAGCACGGTGGGTGTGTGTTCACCTATATTCGGCACCTTCATCCCACATGGCTTCCAAGAGAGTTCTAGCCAGGCAT
>NW_022900934.1:4869917-4897607 GCF_012274545.1 Fukomys damarensis | reverse complement strand
AAAGAGGGGGGGAGAGGGGGGGGGAGGCACAGTGCCAGGCCTAGACACAGAGGACATCAGTCTAGCCTAATCTGCTTCTTTTCACCTCCGTCAACCTTCAAGCTAATAGCTCCCTGAATCGCTGGCTAACAAACACACACTGCTTCCATGTGTTGGGTTATCATTTGCAGACCAGCTGAATGGGAGCACTGCTCTCCCACGAAGCCCTACAAAACACACTGTGGTCTTTGAAGGATAGAACCCACATTCTACTCAGATGGTCATTTCCCCCAGAAAAGGTGTCAGCTCTGTACTCTGCAGCTCTCTGGGTCCGTGGGGCTGTCTCCTCTAAGGCCCTTGCCTCCAAGCTCTGGGGGGAAAAATGGACCAAAGTGTAGACAGGCCAGACAAGACACCTCACATCCTGCTCCCATGAGGGCTCCAAGAAAGGAGAAAGAGGTCCTTCAGAATCGGGAGAGAATGGAGATGTGTACTTGGCCTGGGGGTGGACTGTGGGGGCTCAAAGCCACTTCCACTCCTGCACTCCTCCTCATTTGAAAGCTTATACATTCAAGCCATGATACCAGCAACTCACTTTGAATAAAAAACAAAATTTATGTGAATTAATTTGTTCTGCAAATGATTTGTGGAGATAGCTTCTGGAAGGCGTGATATATTTTCTAAACATTTCTACCAAAAAAGAATATTGCTGACAAGAATGGAGCAATTGGAAACGAAACAAAACAAAAATCATGCAAAAATGCCTTTAGCATTATTTTTCATGTATTATTAGTCTTTAAGGATAAGATATTTGGTTGTCAGTCGTAACCTTGGAAACTCGCCTAACCAACTTCTAAATGAAAAAGATGATCTAGTTGGCAAAGTTCACTACTCAACTGCCAAATACCCCAGCTAAATGCTATTATACAGGTTCATTTTGCAAAATAAATTGAATTTCTTGTAGAGAAACTTGAAATTTATAAAAGAACCCTGGAGAATTTGAATTTTAATAATCAATTATTCTTCAGCCTGATTCATCTTATAAACATATGGAATATGCAAAAAATTAAATTAGTTTAAAAAGCCAGACCTTTAACACATAGTTGAAGAAAACTTTCACATAAATGAAGAATAATTGCCAAATGTTCTGATGCTGCAATACAATTTTTTTTTTTTTAGCTCCATGGCATGTAATGTACTTGTACTTGGGAACAGAAAATAATTCCTCTCTCTAGCATCATTCTTTTCTAAACAAGAAAACAACCCATCTTCTCTCTTTTATTGTCTCACTCACAAGCAAAGCTTATGACTTTTTAAATCCTTATGTACAATTTCTTCCTAAAATGCTAGAATGAGGCCGGAGCGATGCATTTCCATGATGCAAACAGAAAGGGTCATGTCACCCAGCATCACTCACACAGGATATGGAGGAGCTAAAGACCAGCAGCTCATGACAACCTCTTCCTGAGCCACAGGAAGTAATGCAAGGACTGGCTGGGCATCTGGCCCAAGGGCAGCAAAAGCCAGCACTGGTTCATCAACCACTAGTTTGCAAGCAAGCTCCAGGAGTGAGCAGAAAATCCCAATGGCAAAATCATGTAACAGTGAGTACAGAATCTCACACATCCCAGGATATCACACTGAACTATTAAAGCAGAGCCGGCCATGGTGGTGCATACCTGAATCCCAGTACTCAGGAGGCTGAGGCAGGAGGACTGCCACAAGTTTGAGGCCAGACTGGACTAGTGAGTTCAAGGCCAGCCTGAACTACTGAGAGACCCTATCTCAAAAGTAAACAAAACAATCCAAAAAACCCTATAAATGTAGAAGACATGTATCTATAGTATTCCCTTCATAGTATATCTTTAATTGACATGAACACACACACTCTATACCAGTCATGGCAAACCTATGGCACACATACTGCAGTAGGCTGTTTGTATCGGTGAAAGCTCTAAAGGTTCACCATCATGGCTCTATACCTTTCTCAGACTGCTGTAAACATCCTGCCATTATCTGCATTCTTCACAGTGACTTTTCTTTGCTTACAAACCTACTTTAGTCTTCTCCTAGTTGATAAAACAGACACACGGGTCTATTAAGACTTTTTCATTGTCCTAAAATTATCTCACATACCATAGTAGGTTCCTTACTTTGAGAAAGAAGGCCCATGATCCAAGCAGGCTCAAGGACTTTCCCGTCAGCCTTAGCATCTTACCAGCAGAGCCCGGGCCAGCTGCCTCAGCTATGCCCACATCACCCTGATTTCTTAAGTCTCACCATCCTTTTTGTTGTTTTGGTACTGGGGATCAAACTCAGGATCATGCGCTTGCAAGGTAGGCAGCAGCACCACTGAGCTACATCCCTGGCCCAGAACCTCACCTTAAAACAACTGGTACTCCCCTAACAGTTCAGGGCTGCACAGTGAGCGTTCTCTGATCTAGGCCGAGTCACTGGCTACCTTGTTAGAAGAAATATGCTGGCCAAACATGAATGCACAAGATACTTCAAACCACGCATAAGGCAACAGACAGGACAGGCTCAACAGGTGCTGACAGTCGTTCCCTGAACAGACTTACACTCATGGCTTCTGCTCTGTATTTATCGTCTCTCTCGGGGGCGGACAGTTCCAGCAGAATCGAACATACTTTGTTTTCAATATCACTCTGGAAAATTAGATCTTGTTCCAGAAGAATCAACAGCACTTCCTGACTGGATTTTCTAACCTAGAGGAGGAAAAAAAAAGGCAAAAGTGAAACACAAAATGAGAAGAGCTCTCAGGATCAAGACTGAACCTTCCCTGAATTTTGGTCTTCCTGCCCTTTGGCTTCCTCCTCCTGAGGCCCCTGAGGCCTAAGTAAAGCTATCACTACCTTGCTCTCAGCCCAAAGCCCCTGTCATCCCTGAACCCTATTACAAGCCAGGTCCTCAATTTATACTCAGAAGATTGCCCTACATTTTTTCTCCATAGCTCTTATTCCAGACTTCTGCATACATGTACAAATATACACACATAAATTATTTGCCTATGTGATTCACTGTCTCCCCCAGTGCAGAGCATGAACTCAGAGGGCAGGTAGCATGTCTGATTTGTCCTTTGTCCTTCAGCATACCCTTAGGACCTGGCAGCATGAAGCACACAGTTTTTCTACCTATTAGGATTTGGGGAACGAATGGATGACATGACAATGTGCCTTCTCTCCTCCACAGAGGCAGGACTGAAAAATACAGCACCCTCCTCCTGCTCCTTGTAAACCTGAGCCTGCATGCCTGGGCATGAATTGTAACTGCTGCAGGGAAGGGGCTCAAGGAAGACACTGTTACAGACAGGAAGGCTGCTTGGCTAACAGAAGATGAGGGCATAGGAACACATCCTTTGCCGCTGCCATGGAGTAGGCAAGCACCAAAACTCAGAGACATCCAAAGAAACTAGAGACTGTTTTTAGGAAAAAGAAAGCACCTATTATTCCCATTTGCAGAAAAAGTAATAATATACCCAATCTATCACTATGATGTGAAGGGAAAAAAGTAGTAACAGGCCCCAAAGTATAAAAACAAAGTCACGGGTGATCATTTGATAGCAGGTTATGAGAGGGCAAGCCAGGGACACTGTTGCCACGGAAGCAATGCAACACTGACACTTCCAAAAAGAGACAAAGGAAAACAGGGTTTCAGAAAGATCACTCTGACAGCAGTGCTCTGACAGAACTGGAGGCCAAGCAATGAAAGACAAAGGTCAGCAAGGCAGAGACTACAACTATCCAGGTGGGAAGGATGGGACTCAGGCTGGCAGCCAGATGAGGAAAGGTGGTACCCAGCACTATTAACCAGCACAGGAGATGGGATGGGGATCCAAACAGAGGAAAGCAAACATCCACAATGACTTTGAGGTGTCAAACCCTGATTGAGCATCTGACATGTGTCAAGAGCTGAGAACACAAGAGGCCCATAGATAAGGAGAGATAAACCCACCCCTGCCTCGCTGCAGAACACTCTGCTCCCTCACTGATGTTCTACGAACACACAGACGGAGCAGGGATGAGGAGGGGTTGTGCCACGGAGGGAAGGGCAGGTCCTAAACAATGGACACGAAACCAGAGGTCAAAAGACAGGAACCTGCCAAGAACAGTGATGACTCCCCAGAAGACATGTCCAGGTCAAATCCCCAGGGTCTATGGATAGGACTGTTACAGTCTGGACTTGGAATCCTCAAAGTCCTGTGTGTGTGTGGCTTGGTCTCTAGCCTGTGTCACTATCAGGTGATAGTGTGAGACCTAGAGGGAAGATATTACATCACTGGGGATGTGCCCTAGAAAGAACTCCAGGCACACAAGTCTCTCTTTGTCCCTTTTTGCTGACTGCTACAAGGTCCGCAATTTTGTTGCACCACAGGCTCCCATCACAAATGTTCTGCCTCTCTACAGACCCCAAATCAACAAAGCCAACCAATCATGGACTGAAACTTCTGAAACTATGAGCCAAAATAAACCTTTCCTCCTTGAAAGATTATCTCAGGTATTTTGTCACAGAGACAGGTGACTCAGTGGCCTTCTTTGGAAAAGGGTCGTTGCTGATGTGATTAAAGTAAGGATTCTGAGGTCACCCAAGATTAGCCGGGCAGGCCCTGGATGCCATCACAAATGTCCTCAAGAGTGAAAAATGAGAAGAAAACACTAAAAGAGAAGGCTACTGATGTCACAGGGTTGTTGTAGGAATAAAGGACACAAAGGGCTAAGGACAAGACCTAGACACAGGATGTCAAAATGAATGTCGGCTATCACTGTCACTAAAGTCATTCTCACCAGAGGCTAAGAGGGAGCATTTCAAGGGCCTCAGCACAGGGACCCGGGTGGACTGCAGGTCTTATCTGGTCACCTCTTCCTCCCATTGCCTGGGGTAGAGCAATGTGACCCTCTTGACAGGCACCTACCTGGTAACTTTCTTCAACAGTGACAAATGGAGCAAATGCACAAAGCAAAGAAAAAGGAGAAGTCACTATACAGATAAATGAATTGTGGGGGAAATATAAATGCTCTGCCATAAAACATTGAAAATGAATGACCAAGAGTTATCTCGATCAATGTGATGGATCTAAAATGGAGAAGAACAAAGCAACGGCAGACAGGAGGTACACTGACACCGTTTAAGGTGTTAAAAGCATCCAAAATGAGATAAGATCTTCCTCAAGGCCACCATCACAAGCTGGATGACTATGAAAACCTAGAGCACAGGATGGCAGTTTCCTGTGGAAGGAGAAGGATGCAGAGCACTTGTAACCACAGCTGCAATCCCTAAATCAAAATCAAAAGGTATCAAGAAAAACTGTAAAATATGAACATTAGTTGAATATTAGTGGTAACATATATGAGTGCTCATTACACAATCTTCTCTTCTATGATTAAATATTTCAAGGTATTTTAAAATTTGAAATTAATTTTTTAAAAAACAAAAGCACTGGATTTTCCAGGGAGTGGCACAGTCAAGACCACGCCAGATGCCTATCAGGAGCCGCGGCTGCACATGGGATCTGACCATGGAATGTCAGGGGAGGGGTCTCAGACAGGGTGAACAGCACCTGGGCTAAGGCTGTGGCAGAGCCTCCTCCAAGAAGCTGGGTAGGGAATGGAGGTGGTGGCACATCCTGGATCAAGGCCTGGGAACACAGAAAGAGGGAGATGGAGGCAAGCTCAAAATGGAAACAGATGGGCCAGTGAGATGGCTGGAAAACAATCAAGAAAGACAGGGCAAGAGAGTGAAAGTGAAAACATTCAACATGCAATGGCACTTGACTGAGCAGAGGGCAAGAGCTCAGACTGCTGAGGAAGGGCGGCCAGGGGAAATGGAGAGTTTACTGCTGATCCAGATCAGCAAATGCTCACTAAGATGCCACCAGACACCAGACCCTTTCCTAAATCACAGAGGTCAAGAAAATAAGACCTGAGCTTGTAGTCAGGTGCTCACATTTGAGAACAGGAGCAAAGCTTATGATTATAATGTACAGAAGAGCCTCCAGAATCCCAAAACAGACAATAGTTGAGCCTCAGAAACCAGAACATCCAGCAAGTTCCCTCTATAGTCAGCCACTGCCCAACACCCACACCCCCACTACCCTGCACCCGTTTCCTCCTCACTTCTGAGGAATGAATTAACAAGTGTCATTCACCATATTGCCCAGGGTGGCAAGAAGAGTAAAGGACACCATTCACACCAGTTCCGGAGGAAAGTATCCATCACCCAACGACAACTCAAGTAATTATGGCTGTGAGTGGTGGCAGCAGTCCTCACAAGAATATGCATATTGGGCTGGGCACAAGGTCCTGAGTCTGATCCTCAGCACCAAAAAAAAATTATGGGTATCACTCCTAGTGCTTCCACTGGATCTCCTCACTTGAGTGAATGATGTTCAGCAGTCATGAAAAATACCTGCTGATGAACAGGCTAGCCTGAGAGCAGCTGCCAGGCAGAGCAGGCAAACCCACCATCATAAGCAAACCACTCATAGCTCTGCCACACTAGCAATATAACTCCCTGGGGACTTCTGTACACTGTTAGTGGCCCACACTGTGGATGTCTTCAAAGGCTGGCATCCACTAATGTGAAGACTGACAGGAGGAGAGAGGAAGGGCCTTGGGATAACGGGCAGGTCAAAATGAGCAGATCCCAGCAGGGCTGAGGGAAGGTCGGAGACAGGCAGCACAGAAGGGAGTCTGGGCAGTGCCTCTGGCATTGACAGGTTTGAGGACTGGCTAAGCAAGGCTGACTTCCTCATACTCCCAGGTTTAAAAACAGTAGGACTAGAAAGGAAGGGGTATCCTCAAGGTTATGTTTCTATGATAGAAACAAAGGAACCATGGCTTGGATGTCACTGGATAGAAGAAGTAAGAAGGCAGAGATTTTGATGATTCTAAGGTTGCAGCTCAAGGGAACTGAATAAAGCATATGGTAGTTCCATTCACTGCAATAGGGGATGAAGATTGAAGGCCTCTATTTTTTTCATGATATAAAAGGCAAGGTCACCTGCTTGGTGCAAGACAGAGCAAGGTGACAGGGCCTGATGAAAGTGGCAAAGGTCTAAGAGAGCTGCCAAGGATAATATGAAAAGCAGCTGATGAGGTAGAAAGAAAAGGATTGTCAAGCAACACTGCAAGTCCAACTGCGTTTGGAACCAATAAGTTTGCAATGGCACCAATCAATGCACGATGGGACTCCCAACCACCAAGCTTAGCAGCCAAGAGTGGACAATGGGACTGGGGTTGGCAGAGGGGCAAAACAACAGAGGTGATGGTGGGGATGGGCCTGAGAAGGTGGGATAAAAGACCAGCTGAGGAAAAACAGGAAGTAAAGGAAGTGAACAATGGGGTTAAGAAGCCAGGGGCCTCCAGGGGCTGGAAGACCAGGGTAGTGGGAGAGAGGAAGGAAGGCAAGTCAGAGAGGAGAACGCCAGCTCTGGTAACTCAGAGGCACAGCGGCTCTGGACCAGGGGGTGGGGGGGGTGACAGGCACAAGGGGCAGAAGGGTGAAGGCTGCAGTGGAGAAGCAGGCTAAGCACCTCTTCCGAACACAAAGCAGGTGTCAGGCACCAAACAAGATCCCAGAATCGAACCACACTTTCTGTTCTACCCTTCCAGAATAAAGTATGTGACAATGACAGATGACAAAGATCAAGGCCATGTCAGTCTCCTAACCCAGTATAATCTCATTTTCAAGAATGTATCTGAAGGAAAAAGAAAATTCAACAGACGAACAAAACTGCATCCTTTACAATGTTCACTGTTATCTACAGTACAAAAAAAGCTGAAAAAAATCTAAGCATCCAATACAACTAAGAAGATGAAGATTATGAAGAAACAGAGGAAAATGTCTATGCCCCAGAGATGAACTTTCAGAGGTCAGAAAATCTCATCTCTTTATTCCCAGGGACAAAGCATGAGCTTTGCTCCTAATGGGCACTCAGAAACTGTCACAGTGAATGAATGAATGGAAAAAATTGCATGCAAGCACCTAGAAAGGAGAATTGTAAAAATAATCAAAACACTCATGTTAGCAGAGTGGAAATAAGATGACTTTTTCCTTATTTGAAAATTCCATTTAATCCTGTCACACTGTTTAACAATTAAAAATGAGTGCCTGCTCCTTAAAAAAAAAAGAAAAAAAAAAGAAACCACTGGATCAAGGAAGAAATATAAACCAAAATTTTAATTTCTTGAAAATAATGAAAACATGGCATATCATTAAAAATTAAGTACATTTACCCTTTGTTGAAAGCCATCCTCAAAATACAGTGGCACAAAGAGAAATCATGCAAGGCTATTCTTTGTAGAAATTTTACAGGAGGAAGATTAGAAGTAACACCAATGTTAACAAGCTATGCTCTCTCCCCTCACGGGTAAAGGGGTCAAAACAAAGCTCCCAGATGGCTGTGGCCTGGAGTCCCAGGTACATCTGACAGGGGAAAGCAGGGTAGAACAACAGAAGGGGTGTGGAATCATGCACCTAAGAAAGGACAGGGCTATAAAGCATGAGTTTACCTTTCTGGAATGGTAAGATGAGAATAAGCCAAAACCTAAAAGAAATGGTTACCTACAGAGGTAACAGAGAACAGAGAGGACACAACAGGTTAGAGGGATAGGAGATATTTTTTAGAGTTTTAATTTGGGAATTAAGTAAACATTTAAAATAACTATAAATCAAAATATAAAACCTAAAGCTATTATTCAAAATAAACAATCTTAAAAATAAAGTGGAATGTGCATGTAGTCCCAGCTACTCAGACTGCTGAAGCAGGAGTAGCCTCACTTGATCTCAGGAGTTCAAGGCCAGCCTGGGCAACACAGACATTGTTTCACAAAAAAAAAAAGAGAAGAAAACACAAACACACACACACACACACACACACACACACAATAATAAACAAGTGGACATAATTCTGAATGAAGCTGGTGACAACTGCAAAGAGAAGGTTAATGCAAGTGACTTTAAGCTTTTAAGCACAGGTAACATGAATATGACTGTGTCTCTAGTGGAAGTAGAAAAAAAGAACTCCAAAGAAATCTTAAACTATATTCAGTAATTCTATCACATTGTTAATAATAACTACTAGCATTTTTATTTTGAATACACACATGTTCATGTCATTAAGCAAGATTGCCACCTGCCTGCGACCTGCCTGCCACCTGCCTCGCAAGTGCAAGGACCCGAGTTCAATCCCCAGTACCAAAAAAAAAAAAAGAAAAAGAAATTGCTCCGTCACTAGAAGCAATGCTCACTGTTACACCTGTGAGCACCTCCAGTACCTATATTCTGCTTTCCTACAATTTTCCCTACACAGGAACCTGAGCTCCTTGGAGAAATGGTCAACTCTGGGTAGAGGTGCATTATCCAGGTCCACTGAGTCTTGTCAGAAAGATTCTGGACCCAATTTGAAGGGCTCCCTTTGGTCAACACTGGGGCAATTTGATCATCAAAAAGAACAATGCCCACAACAGACTGAAATATAGCAAATATGTTAAAGTTCTGAAGTTCATAATGCTGAAAACAAACATAGCTTTGTTTTTTCGTACCGGGGATCAAACTCTGGACCTTGCAAGACAGTCATGGTGCCACTGCCTGCCCTGCAAGTGCAAGGTCCCAAGTTTGGTCCCCAGTACCAAATAAATAAATAAATAAATCCTAATAGGTAACTTTTGCAGATTATTAGGATACCAACTAATTATGTGATAAACTGTTTAAAATGGGGGGGGGGATAAAGCATCCTCTTTTCTATATGGATAAATTTTCAAGATTACCAAGTAGTTGACAGGAAAAGTTCTCTAAAGAAGAATTCTAGCCATTAAACTAAGAAAGAATGATAGAATTAGAGCATCAGAACTGTACAGCCTCTAGTGAAATAGGAGGTCTTGGAAGTGGCCTAGGGGAGCTTTATATGGAAGTGAGGCTGCACCAGCAACCAACACAACATCAGAAAAAGAACCACCCAGAGCCTTCACGCTTCTTGCACTGATACAAGAAAACTTCAGCCCCAATAACAATGTTTTGTTTTTGTTTTGGTACTGGGGATCAAACCTGGGTCCTTGCACTTGCGAGGATAACAATGTATTTTTGCTAAAAACAGAAAATCTGAGTGTGATGGAGCCTCTAGACTTAACTACCAGTACAGAAAATACTTGGGTACAGGGAGGGGAGGGGAGGGACAGTACTTGACTTGGAAAACAGGAACATCTAAACATTAGACACACAACCACTCAGATAAAAAATGTGACCAGACCAACAGCCTGGTTTCCTCAACAAGTTAACAGACAAGAAAGGGGACAGACAGTGGTCACAAACTTAAGAAATTTACAAAATACACACATTATTCCAATTCAACCTGTGGATTTCCCTTGTATTCTGATTTAAACAGAACATCTGCAGGAAATACATTTATGAGAAAACTGGAACAATGTGACCAATGACTAGTGATAATAGCATTATCATTATGTTTTTAAAAACAAGTCTTTATTTCTTAGCCATACTAAAGTATTTTCAATGAAAGTGACAGGGTATCTAGGAATAGCTTTTATCTGTGTTAGACTTTAGCTAGGTAAGATTAAAAACCACTGATCAAATGTTAATGATCACTGAAATGATGAAGGGTATATGAATATTATCTCTACTGCTATGCGCGTTAGAAATTTTCCATGATAAAAGATTAAAGAAAACAAGAAATCTACCATCCCTAAGAATCAGCACTGCCTATCTACCGGCATGATGAGAGGAGCTGGGCACAAACAGACCTTTTGTCCCTGAACCAACTAAGTCTGAGAAGCATTTTCTGACTTAAGAATATCAACTAAATTAAGACTGAAGGAAATTTGCTAAAGATATCTTTTTCCTTTTTCCCAGTACTAAGGACTGAACCCAGAGCTTCATGCATTCTAAGCAAGTAAGTATAGAGATCTTAAGGTGACAATTTTCAAACCTGATTGTCTGGGTCTGCAAGGTCCCTCACTACCACAGGCATGAGATATTCAGAAAACACCACTGGAAAATCTTGTCTGTTTTCTCGTAAAAAAATGGCAATGGGAGGAATCTGTTCCAACAGCTCAGTCCTCACTGTGGGCTCTACGGCAACAGAAAATAGAGAAAGAATTATATTAAGAATAAGCCAAGCATCTTATATAGTGTACACTGATAGTTTCTAGCTTTTCTTACTAAAATACTTCATCAAGGAAATTAGACAAATGCAGTTTAAAAAATCATTTCCTATTTAGAGTATTTATGCTATAGACAGGCTTAAAAAGTTAATAAGCTATATAGCAATATAAAAACATAAAAAGAAGAGAGAATGACAACTCCATTACAACAAGCTATATATAAATCAAGGAAGGAGCAAGAAGTCTGCATGCTGGGCCAGCATCCAAAAGCTATTACAACTAATGGCTTATATGCGAGATCTATGGATTGTGCTTATTTAAATTCCAGCCAGAATGTATACATTATAAATAATTCTTTCATAAATGCACTCCCCTATAATCCACACATCCCAATTATTTCTAAGGCAAAGCATTAAACAAAAGAGCGGCTCTAGCTCCAATATATCACATTAAATTTAACACAAATATATAATTGCTGCAGCACTGTAAATGGTGATTCATTTACAAAGAGAATCCATTTAAAGACTCAAAACATCCACTTGGGTCTTTTTAAAAGCATTGTGTAGGATTCATGTGAATATTTTAAACTAATACAGGAGCTATATGGAAGGCTTATTCTTCTGTTTTCAGTTAAAATGATCAAACCCTAAGGCCTAAGATCTCCAAAACTATCTGATGCATCTCGAAATTTGTTATGAGTCCAGGCAAGCGGAACCCACCACTCATTCATCTTACAGTCGCTACTGTGTGTGGCGGGGGTGGGCAGGCAGACAATGCCATAGTGTTTGTTGTACAGCAATGTGCTTTTCTCCCAGAACAGCAATCATGGAGAGGTAGAAAGAGAAAGAAAAATCAAGATTAGCCCACAGAGATCATAGGTGAGAGAAACTAATGACTGGGATTGTTCTAATCCAAAACACCTCTTCTGATTGGGTATTTCTTAGCAACCAATAGTCTCGCAAAACTCAAGAAATACAAAAGGCCTAACTGCCAGGGCAAATAGCATTCATAGCCATTAGTCATTCTAATTTTCTTTTTTAAAAAAAGGACAATTTGAGTCATTTTAAAATAAGATGCCCATTCTTCATAACAAAATCCACTGATGTTCTGATACTGCTTAAAGTTGGTAGATTAATAAACAAGTTTTTTAAATTTCACTGCAACTGATTACATTTAATTTCTCAGAAATGTACAAGTAAAAAATAAAATTATACAAACCTGCATCTTCTGACAATCTGACTGCAATCTCCATTATTGTTAAGAAGTCTTCTTCATTGTTACTGAAGTCCCGGAAGATATCAAGCAGCCCTCTGGCAATAATCTGACTATGGAAACAAAAAATGATCCATACAGTTATTTGGGTGACACTAACTAAAGGATGCTAAGTTCCAGGAACTGTTCTAAGAGCAGATACTTAGAGCAAAGGAGAGTCACAACCTCAGTCCAGGAGGACAGGGACCGTCAAGGACCATCCAAAGATCATCATTCCCATGTGGATCACAATCCCGTAGGGCCTGAGAGCCCATATCCTCCAGTCTGGCAGTCATTAGAATGTGGAATGGTCTTATTGAGATAAGGGAAGACCATTTCTCTGCTTTGCTAACTAATTTTTCAGGCCCAGACAGACTTAAGAAAAGCCTTTGACAATAGGAATGAATTAAGGAAAGGGAAAAGGTCCAGAGAGGCATCTAGTGGCCCTCTCAATGACTGAGGAATGAAGAAGTACATGTTATAGGAGTCTGATTAATTTTTAAAATTCAAATATTTCCCCATTTAGTATTTCCTCTTTCTCAACTTTCTGTGCTGATTAAACACAAAAACCATAAAAGGAGAAGGACCTCCAATGCTCAATTTGAGGGAGTTAGTAAAGCCACAGGCAGGCTCTGCAGAGAGAACCTAAGGCTAAGGGACACAGCTAGTGTCTGAGGCCCCACAGCTTTAACTACACCCAGGAAGGCAGAGAGTCAGCCTGCAGCTGAAGACCAAAGGTCACATTAGGGTGGTTCCCCAACACAGGGCACACAGCTGAGGAAATCCAGAGGTGGCTCTGACCAGTAGGGGATACAGTATGATGGAACCAAGTTACAGAACCAAGTAACCATACTGCATAAGCATGGACTGAGCCACCTACCAATAGCTCTGTTAAGTGTAAAAGTTCTAAACTTTCCAATTAAAATAAAAAGATTGACACACTGTATACAACAAAGCCTAACTAGATATAACTTTTAAGAAACACACCTTTGGGGGTGTACTGGGGATCAAACTCAGGACCTTTCGCTTTCAAGGCAGGCAGAGGAACAACTGAACTAAAACCCCAGACCCAAGAAACACACTTTAAACATAAAGATACAAATAAATTAAAGACAAAAGGATGAAGCCAAGCACAGCAGTACACAAATGTAATCCCAGCACTCAGAGAGTGCGGTGGGAGGGTGTCAAGTTCGAAGCTATCCTGGGCTACATGCTGCATCTGAGGACAGTCTGGACTATTCAGTAAGTCAGTGTGGTATCCTAGATGGTATTCTGGAATAGAAAAAAAGAACAATGGAAAGACAAAGTTCAAGTAAAATCTGTAGTTTTATTACTAGCGTTGGACCAACGCCAATGTTAATTTGTTAGTTTTGAGAAATACAATGTTTATATCTGAGATAAACATGACAGCAGGGTTTCTTGCTTTTGACATGACAGCTGTTTCGGAGCAGGTAACTGCTGGGGGAATGTCCTGAGCAGGAAAAGGTATCTAGTGGCCTCCTGACCTCTACCTGCCAGGGTCAGTAGCATCCCCTCTCCCCAGTGATGTGACAACCAAAAAACTTTACTTTGACAAGTGACACTGCCAGCGGTCTCGTGGGGGCAAATCACACCTGGGTGAGAGTCAGTGCATTAGTAGAAGTTGGGCAGAAGGTATAAAGGAATTCTTACCACCATTACAGCCCTTCTATAAGTTATCTCAAAATAAAAAGCTTAAAGACAAAACAAAATGAAGCTACAGTGAGATAATACCAAGCCACTAGAAGAACTAAAATTATAATGACAACACCAACTAGGAACAAAATGAACCCACAGACATTGTTGGTAGGCACACAAAATAGTACAGCTGATTTGGAAAAGAGTCTGGCAGTTTCTCAGAAAGCTAAATATATGCTTACCATTCAACCCACCAATTTCACCCTTAGGTGTTTACTCAAATGAAGTGAAAACATGTCCACACAAAGAAGCAGGAGAATGTTCATATATAACCATTATTCAAAACAGCCCTCAACTGGTGAATGCCTAACAAAATACAGAACATTCATACATTGGAATACTTGAAATAAAAAAGAACAAATTATTGATAACAAGAGGAATAAATTTCTAATGCATTTTGCTAAGGGAAAGAAGCCAGGTACCTTAAGACAACATGCCATATGACTCCTTTAAATTAAATTCTAGAAAAGTAAAACCTTCTGAAAAAATGAAGAACCATGTCAGTGGTTACCTGAGCCCATGGCAATAGCTGAGGGAGGGACTGACGGCAAGGCAGGAAACAAGAGAAGCTGCTGGGTGATAAAAATGTTCAAAATGGATTATGGGAATGGAATGGAATGACTGTATACAATTACACAAACTCATCTAACTGGATGTCTACAGTGGGTGAATTTTATGTTTCATAAACTATGATTCAATAAAGTCATTTTAAGCAAAGACAAGGTGATCAAAGTCAGGATGATCAGCAGTAGTTTTGGTGGCCTGCAGGTCTCAGTGTGCAAGAAGAGGAACTAGAGCTCCTGCAAACATCCTCTAAGGAAGTGGAAACTGGCCCATGCCTCTGCCTGCTTCTGTATGCTCCCCTAAGCAAATGACATGCCAGGACCCATTTACATCACTCCTGGCCATGCATGTGTCAAAAAACTAGTTGAAGTCAATAACCCACCTTGATTTGCAGGAAAAGAAGACTAGAAATACAGAGTTCAAAGAGGCAGTCCTCTGGCACAGTGTATTACAGGGAGAAATCCATCAACTCAAGCCTATCCACAGAGAGATGTACACTACCCTGGGAATGGAAATTCGAGATCTGGCAGCCAGGAGGCTTGGGGAAGTCAAAAGAGACTATAGAGAAAGTCACTGATTACAATTCACTGGACCACATTCAGTGGGCCTCCCCTGGGAAATCAAGCAACTAAGATCCCCAGTATGCTTCTAAGGCCATAGAATGGATAGACAAATCTGCATCTAGCTTTAAGGGGTCAAAAGGGACCTGACCCCTTAAGGAAAGAAACGAAAGGGATAAGTAAGGTGCCCTGAAGCAGGAACAATCCACTGTATTGAATACAGTGCTAAAAACAAACAAATTAGTTCTTTGAAAACAATACTCTGGAAAATCTGGTGCTTTAAACTGGCATGTCCAGGAGAGACTACAGTGGACAAGCAGAATCCAAAAGCATCCGTCTCAATACTTTTCACTGTTAGCTATGTTAATAAGATAAAAAGGCCCGCCAGAGAGACTGCCTCATAGAGTGTCCTGAGAACCCTGTGAAACAGTGCACAGGAAGCTTCTAACATAGTACCTGGCACATCACAAGCCCACCAGAATTTCAGCCACAATGTACAACATAAGCAGAGAACTGCAAACAACTTGGTGTCCGCTGGCAGAGGAAAGCTTAAAGAAATTATAACACATCTATACCTTTAGCATATTTTGCAACCATTTTTAAAGGTACCCTATTTATGTAGTCTAAAAATATCTCTGATAGGGCTCAGTGGCTCTGCCACCTGCCTAGCAAGCACAAGGTCCCGAGTTCAATCCCCGGTACAAAAAAAAAAAGTCTATGATAAACAAAAAACCAAGACGAAGAATTTTACATATAGAATGAGCCATTTCTTAATACAAATCATATTTAGGAATGTATGTGCAATATACGTATACACATTCGTGTGTGTGTGTGTGTGTGTGTGTGTGTGTGTGTGTGTATGTGTGTATATATTTAGGAAAAACCAAGTATACACAGCAAATTGTTCTATGATAAACAAAAAACCAAGACGAAGAATTTTACATATAGAATGAGCCATTTCTTAATACAAATCATATTTAGGAATGTATGTGCAATATACGTATACACATTCGTGTGTGTGTGTGTGTGTGTGTGTGTGTGTGTGTGTGTATGTATGTATATATTTAGGAAAAACCAAGTATACACAGCAAATTGTTCAGTTTGAGTGGGAGAGAAAGGGAAACTCTCCACTTAAACTCCCGAAACTAAGTGTTTCAATATGCATGCATTATTTTTGCAAGTATTTTTTAACAGAAAGAGGATGGAGCCAGGTGTGGTGTTATATGGCTAAAATTTCAGCATACAAGAGGCTGAAGAAGGAAGACCTCCTTGAGTTCAAGGCCAGCCTCCGCTACATAGTGGGTTCAAGGCCAGCCTGAACTACCTAGGAAAATCCTCTCTCAAACAAAACAAGAGGATAGCGATAGCTCAATTTTGTATGACAAAGTGATGTTCCCTAGAAATGTAACCAGGGAAATAGCCCTGCATTTTCCCTGCACCCACTCTCTCAGCAACAAGCACGCATTGAGCTTAACTAGCCCTAGTCTCAGCATGAGAAGCCCAGCCAAGCTGAGGCCCTTCCCACAGGTCCCTACAGGGTCAGGCCCAGAAGTAGGCAAGAACATCCACAATGACTTACAGTGACAGGATCAGAAAGTGACTGCAGGGTACTCCAGAAACAGAGAACTTTAACTCGTCCAGAAGATGGGGTAGGCAGCAGATGTGCAGGAGGAACACTTCAGAATCAGAATCAGAAGATGCAGTCTTGGAGTAAGTCTGACCCATATAATAAAGGTCTATGGGGAGAACTGGACAGGCTGGGACAGTGACGGATACAGAACTCTGTACTTTTCACCCAATTTTTCTGTGAATCTACATTGTTCTTCTAAATCAAGAATAATTTTAAAAAATGAAAGTGAAAAGCAGAAAATTCCTGGACAACAGTCTTATACTAGCAAGAATTGTTAAAGGAGGTCTTGAGGCAAAAGAATACCTGCTGGAAGTGGGCAATTCACAAAAATTAATAAAATGCCTAAGTATTATGGCAAATATAAAATATACTTTTCTCATTTTTAATTGCTTTAAAGGGCTGCTGACTATCCAAAACAAATAACGGTATCGAGTTACTGTGGGGTTTATAATGTGTAAAAGTTAAATGTTAAGAAAACAGCACAAAAGCTGGGGAAGAAAAAAGAAAGCAGATTATTGTAAAGTTCTGAAACTACATTTTTGCACTATACACAAAGTGGCATAATTTCATTTAATATATGTTGTGATAAATGAAATAAATATATTGTAATTCCTAAAAGAACCAACAAAAAAATTTTAAAAGCCTGTAATCCCAGCACTAGGGAGGCTGAGGCAGGAGGATCACTGTGAATTCGAGGCCACCCTGGGCTACACAGTGAGATCCAGGTCAGTCTCTTTTTTGAGACCCTGTCTAAAAAAAAAAAAAGAATTTAAAAAGAGGTATAATAAGCTAATAGTAGAGATGAAATTATTTTTTAAACCTTATTTTTGTAAAAAGCCAGAAAAGAGGAAAAACAAATACAGTTTAGATTAATGGAAAACAAAGAGCATGCTGATTTAATGTATAAAATCAATAGTAATATCAAATGTAAAATTGGATAAGGAAAGCAAAACCAACCACATAGCTTCTGTAATAAAAATACTTGAAAGACACGGCTAGGTTAAAAGCAGGCACAAATATACACCATACAAACGTTAATCAAAAGAAAGCTGGAGGGCTGGGGATGTGGCTCAGCGGCAGAGCACAAGCCTAGCGCACACAATCCCAGCAGCACAAAAGAAAGCTGGAGTTTATATATTAATATCAGAAAAAGTAAGCTTTAGAAAAAGAAACACTACTAGAGATAACGAGGGACACAACATAATTTGTAAGAGATCCATTTACTCAAGAAGATAGAATAATATTAAATTAAATTATAATTCACAAAAAATAGATAAATCCAATTATAGTTGAGGATGCCACCACTTCTCCCTCAGTAATTGACAAGTACAAGGAAAATAAATAATACAATGTTTTCAACCAGTTTAACCTAAATGATATTGATAAGGAACTCTATACAAAACAGTGGCATGAACATCATTTCAAGTGTACGTGGAATGGCTCACCAACACAGAACACATACTGAGTCGTAAAAACAAATCTTAATACAAGTTTTTAAAGACTAATAACATATAGAATGTCCTCTGACCACAAAAGAAGTAAAATGAGAACTGGTAACAGAAAGATATCTGGAAAATCTTCAAATATTTGAAAATTATGCAGCACACTTCTAAGTAACTCACTAATCAAAGGAGAAATCATTATGGCATTAAAAGTATTGTACTAAAAAATAGTGAAATTATACCGAAAACTTAAGGATGTAGCTAACTTAATACTCCAGAGTGGATCTGGTTAGATGTGTAATGTCCCCTAAGGGGTTCCTGTGTTGAAGACCTGGTCCCCAGACAGTGGGATTATTGGGAGGTGGTGGATCTTGGGGAAACTGGCACCCAGCCCCTTCCTATCTCTCTCCTCACCTCCTAGCCCCCAATGAGGTAAGCAACTTGCTATACCACACACTCCTCACAGGCTTCACCACAGCCACCAAAATACTGCAGCCCAACCAACCATGGATGGAAACATCTGAAATCATGAATCGAAGTAAGCCTTCCCACCTTTTTAAGTTGATTTTTCTCATATATTTTGTCACAGTGACAAAAACATGACTACACAAGAGGTACTCACACAATGTAAAATGTAGATACTACAAAAGAAAGACCAAAATAAAAATAAAGAATTAAGTATCCTTCAAAGGAAGAAAAAAGCCTGCAATTAAATTTTTTAAAACTCAAGGAAGAAGATAATACAGATGTGAGAATAAATGTCTGAACTAGAAATTAAACATACAATAAAAAACTCAAAGCCAAAACTTGAACTTTGAAATATCTAATAAAACCAATAACCTTCTGGTAAGAATTATCTGGGGGGAAAGAAAAGAGAAAGAAAAGGCACAAATAACAAATAATAGGATGGAAAAAAGAACCAATACTACAGATCTCACAGGCAATAAAAAGAAAACTGCCATTTCCACCTCATCATAAAATAACAAATCCAAGCAACATCATTAGGAGTTGAGAAATTTTATAAAGCTAAAGACAAACACTTCAGCCCAATGCTCAGTATTAACATTTCTAAAAGCAGGACAACCACACATTACTGTATTTTTATAAGAAGTACACAAAACATCATGTGAATTTTTTCTAATTGAAGCAGAATCTAATCAATCTCCAAACACAAATTCAAGTTTAGAGAAAAGACAGGGAAGAAATAATGACCAGCAAATCCACAACGTGGAAAATCCTACAAAATTAATGACTTCTTAAATGAAGTGGGAAAAGTTGAAAGAGAACCACTACAGACTTAAAGAGGTTTAAGATTTTTTTAAAAAACCTGTAAACAAAAAGAGACATAAGAGACACATCTACTTATGACGTGTGGACCTTTTCTGGATTATTGTTCAATAAGGCAACCATAAAAAGTCATTTCGGAGGTTATCAGGGAAAATTAGACATAGCTTGATAAACTAGAAAGCATTGGTGTTAATTTTTGTGAATGTATAATGATATTGGAGTTAGACTTATTTTAAATCCTTAATTGGATATACTATTATGTTTTAGATTTCCTTTAAAATATACAGGGAAAATAACAGAGAAATGACAACATTGTATTGAGACATTAGACAAAACCTAAATAGAAAGAATATTCACTTATAGAATGGAAGTCTAAATATTACAAAGAAGGAAGTAGTCTCCAAACTGACTGATGGATTTAACATAAACTCAATTAAAATCCTAACAAGTGTTCTGTTTTATTTAGTTAAAACCTGACCTGAATTTAAAATCTTGGAATGCAAAGGACCACAGATAAGAATTCACATCGAAGAAGAAAATCCAGGTGGGAAGCCTTGCTCTATTAGATATCTATAAATTTTCTACAAATATCTGTAAGCCCTCTATAAATCTACCATAATCAAGACAATGTGGTATGAGCTGAGCGACAAACCAACAGCTGGAAAAGAAGGAAGTCCACACAAATGATTCATAAGCAAAGATTACACTGTAATAGAGGTGACATTCCAGGGCAGCAGAGAAAGGACATACTTTTGATAAATGGTATTATGACAATACAAAAATGAAACTGAAGCCAACTTACATACAATAAGCAAAACTTAATTTCACACTGATTATAGAACTAAATGTTAAAGAAAGACATAAAACTTGTAAAGCAATAAAAAGAGCGAAGATCCGGGAGTGTAGCTCTGTGGCAGAGCAATTGCCTAACATGTGTGAGGCCCTGGATTTGATCCTTAGCACTGCAAAACAAAAATTTAACTCCATTAAAATGACTATCTTCTGGTCACCAAAAGGACAATGCAAGGAATGTTACAGTACAACGCACAAAGTTGGACATGGTGGGACATGCCAGTAATCCCAGCACCCAAGAGGCTGAGGCAGGAGGATCTCTGTACATCCAAGGCCAGCCTGGACTACATAGTGAATTCAATGCCAGGCTGGACTACATAACAAGAAACTAAAAAAAAAAAAAGTTCAAATGGGCCAGGGATTTAGCTCAGTGGTGCCACTGCCTGCCTTGCAAGCCCAAGGTCCCAAGTTCAATCCCTGGTACCAAAAAAAGGAACAAAAAAAAAAAAAAAAAAAAAAAAAAAAAAAAAAAAAAAAGCTCAAATGTACACAAAACTCCTAAAAATAAAAATCTATATTTTTCCCTACCCTTCAACCAAAAGATCTGAACACTTCAAGAAAAGTAATGCAGGACCAGGGATTAGCTCAGTGGTTCTGCCGCCTGCCTTGTAAGCTCAAGGACCCGAGTTCAATCCCTGGTACCAAAAACAAAGAAAAGTAATGCAGATGTCCAACAAACACATAAAAAGGAGTTCAAACTCAGAATAAAGAAAATACAAATTCAAATCACAAAGTGATATTGTTGTTTGTGTGTGTGTGTGTGTGTGTGTATACATATATCTGCACTGTCAGATTGGCTCTAGTTTAAAAATCTGATAATACCAATTGGCAGATAAAATGAAGGGCAAAGACATGGATATAAACTAATCACTTTAGAAAACTGGTATTATCCACTCAAGTAGAAGACAGGCACACTCCATCAGACAGTAATTCTTCTTTGGGTATGTGTCCTTCAAAAATACTCATGTGCCCAAAGTACATATGCAAGATTGTTCACAGCAAAACTGTTCCAAATAATTCAAATAGTTGAATTTAGATATTCAACAATATCTCTACTGTAGATGGACAACATTAGTAACGATACTCTCACAACAGTAGATGGACAAACGTCAGAATGTTGTTAAAAAAGAATATACTCAGGCTATATGCAAAATCCACAAATTAGTATTTCCTGTTTGATTTCACTTATTTCAAATGCAGAAAAGATAAAGTTGGATTATTTGGAGGTGCTAAAACTAGATAGAAAATCAAGGACATGATTAACAATAAAAATCAAATTAGTGCTTATTGCTTGGTAGGGAGAAAGCCCTAAGGAATCGAGAATGTGAGCTCACTATGTAGCTCAGGCTGGCCTCAAACTCACAGCTACTGTCCTGCCTCAGTTTCCCAAGCACCAAGATTATAGACATGTGCCACCACACCTAGCAGACTTTATACGTATGTTTTATCCAACTTTCATTTTTAATGGAGAAAAATCATCTGGTAATCTCAACAGATATAAAAGATGCACTGTATAAAATTTAGAGTTCATTGAAGATTTTTAAAACTCAGTAAATGAAGTTGATTTCACAAAACAAATGACATGTACACTTCAAAAATACCTATTACAAAAGGTTAAAAAAAAGTCTGAGATGGGGCTGGGATGTAGCTCAGCAGGTGCCATGCCTACATGGCAAGCGCAAGGTTCTGAGTTTGATTTCCAGTATGCAGAGAAAAAAAGAAAGTCTGAGAAATTTAAAAGATTACCAAAGACTAAAGAAACACAAAAACTTTAAAAAAAAAAAACTTAAATATATGATGCTGACTAGATTCTGGTCCTAAAACACAAACAAACAAACAAACAACATTCAGGATGTTATCAGGACAACTGGCAAAATTTAATTAAAGTATCATACTAGGTAACAGTGCAATATCAGTTAGATTTCTCAATGTGACTTACTGTACTGTGATCACGAGTGGAGGGTGAGTGTCCCTGTTCTTAGAAAAATGCACCCTACAGCAATTAGGGGAAAAGCACCATGAGATCTGCAACTTACCTCAAATGTTTCAGATTAAAAACAATGCGAATATAAGGAATAAAGAAAGAATGAAAAAGCTAACAGGGCAAAATGTTAACAACTGATGGATCCAGGTGAAGGAGACACAAGAATTCTTTCTACTATTCTTGAAGCTTTTTTTCTACATGAAATATTTTTAAACTTAAAAATAATCTCTTTACAAACTAGAAATTTAAATTTTCTTAAGTTACTCTGTAAAGAAGAAAGGTAGAGCTGGGAGTGGTGGCACATGCCTGTAATTCCAGCCCTTGAGTGGCAGAGGCAAGAGGATCACCACAAATCAGAGGCCAGTGTGGGCTACATAGTGAGTTAAAGGCCAATTTAACTACATAGTTTGACCCCATCTCAAAAACAGAAGGAAGAAGAGGAGGAGAATAGGAAAAAGTGGAAGAGGAAGAAAAAAGGAAAACGAGAAAGACGAGAAACAAGAGGAAGAAGAAGAGGAGGAGACAGAGGAGGAGGAAGAAAGGTATGGATCAGAAGAACAGAGTTAGAAAAACTCAGAAAACAGTTTCAAATGAGGGATGAGACACTGTAAGTGGAAGACAAGTACATGTGTTATGGGCTAGTAGCACAGAGATAGAGATGCATGGTGGCATATGCCTATAATCCCAGCACTTGAGATGCTGAGGCAGAAGAACTGCTGTGAGTTCAATACCAACCTAGGCTAGTGGGTTCAAGGCAGGCCTGAACTACATTGCTAGACTCTGTCTCAAAAAAAAAAACCACAGAACCAAAAAAGCAATGCCTAAAAGAGGGGTGGCAGGGACTGAAGACCAGTCAAAGGGGCAGAACAACAGGACAGAAACAGGAAGGGAGATCTTCAGATTTATGGAAGTTTGGATGGACTGTAGATGGGTATTTAGCTCAGTGGTGCTACCACCTACCTCACAAGCTCAAGGTCTCCAGTTCGATCCCCAGTACTAGAAAAAAAAAAGTACTTGGATGGACTGTAGATAGAAGGAGATGCCTTAATTTCTATTTACTTCAGAAATTAGAATCAAGGGCTACTTAAAGTAAGAGAAAAAGTCTGACCAGCAGCTGAATCCCGCAGCACCATAAAAATTGACAGTGGAGCATGGTAGAACAGGCTGCAGTCACAGTCCCTGAAACCCAAAATGTTTGGGCAACACTTGGAACTGATGCTTCTCCATGTCTTCCTGCAGAACAATGCATTTGGCTTACATTCTAAGTGTTTATATATGAAAGAAACCCACTTAGCAGCACTAATCATTCAACCACCAGTGAATTGTATCACCACTGCCTTCCTGATTTACCAGGTAATCAGTAAAACAGTAAGAGAAATGACAGAAAAGCCTAATAAAAATAAAAAGGTGCATTCAGACAGAATCCAAGAATCCTGGAGCAGCATGTATCCCACCTCACAGGAGTCTCCCCAAAGCTGTCACGGAGAGGTGGCCACCAGCATCAGTGTGAACCAAATAAAGCAGCAGGCTATGGGCATGTGAAGGACCTCTGTGCTTACCGGTTGAAGATGTTTTCACTAAAAGCGTACTTTTCCAGGCGTGTGAGTGGGGGCAGGTCATCCTGGCTTGGGACATCCAAGAAGGCTGTTAGCCTCATGCTGTCACAATCTGGACCATAATCTTCAAATCCATCTAGAGGGGAAGAGGAAAAAATGCAAACATTACATGTATCAGTGTCCCTTCACTGTAGCAACTCAGACAGGGCACAGTGGCCCAACTTTCTACCATCAGTCCTTTCCAGCTAAGGTTCCTAGGAAAGACAACCTTGAGAATCCATCTAAAATTGTCAGCTGTACAACCCCAAGTCAAAGGTGGCAAAGGCCAGGTCATAAACAAAAGCAAGATGGCTTCTTTTAGTGCCAACTGTCTGATGACAGCATGAGCTCCAATCAAAATGAGTGGGAGCCGGGCGAGGTGGCTTAACGCCTATAATCCCAGCACTGGGGAGCCTGAGGCAGGAGGATTGCTGTGTGTTCGAGACCAGCCTAGGCTACATAGTGAGTTCCAGGTCAGTCACAACTACATAGTGAGACCCTGTCTCAAAAAAAAAAAAAAAGAAAAAAAGATGAGTGGGAACCACTCCTCTACTGGGAACTCAGAAGCCAGGGAACAAAAAGGCTCACCTTTCTCAAAAGTGGCCAGGTAATTCTACTCAAACACATTTAAAATAGCCAAGAGAAAAGCAAATAGGTTCTGCCCTAACAGCAAGAATCCGACAGAAAGTTCTCCCCATTTGCCTGCCCTAATGTACTCACAACCTTCACCCACTCCTGATGTAAACTCCCACCTCACCCTCCCGCAGGTGCCAGAGAGGCTTTTCCAGCTCACGATGGTGAGAAATTAACCAGTTCGCATCCTGTCTCTTCTCTCTCAGCCTGCTCTGCCCTACATCCTCAATGGAGGGCGCATCCTTCTCCCCAACATGATGGGTGGCTGAAGGCAAACACACCCGGCATGGCATGAATCCCAAAACTATGAGCTGTGTGAGCAGAATAAGTCACTGAATCCATCTGGACGCCCACATTCTCATCCTGGTGGTGGCGATAGACCCTGCCCTTGCTCTCTCAGTAGGGTGGGACACGTGGGTTTGTGCATGTGGGTGTGCCCACCTCCACGTGATCTGGCCAACTTGAGAACAATCACTACCCTTTATGCTCTCCATGCATTGATGTGGCAGAATTGCAGGTGGCCCTTGGACCCCTAAGGCCTTCTCCAAATGTTGTCCCCCACCTTTTGCCTCCTTCTGACCTTTAGCTCAGAGCTGGGGTGCAACCTTTCGGCAAAGACTTCCCTGTCCACTATCTGCTCACCTCAAGTGCCCCCCAGTGGAGGCAAGCTGGGCTGATCTGCTGTGCTAGTGTTCACTGTTATGGGTAATTTATATGTCCTCCTCCAATAGACGCTCTCACAGGCAGGAATGCAGCTGGTTACTGCTAGATTCTCTGAGCCTAGCATGATGCTTGGCACATAGTAGATGCTCATGAAACACATGAGTAAATTCACTTTCAAGCCATGCATTTCACTAAGGAAGCTCTTAACCAACCACTGAGCTAACTTTCTATCCACTCTGAAAAACCACTGATTAATCCAAGAACACATTCATAGCTAAGAGGCTACTCTTCAGGAATGATACTGGTAAATAAGAGTTGTTGGGACAGTCATACACATAAAAATAATAGCGACCTCTTTTTTTTTTTTTTTTTTTTTTGGTGCCAGTGATTGAACTCAGGACCTTGTGCTTGCAAGGCAGGCACGATGCCATTGAGCTAAATCCCCAGCTACCTATAGCTACTTTTCAAGTACTTGTAATAAGAGGCAGGAAAGTGCTTTACAGGCATGATTCAGTACCCACAACTCAACCAAGTAATGACTCTTCTTATCCTTATTTTACAGATGAGCAAACCATTACTTAGACAGGTTATGTAGCTTTCCTTTAGTCATTCATCTAACTTGTTCTAACCAGAAGTAGGACTCTGCAGTTGTTGCCATAGGGGCTACCTGCTCACTAAGAGTAAGTTATCCATGTACCCAAAGCCGTTTATGCCAGGTGCTCTTTTTACTCTGAATAAATAATTTAGTGAAATATTGTATAATCAGTGTCATGTGACTGTCAAAAGAAACAGTATGAATTCTTCAGAAAGGTTCAACAAAGACGAATCACTAAAACACAGCTGTCAAATCAGGTATGAGTAAAACAAGTGGGAGATACTACAAACATGAAGACTGACATCCATGTTTTCAGGAAAGATTGTTTACTCCATGTAAGGACCTGGAATGCTGATGAAGCCTCACAGGTGTGCTGTGTGGAGAAAAGGAGGATGCATGTGCCTAGGCAAGGCCTTGGCTCAGATTGCAACTCAGCATTTGAGTATGAATTTTATGCATATTATAAAATATGGGCATTTTTTAAAGAATCCCCATCATGATCATCTTTTCTATTAAGCAGATATCTCCTCACTCCATTCCTGCTGGAGATGAGGGCATCCACTAAAAAGATAAGGCAGGGAGGGAAGTGCCTGAATTTGAAATTCCATTAGCAAGAGGATGCTGGCTGATTTAAAGACAGCCTGGCTGCAGTTTGTGCACAATAAAGAGAAATATATATATATACAAAGTCCTCCCTTCCCCTGCTCTCTGGAATCAGCCTTCCCATGTTTTACCTTAAAAAATAAAGATGAGTAAATAAGCTGCCAAAGACCTACCTCTGTGGGGACAGTTCTGGCAAGAGAACTGCCTCCATAGCTGGGTCTGGGAAGATCAATCGGCACCTGCTATGGAGGTGTGAATGCATCCTACTATTCCTATACTGAAAATTAGATAGCTGTGCCAGTAGCACTACTGGTGTGAAAAAGCAGAGGAGGCCTACCTGGCAGACAGAAAAACCAAAGCCAATTTAGTCAGTAACTGATAAGAGTTTAAAATAGAGATGACAAGCTTATGCCTAGGTACTTACTGTTCTCTGAAACATTAAAAACATTTTTGTAGCAACTAATTCTTTTAAGTTAGTAATAAGAGTCTATTAAAAATTTACATTGTATAACAGTTACACAGAGAATTTTAATAAAGACTTACACATTTGTAGAAAAATATGAAAACAATCAAAACACACAGTTTCTCTGTAGGATCATTGCCTCAGATGAATGGGCCTAGATGGGGTCAAGGCCAAGCCCAAAAGTGTGAGTGATGGGTATCAGTGTTGTCTGCACACACTCATAGGGGGAGCACACCCCACACTCCACAGATATGTGGAGAGCACCTGCAGACCTGGCCTAGAGTGGATCCAAAACAGTGACCAAGTGCAAAGCAGCAGTTCTGGACCTCCTGGGCTCAAAGACAGCTTTGGACCCAAAAAGAGTCATAGGCAGAAGCACTACAAACTTCTCAGCAAGAGCAGGGTTTTCAAAGGGTCCTCGAGGTCCACTAAATGCTTCATGGATTAAGAATTAATTTGCGATGTGGGAGTGCAGACTAGTGCAACCACTATGGAAATCAATATGGAGATACCTCAAAGAGCTTGGACTGGAGGTTCCATTTGACCCAGCCATCCCTCTGCTGGGTATCTTTACAAGAGAACTAAAAGAATCATATCACAGAGAAGTATGTGCACCCATGTTTATAGCGGCACAGTTTGTAATAGCTAAATCTTGGAAACAGCCTATTTGCCCATCCGTTGGAAACTGGATAAAGAAGTTGTGGTTTTTCTATAAAATGGAATATTACTCAGCCATAAAGA
>NW_022900934.1:4856513-4869384 GCF_012274545.1 Fukomys damarensis | reverse complement strand
AAAAAAAAAAAGAATTAATTTGCGATATCAAAGTAAAAGAAAATACCCAGATACTCCACAAGAAATCGTTTTATCAGGGAACTAAGGGTTTGGCAATTAGTTCCACAAAAGAATACCTGTTAATGGAAAATATTGATGATTCTACTACACTATATGTGTGTGTGTGTGTGTGTGTGTGTATACACACATACATATATATATATGTGTGCATATATATATATATATATATATATATATATATAAAACAAGGAAATAAAAGCTATAAGCCATAAAATATTAGCTAGTAATCATGTTTCTAATAAAAGTGAAGGTTGGAGAGGTTAAGAAAGTTGCCAAAGGTCCCATGGCTAAAAAATTGCACCGTCAAATTTTGAACTCAATCAGATTAAAGACATTGCACTCTGCTATAATGCCAGAAAGGAAACCTACATATTAATTTTAATTTTTAAAGGTACTCCTCCCATATCCTCTTTAAATTCTAGTCTTGATGATTCTGTACCTGCTATTCTCATGGCCTGAGATACCCTCACTTCTTAAACCTCAACTTGAGTTCAGCATTCCCTGGCCCCCAGGGAGGTCAATCTACTGCTACAGCCTCTCCTGGAGCTGTGGCTCTTCCTTCCCAACACTGGCCACAGAAGTGCTGGCGCTGAGGGCTGTCATGATGACACGTCCATGCCAGCAGCTCTGAGAGCACCCTATGAAGGTGCCTTGCAAAAAGAGGTTAAATGTAGGAAGGAACGATACTACTAATAGAAACTTAAAAGTGAATGTTACAGTACAGAATCTCAGAGAAGCAGCAGAAAGAAGTCTAAAAATGTCTTGATGAAATCATTTTACAAATGTGGTTAAATATGTCCACACTAAAGCCTTCTCTAGGCTTGCCCTAATACAGCTTCAAAACAAGTCTCAGTGGCATCCAGCTGAACCCATCAAAGTTAACTATGCATCATGACAAAATCCAACATTACTGGATTTATAAATGTTTCTCAGTAAAATCTAGCAACTAACCACACAAAATTCTTTATGATTGTCATCCAGTAAAATATTACCTAATGTAAAAGATAAAACCTTTCCTTCTTTAACTTTAGGTGTCAGGTATTTTGTTTCAGTAACTAAGACAGATATATAGTATAAAATAATAAATAATAACAAATGCAGATAAGGTTTCAGAGGGAAAAGAAGCCTTCTACATTGTTGGTAGGGAGGTAAACTAGTACAATCACTATGGGAATCAGTATGGAGACTTCTCAAAACACTAAAACTAGAAATTCCATTTGGCCCAACTATTCCCCTTCTAGGGACAGAGCACTTCAGTTCCATCCCTAGAACCACAAAAAGGAAGGAGGAGGATTAAGAGAAAGAAGGTAAAGAGGCCTGACTGCATCTTCAAAACGCGTTACAGACAACATGTTACAGTGACACATGTATACCTATGTTCTTTGCAGCATAATTCATAATATCTAAATCTTGGAAGCTGCCTATATGCCCATCAACAGATGAATGGATAAAAAAAAGTGGCATTTATACACAATGAAGTACTATTCTATCATAAAGAAGAGTAAATTTGAGTTATTTGGGAAAATGCATGCACCTTGAGACCACAATATTAAGTGAAATAAATGAGAAACACAAGCTTAAATATTGCATGGTTTCTCTTATATGAGAAACCCAAACTATAAATAAATTAAAGAGCAAAATAAAAGATAAATAATAGGAAACAGGGATAAATCTTTTGCAAATGGGAAGGGGACCAAGAGATGGATGGAGGGGTAGAAGAGGAGGAAAAGGAGATAAAAAATAAGTAAGATGTGTTACGTATTTGTACTAACTCCCTGCGATGAATGTAACCATTAAGTACAGCAAACATGTGCTAATAAAAAAAAATTTTAAAGAGCAAAAATAATGACAATACACTGTGGAATTTATAGCATATGTGGAAGTAAAACAGCAATAAGCCAAGAAAACAAAATGAAAGGCACACAGAAAGGAAAAAGTAAAACTATTTACAAAGAATATGATTGTCTATGCAGAACATCATAGTGAAACTTGAAAGAATTAGAACACAGTTGTTCAAAATTGCAGGATACAACTAAATATGCAAACAGAAATTATATATTCTCACCCCACAAGTGGATACTGAAATTTTTTAAATGTCATTTATTATGACATCAAAATTATGAAATTCTTAGGGATAAACTTACCAACAAATATACAAATCTTATAATGAAAGAAATGTTAAAATAATTTTTAAAACTAGGGTTAAAACACTTTCATGGATAAGAAGATTCAATATTGTTACGTTAATCCTTCCCTGATTTACCTACAAATGCAATGTTGTCCCAATCAAAAGCTAACCAATTAATTTTATAGAGATAAATAAGCTTCCAAGCATGATGTTACACACCTGTGTAATCTGTATCAGGAGGTTGAGGCAGGAGCATCACCAAAAGTTCAAGGCCAGCCCAGGCTACATAGTGAGTTCAAGGTCATCCTGAACTACATAGTGAGACCCTATCTCAAATTTTCTTAAAAAAACAAGCTGATTCTAAATTTATATGTAAATTCAAAGAACCCAGAATAACCAAAACAATTATGAAAAAAGGAAAAACCAATTAGAATAACTCATAAAAGACTTGCTGTCATGACAATGTGGTACTAGAGTAAGCATAAACATGTACAGAATAGAAGAGAAAATCCATAAAGTGATCCACAAATTTAAGGTTATTTTATTTTTACAAAGGTGCCAAGGTAATTCAATGGGGAAGGCCAACCTTTTTGGAAAACAGCACCAGAACATTTGAATAAACATGTAGGGGAAAATGAAGCTCGATCCTTAAGTAACAAAATAATTCAAAATCTTTCACAGACATAAATTCAAGATACAGAACAATAAAACTTCTAGGAAAAAAAATCTTTATGTTCTTAGATAAGGCAATTTCTTGAAGATGGCACAAAAAGTATGTGCTAAATAAACTTCATCAAAATTAATAATTTTGCTCTACAAAAAAGAAAATGGAACACTAAGTCATAGTTTGAGAAGAAAATACTTGCAAAACATATAAAAGATTTAAATCCAGGTTATATATAAAAAATAACAGCCTGATTCCAAAAATAGGCACAAGACCTGAACAGACATCTTAACAAAGAGATATACTGATGACAGCTAAGCAAAGAAAAGATGCACATTATTAGGAGTTAAGGAAATGTCAACTGAAACCACAATGAGTTAAAACTATATATCAGTGATGGCAAACCTTTCAGAGACCAAGTGCCCAAACTGCAACCCAAAACTCATTTATTTATCTCAAAGTGCCAACGCTGAAAAATAAACCTGAATGATTGCTGCTGGAAAGACTGCCTGGGACAGACGAGGTTCTGCATGCCCACTGCAGCATATGTGCCATAGGTTCGTCACCACTGCTACATACTCAAAAAAGTTAAATTTTTTTCCCATTAGGCTGGGGGTAGCTCAGTGGCACCACATCTGCCTGGCAAGTGCAAAGTACTGAGTTCAATCCCTCATACTGAAAAAAAAAAAAAAAATCCCATCGACTATATTAAATATGTTAGCGAGTATATGGAGCAACTAGATTTCTTATACATTGTTGGTGAAAAGCAAAATAGGACAGCTACTAAATGCTTTGGTGGTTTCTATCTATCTAATCCACCTATCCATTCATTCATCCATTCCTTCATTCACACACATCCCCAAAGTACTGGGCTCGAGCCTGGGGCCTCATACATACTAGGCAAAGGCTCTCCCACTGAGCTTTACCCAAGCCCTTTTTAAGTTTTATTTTGAGACAAGGTCTCGCTTAACTAACTGCCCAGGCTATCCTCAAGCTGTGACTCAAATGCCTCAGACACCCAAGTAGCAGGGATTACAGACATGCACTACTAGGCCCTGCTTTGGCAGTTTCTTAAAAAAAGACACATACTTACCAATGACCCAGTAATTCCCACATAAGTATTTACCTAAAAGTAATGAAAACAAATGTTTACAAAAAACATATTCATAGCAGCTTTACTTATAACAGCCAAAAAGTGGAAATAAATAAAATAGAAATAAGCTGCTAAATGAATAAACAATTATTAAATATCCACATAATAGAAGAATACTTCTCAGAAAAAAGGAATGACTTGTTAATATGCAGCAACATAGATACATCTCAAAAGCATTATGCCAAGTGAAAGAGTCCAGAACTAAAGATTTCACACCACATAATTATGTGAAATTATTTTAAAAAGCCAAAAATATAGTAACATTTAGCAGATCAGTGGTTGCCTGAAATCACAGGCGGGCACTAAGGGACTTTTGGAAATGTTGAAAAATGTATATCCTGATTATAGTTACATGGTTATAGTCACAGACTATGCATTTGCTAAGACTTTGGTGAATTATATTCTGTGTAGATTATGTATAATCAAAGTGACTTAAAAAAAAAAAGATAAGCAGATAATGTAATACCTATCTATTCTTCCTTTTTTTCCAAACCATGTTTTTCTTCCTTTTTTTTTTCTCCTCTTCTCAGTTTTTTGAGATAGGCTTTCACTATACATTTCAGGCTGGCCTTTAATCCAGGCTGGACTTGAACTCACAGAAATCCTCCAGCCTCAGTCTCATGAGTGCTGGGATTAGAGGCCTGTGCCACCATGCCCATCTCCCAAACCATGTCTTAGGGAGGCTACAGGGATCAAACTGGCCAGTTACTAGTACTGCTGTGATGGGAACAGCTTCTCAAAGGATCAAACTCCTTTGCTCTACCTCCATATTTACAAAGGGACTTTACAATCTTTATCTCCTTGAGAATCTCAATTAAGATCCAGAGAAAGCATCATAATTACTGTTAAGGATACCTTCACTTCAATGTAAAGTATGCAGTGATATACATGGAAATTGCCATGTTATTTGCTTGGCAGTAAGTTACTATTTAGCTGAATGGCACTGGAAAAGCATTATCAAATTCTTCCTCTACTCTTTGTCCAGTATGAATCTCCTGAATTATCAGCTTGAATGTCTCAACCTTCCAGTAAATACTTACCTCACTGTAAGAGACAATAAACTGATCTGATCTCTATTCTACTATCAATTCCCTCTTTACATCTCCCATGGGCACTGCTCTAGCCCAATGACCAGAGTAGCATGGATTTGGGAAGATGGGGTTCAAACTCTACTTACTGAGATTTCCAAAACCAGGACAGTGGAATGGAAGAGAATGGAATCCCTTCATCATACACATACATACCACAGGTATTTCACTAAAATTTTATTTTATTTTATTTTGGTACCGAGGATCAAACTTGGGGCCTTATGCTTGTGAAGCAGGTGGTGGAACAACTGTCAATAAAACATTTTAAAATATTGTAAGGCAGAGCTCGGCAGGAAAGGGGAAAGACATCCCTAAGGCCAGAAAGGAAGACAGAAATCAAAGGAAGAGCAGTAAGCAGAAGTTGACACTCCACGGCCAGCATTGAAAACCTGGATACCTACATAGGGATGAAAAATACAGGCAGTGAATTTGAAATAAAAGCCACAAGAATTGTCTGCCTAGGGTGGAGGAAATTTGATAAATCAAAACCATTAGAGTCCAAATTTGTTACCTCCAAAGTACAGGAGCTAAGATCACAGTCCAGAGTCATTAAAATCCCAGGCAGCCCAACAAAAGCAAACAAGAAACTGTTCTAAAAGAACACATTAAGGCTGGGGATGTCACTCAATGGTACAGCACTTGTCTAGCATGCATGAGGCCCTGCGTTCCATCCTCAGTTCAGGCGGAGTGGTGCGGGGGTGCATTTTCATAACCCACAACATGTGAAACTTCATAAACCCACTTCTGATGATAAACTAGCAATAAGAAATTTCAAACTACATATGTCTACAAACTATCATCAGGAAGAGATAGTGCACAAAACAGAATTCAGACCTCAAGATTTAGAAATATTAGAAAAATCTGAAATAAATTACCAAGTATGCTTAGCATGAGTAAAATTTTTTACACTGACATAACAACAAAAGGAGGAGAAAATAGGGAAAAGAGTAAAAATACATGAAAAAGACCAAGTAGAAATGAAAAATAGAGACAATGTAATTAATATTTCAGTAACTGCCTTAAATAGCAGTTTAGACACAGTTCAAAAGAGAGTTAGTGAGCTGGAAGATTGCTAAGACAAATCATCCAGAACACTGCACAGAGAAATAACAAGATGGAAAATACTATTCAGTAATGAGAGGACACATGAAGGGTGGCATGCAAAGGCCACAGGTAAGTACTGCAAGAATGAATGAATGGGGCCAGGGATTTAGCTCAGTGGTTCTGCCCCTGCCTTACAAGCGCAAGGACACGAGTTGGATCCCTGTTACAAAAGGAAAAAAAAAAAAAAAGGAATGAATGAATGAATGGATTCCAGAAGAAGTTACTGAAAATGAGAAGGGGTAATATTCAATGAGATAATGACTAAATATTTTTCACAACTGAAAAAAAGATGAATATTCAATATGAAGCACAAATATTAAACTCAATAATTAATAACAAGTTCAGTTCCTGATGCACTGCAGAATACCAGTGGCCAAGAAAACAGAGAAAAGTTGAAAATAAAACTCCAGATTTCTCACTAAGACATTAGAGGGATACTGTATAACCAACAGGAGTGACAGACCTTGAGTCACGATTCCTGATTCTGCTACCCAGCTCTGCCTCTTACTAAGTATGTGACCTTAAATAAGTACCTCACATTTCTGATTCTCAGTTTCCTCAGCTTAAAAGGAATATAGCAAGCCAGGTACAGTGACACATGCCAATAATCTCTGTTTTTTGGGAGGATGGAGCAAGAGGATAATAAGTTCCAGGCCTGGCTGAGCAACTACCTCAGCAAGACTCTGTCTCAAAATAAAAAAATAAGGGTTAAGTATGTGGTTCAGTGCAAAGGCCTTGGGATTAATCCCCAGCAGTGAAAAAACAAAATGTGGTGAGGGGCAATAGCTGCCTATCTCAGGTGATTGGTGTAGTATGGACAGAATGATATAAGATAGATGATATGTAGCCACATAGTTATATAACATCTGACAGATTTAAATTCTTTGGATTAGCTGTTATTACTATTAGTTTTAAAATATTAAGTGTTCTATATTACTGATACTCCTCTCCAGAGTTCAGGACAATCATAACCACTAACAGTACAGGGAAGGGGAATGAGAGGAATCCTGGAAAGGAGAAATTCAGACAGAAGTGTCTTCTATTAAACTCTGTCCTGACCTTGGCTTAATCCCTGAACGCTACATTTGTATGGCAAACTACATGACACACAGCTAAGGCTAAAAGAATTGAAGTGAGATTTGGAATATTATTCTGTACAGGAAAAATGAGTTAATAGTTTGACCCTTTTTTTTTTTTTTTTTTTTTTTTTGGTACCGGGGATTGAACTTGGGTCCTTGTGCTTGCAAGGCAGGCGGCAGCACCACTCACTGAGCTAAAATCCCCAGCCCTGACCCTATTTACTTTAAGTGCCTACTAAAACAAAACAAAACATCAATACTCTCTGGAGGCACACACAGAAACCAGAGATTCTACAACACATAATATTCAAAATATCTTGGTTATAGTTCAAAAGTCTTCAATGTATGAAGAAAATAGGAAACCATCAACTATTTTAAAAAGTAAATATCAAAACAGACTGACTCTGGAAGGGACACAAATGTTGAAATTACAGACAAGGATTCTTTAAATAACTATTATAGCATTTATGAATATAAAGGAAAATGAGTGAAAAGATAAAGAATCTCAGCAAAGAACTGTCACTGTATTTATAAAAGGGCATCATATGAAAATTCCAAAATTGAATTAATATCAGAAAATTTTTAATTCACTGAACGGACCTAACAGAAGAAATTGTTTCTTTTTTTTTAACATAGCCAATGTTGACTACAACAAATGCTAAATGATCTGTAGACTGAAGTGGAAAAATACAATTTGGTAACTTTTATCTTACAAAAAAAAAACAAAAAACAAAGTGCACTGGAAATGCTAAATAGAAAAAAACTACCTTTCTCTTGCTTTCTTTAAAATATACAGAGTCAGTCATGGTAGTTCATGCCCATACTCTCAGCTACTGGGGAGGCCAAGGCAGGAGGATAACAAATTCCTGGCTATGCTGGGCAATCTTGTGAGATCCCATCTCAAAATAAAATAAAAAGGGCTGGATATAGCTTAGCACTAGAGTGCTTGCCTACCATGCACAAGCTTGAGACCCTGTGTTCAATCTTCAGTACCACACACACACACACACACACACAAAGAAATTAAAGGGAAGAAAAAATATGTTTCCTTAAAAGTGTGGTTTAAAGCAAAAATTATAACTTTGTACTATGAAATTTATAACACATTTAGAGGTACCATATATTGAAAACTATGACATAAAGTGGACAGGAATGCAGTGAATGGAACTATATAACTGTTAGATTTCAACATTTTACCTAAAGTCATACAATGTGAACTATGAGAAGACTTTCTGTCTCCACGACTAAACTTGGAGGTCCTTTAGACATTTGGATCATATCATATAATGCCGGACACATAGCAGACAATAAATATTCCTTTCTGCAGAAATCAGACTCCTGAGTCTTTGATTATCAGGATCATGAGAGCCCAGCAATCTCAGAGAAAAGTGAGAAAATCTAGCTTTCCCAAGACAAATCTGAGATGGAACATCTACCTTAAAACCATGCAAAGCAACACTCAAAGTATGACTTCTAAGGCAACCAACAACACTAATTAATTCACTTCTACTTGTAAAAATGAGACATCTAATTTCATAAGAGAGGTAAAACAGGACCAATACTATCATGTAAATGCTAAAATAAAATTAATGAATTCTAATATTTGACACAATGTATATGAATTCATCAGAAGTGTTCAATCATCCCAACAATAAACACAGTAGAATTAAATTTTAGTAACTCACAGTAAGTGTATGAGGAACAGAAAAAAAGAAAAAGATGTATAAAATTTATATGAAATAACAGGAAATCTGAGTCCTGGGGATTTTTAAGAAACAATTATAATCTTAGTCCTGTTCATAATAAAGAACCAGGTTGTCTGTTACTTCCCTGGGAGAATTCTGCACTAATCGACTGTCAAGGGCCAATCACAGCCCAAAAGAAATGGCCTCCTTTATGTCATTAGCTTCTCCCTCACTCTCAGACTGCAGCTCTAACTCCAGCCAGCGATGATGCAAATGCACAGCTGGCCACACACCCCACAGCACAGACACCTTCCCGCAGGACATCCACATTTGCCACATGTGGGAGATACACTGCACGTCACTGAATAACAAAATGAGAAAGTTACTCCCCAACTTAATTCTCAATTAACAAGGAAAGTTTTCTTTTGGTGCTGATGTGTTTCAAACATTTTCCAAAATGGTTTTAAATTAAACAAATTAGCTGATACTGATGAAAATACAGGTGAAACACAGATAAAGTAAAAATAAGAAAAGTGGCACTTAAATGACTGATTTCTGAAAAATCTGGGCAGGTATAATCCAAGGAAAATAATCTTAATAATAACATTATGTTCATAGGCAAAAATAGTACCTCTTATTCCAAGTACAGACATTCAATTTTTTTTTGCATGCAAGTAAACATTTTCTCTTCTGTGGATCAATATCCCACCTAGACCAGGGATGGTGAACCTTTCAGAGCTCTCAATAAAAGCCCATTGTGGCACATGTGCCATAGGTTTACCACCACGGTCCTAATCCCTTTCAAAATTAGAAGATCTCACTTAAGTTCAAATTGATTAATTACACTAACATTATCATTATTTACTTGTAAATGGTATAGCAGACTTTCAAACCACTCCTAAAAGCATCAGGTTTGACTAATGTATACACAAGAAAGATTTGGACCCCTTCTCCTCAAAGTGAATAAAAATAGCATTAGCTTTAATGTCAGTTGTGAAGGAATTCTGACCAGCTACTATGATTAATCTTTCCTATGACATTTTGATTTTTTTAAAATTAAGTCTTCAAAGATAAACCAAATCAATCAACAGCTGATGTACTATGTACTAAAAGACCAAGATTTCTCAACCCCAGCACTACTGACGCCCTGGGCCAGATCCATTTTTGCTGTCAGGGATGTCCTAAAGCACTGCGTGGAGCAGCATCCCTGACCTCAAAGGCCCTCCCCTCACTGTGCCAATCAAAACTGCCTCTAGATATTGCCAGATGTGGGGGAGGTGGGTTAGTGACATAATAGTCCCAAACTGAGAAACACCTCAGAGAGTGCCCTCCCAAGCCACGAATCTCCAGCTATTTCCCAGACCACCCCACCAAGGGGCTTGGCACTGGCTGTTTCCTCGCCTGGAACGTTCCTCCCAAGATGTTCTCTCATTCAACTTTCTTTTCGTCTTTACTTATTGCTCATTCATCATCCTCTCCGGGTAGTCTTCCCTGAGCATCTCATTTTGAGATTGTAAATCCTGTCTATACCCCACTATCCTGATCTACCTTTCAACTTCTGCAGAGACCGCATCAAATACACATCTTCCTGTGTTTACTGTCAATCAGCTGTGTCCACTTTCTCCTTTCTTTCCCACCAGGGAAGGAATCTTTGATTAACTCACTGATATGCCTGCCTGTGCCAGGCATTCAACAGAAATTACTGAATGAAGAAATGGCAAAAACATGCCGCACTAGTTTGCTGTGTCTCCTGACAATGGAAGGTAGCACATAAAATGATTCCTGTTTTCAAAAGGATTTTCTAGAATTTGTATCTCTGGCCGCTGCTAAGATGTGTGTTGTCTGGCAACTGTTGACAGGCACAAGGGGTTGAGGTCTATAAGGCGGTATCACGAGCAGTCAATTATTCTAGAACCCAACAAGTCCAGACCACACATAAACATCAGACATCTTAAGCATTCAAGTCAGGAATGAAATATGAAAGTAGCATATAAATAATTCCTTGTTGAAATTGTTTTCATATTTTTTACATTTGGGGGAAAGAAAGTTATCAACCTTATTCATGAAAGCTTAATACAGTGCAGAAAAGCAAAGTTTTCTGAAGAAAATCATTTCTAGTAATAACTTCACACTTTCTTAACCCAATTTAAAATATAAGGTAAACCAACAACGATCAAGTTAGGAGTTCACTTGGCATTGATGCTATAATAAACTGCCACATTCTAGGTTCACTGGCAAGGTTACATGGAAAATCACTGACTATAAAAAAGGATTAATAATCAAAGCTAGCAAAGAACAATTAGAAAAGGAATGCAGAGGTCTGTGGCCCTTCCCAGCATCCCACATGCTCAGCACCCTATATGCCTACCTAATTTCCCTGAACTGTACCCAATATCCCTGCAGTCAACAGCTGTTGCTGCTACCTGCCCGGAATTGGAGACAAGTTTAAAATTCCAATTTAATAGATACAACATAGACAACTTACCTCTATCATCCAATCCAAACCAGAGTGGTTCTGAGCTCACACAACCAAAAGCAGGATTGGTCCCTCTTCAGTGAGACACTGCCCATTTTGCAAAGAACAGGATAAGTCTGATGTTGCATGAAAGTGTTTCATAGGTTCAAAGTATAATTTATAATTAATATAAAAAGGGTGTGGTGGGGCCAGGGATTTAGCTCAGCAGTTCTGCCACCTGCCTCACAAGCACAAGGTCCTGAGTGTAATCCCTGGCACGCGCGTGCACACACACACACACACACACACACAAAGTGTGGTGGTACACACCAGAATTCCGGTGTACCATTCTGGTATACACCCAACATTCTGGGAGGCTAAGGCAGGGGGACCAAAACTTTGAGTCCCATCTAGGTAACTCAGTGATTGAGCCCCTATCTTGGTGGGGGTGCAGTTCAGTGCAAAAGTCACGGGTTCAATTCCCAGTGAGGATGATGGGCAGACTTTACAGACCATTTAGTAACAGGAAAAGAATCACCAGACCATTATGAACACAGAAGCCCTGTTAACAGCAAATCTATATTGAACATTGCCTTCACTCTGAAGTGAACTTCAACAATAAATCACAATTCAGCACAATCCTGGGGAGCCAGAGGTGATCAGGCAGGGTCCCCAAACTCCAAAAGCTCCCAAGGGAATAAAGATCATATAGAGGTAACACATACTGCTGTGGCACAGTAGGAAATGGACTCTTCTAGGAAGAGGGTAGGGGAGAAAGAGAAAAGAAAATAGAGACAGAGACAGAGTCTATAAAAGAAGCAATAAATGAGCTGGACCTTGAAGATCAAATAAGAATCTGCCACACAGAAAAAGAAAGAGGAGCTGGAAAAGGGAAAATAACATTGCAGATGGAGACACAAGCACAGCAGAGGCAAGTGTACTGTCAGCCACCTTCAAGTGGTTCAGGAGTGCCAAAGATCTCACAGAGTCCACCAAGCCCTGACTGACCAGCCACACCATAATTGGTTTTAAGTGAAAAGGTGGAGGAAAATAAACAATAAAAACATACCCATTGAGATCCCTTTATTGGCCTAGACATGAACAGAGTTGAAGCTGGAGGCAGAATGTTACGGCACATCCATCCCAGCAAGCATTTTCATTAAGAATCTATTCTCCAGGCATTCCCAGTATTTATGATGCTCCATTCAACATGTCAACCTATCACTGTAACTCTGAGTGAGATACAACACTCCAGGCCAGACCAATATCCATACAGTCCAATAGTCTCTCTGACATAGTACTGGGGATACTGGGTGGGGAACATGATAGACGTGGTCCACTCTGTTTATGCCTGAATCAAATGCTAAAAGAATAGCTGGTGGTAGTCAAAAGACAGATTAGCCTCACCTGCAAAACTACTTTAAAAAAAAAAAAGAATGAGAAAAAAGATTTTAT
>NW_022900934.1:4844748-4856481 GCF_012274545.1 Fukomys damarensis | reverse complement strand
AAAAGAATAGCTGGTGGTAGTCAAAAGACAGATTAGCCTCACCTGCAAAACTACTTTAAAAAAAAAAAAAGAATGAGAAAATACAGATTTTATAGAAATAATTACTTTTAGAGAGTTTATTAGCCATTTTTTGTTCTCCAAAGAACAATACTCTTTGTAAGACCTTAAATGATTTTTGGGGAACCAGAGTAAGTCCTTCCTATACTGTTATTTAAAGTGGTTTTTGTTCTAACAGGCTTAAAGTACTAATGTAAACTTTAAATTGGGACACTTCTGCCAGCTAGAGTAGACAAACTGGCCCATCTAAAAGATGAACAACACTTGAATCTTCACCTGCTTTTGTCGGGAAACTGGCTCCACACAATGCAGGTCCTTGTTGACTTAACTAAATTTCAATGGCAAGTTGCACAGGCAAACTTCTTCTTTATAAGTGTCATTCTCTAACAAGATGCTCGCTGATTTATTAGCTCTCATATGAGCAGATCTATCCAATGCATAATGTTTTATATTACAAACCTTTGAAGGCCACTGACGGTTATTACTAGCACTACACAATGGGCTGGATGAAAAGACCAACTTAATTCATAAGCAGCCATCCTTTCTACACCATGCATACATGGAAATTCTTTGATCTGTGGCTTTAATCACAGCTTCCAAAACCTGTCATTATTTATGACTCTTACTTTTACACTGGTGGTCAATGGGAAACATTTACTTGGGTCACCTGATAGGTGAGAACTCTGCACCTCAAAGCAGTTCATATGCTCAGCTGTGATATTACACACCTCAATTTTCCTGCCAGCTCACCCAGTTAGGGGGCAGAAAAGGAGATGAGGGTGCCAGTTGACACAGTACTGATGAATGGAACAATATCACTTAAATGCAGTGAGTTCTCTAGTCAGACTGAGGCAGATTCAAAAAGGAAAAAACTAGAGACAGAAGAAAGCCAACAGCCTTTTGGGTATGTGGGAGGGGTCTCCTTTCCTACTGTTCAAAATATTTGAAATAATCAGGTAATGCTGACAAAATAAAATCACTTCTCTACTGATCACTCACCTTGGCCAAACTGCTAGAAGGATCATCTTCTTCCTAGGAAGATGCAAACTCCTCCAGAGACACTGAGCGCTTTCACGGCTCACATGGTCAGGGTCCTCTGCCTCTCCAGCTCTCCACCATCCTTCCCCTTCTGACTCCTGCCCCTCGGGCTACAATTACACTCTCCCCTTTGCCTTGATTTTAAAAATTGCATCTTTTGTTAAACATCAAAGTATAACATATATGCAAAAAGTGTGCAAATAAGTGTGCCAGATAATATTCACAAACTGAACACACCTGTGTAGTCAGCACTCACAGCAAACAACAGAATTTCACCGGCATCTCCAAAACTAACAAAGGCTTCCTTTCCACTCATCTTCTCACCTACAGTAACCATTCTACAGCCTCCTGACTAGTAGCTTTGCTGGTCTCGCATTTTGTAAACAGAATCACACAGTACATACCTTTCTGAGTCTGGCTCTTACACATGCCTGTGAAATTCATCCATATTGTTCAACAGTACTGTAGACCATTCATTCTTACAGCTGCATAGTTTTCACTTGTATGAACAAACTCCACTTTGTAATTCAAGCTATTCATGATGAATATTTGAGTAGACTCCATTTTCTGACTCTTAAGAATAGTAGTAACATGAACATGTCTTTTTGAGAACATGTTTCTCAATTTGATAGCCATATAATTCAGAGAATTGTTAGATCAACAAAAAAATTTTTTACAGTTTCCAGAGTAAACACAAAGAGAACAAATGTGTCCTAGAATCTTCCATACATAAAAAATACTACCCCTATCCATCTTCTTCTTGAAAGAATATGCTCTCTCTTGCCAAAAGCAGAAGCCCCAAAAGTAGTAACCAACTGGGTCTGGTAGCACATACCTGTAATCTCAAAGGCTGAGGAAGGAGGACTACCATGAGTTCAAGATATGCCTGAACTACACAGTGAGGACCCAGGGAGGGAGGGAGGGAGTGAGAACAGGAAGGAAGGAGAAAGACAGACAGATAGTCAGAGACAGAGCAAAAAAGCAAGCAAGCAAACAATAATTATTTCCCAAAGTGCCAATGCCTAGCTGCTGCCCAGAACATAGTGGGTGCTCAGTGAGTGACCAGTGAATAACTGGGCTACAGTCCACATTGTCTCAAACTTCCAGTGCCTTCCCAAGCACTTTCAGAGTGGATTCTGCTCCTTCACTGTGCTGATAATTTCTCACTGAGGTCAATGGAGATCTCCCAAATGCCAAGCTCCACGGCCTGTCTTTAGTCCTTATTTTACCTGCTCTCGCTGGGGCAAATGACATAATCACCTTCAACAAAAATTTAGCTTCAAGGGCCTCTTGCTGGTTTCTCACCTCTACAGCTAACTACTAGAAGCTCTGCTGCTCAGAGATCACACCTTTTATCTTCTCATCCTCCAACACTCACTATCAATAGCTCTCGGCCACTCCCAGGGCTCCAACTACACCCACACTAAGGACTCTCAGGTCCAATATCCAGTCCTAACAGTGCTCTAGAACTAGGCTTATGAGAGGATCTTCAAGGGCCAGACAGTGCCTCCAGGATCTCTTGTAAGCTCCACAAAACTAAGTGTCTTGGACAGAAACATGAATTCCATCCATTCTACCCCAGTACCCAAAACACACTTCCCGTGTACTGCCTGATGCCACTCACTACACCAGACAACAGTGCTCCAAGATAGACACATCTCATTCTAATGCATAAGAAAGACATCTGGCCATGCCTGTTTCAAATGCTGCCACAGGGTGACAGAGCATTCAGGAAACAAAGAGAATGGGTACCTAACACAGTCTGGGTAGAAGGGAACAAGGGTAGCTAACAAAAGCTTCCCATAGGACCTCTGAACTGAACCTTCCCTCATCATCAGAAAGAACTATCAACCCCATTCCCTGCCCTCATGCCTATCTCCTTTATTGGGGCCCTACTCTCCTTGCCAGGATCTCAGGACACACTGGGCATCCCATTTCTAGCTTGTTTCTCTACCGGTCCATCCTTTCTAAAAATCACAACTCAGCTCTAGTCATTTCCTTGGCTAAAATTTTCCAGTGACTACCCACAACTCCTTGAAAAAAAGGTAAATACTTCAGGGCTGGGAATGTAGCCCAGTGGTAAAGCTCTTGCCTGGCATGTATGAGGCCTTGAGTTTCATACCCAACACTGGGTGGGAGGCAGACACTTCATCTTAAGATGGACTTAAAGGCCATGCATGGTATGGCCCCTCTTACTTCTCCAACCTTTAGTGTCTATCACTCACTGAACTCTATACACAAGCCTTCCCTCTATTCCCCGCCACTTCCTCTGGCTCTTCATGTAAAAATCTCCATCTTTACTCAAATCTCAACTCTAGAGCACCTCTTAGAGACCCAAAGAAGCCTCCCTTGGCCACTCAATGCGAGCAGCACCTGCATCCCTCCAGTCACACTGTGCAAGCACTATCACATTTGCCTGCTATTAAACTTTCACAGCACCTAATGTAATCCGAAATTACCTCCCTTGTTCATGTTTTCCATCGTTGCTGCTGGACTCAAAGGTCCATGACAGGATAAACCAGGTTTGTTTTTATTCACTGTGTTTACAACATCTCACATAATGCCTGAGACTTATTAGGTCCTTAAAAAAAATATCAGACCTATCAATTAATGCATGCATGAAGGTATGAATGGATGAGTTCTCCAAAGACAGCCAGTTAACAGAAATTCGACAGCCAGAGTCCCTCATTTAAATTTCATCCCTGCCACTTGTTAGCTGTGTTATTTTTGGGCAAGTCCGTGCCCCTTGTGAACCTTGACCAGCCATGAAATGGGGTTAAAAATACTTGCCCCCCATAGGGTTTTCATACTTGTTCAATTACTAGAAGCACTCAGAACAGAGTTTTGTCACATCATCAGTCCTAAAGAAATGGAAGCTTTTGTGCCACTGCCTGAGGTTCCTAAGAGGTAACTTCAAGCAAAAAATTTAGGGACTTCTTACTGCCTCCTGACCAGACTTTAAACTCCACTGGCTAGTGGGACAGATTCTTCACTGATAGCTCCCAGTGCTAACTCCACTCTTCTGCTATTGTGCCCCTTATCTCCAAATCTCCCATCTTCTTGACAGGCCCCAGGCAAAGCAGGCTGTCTTCAAACTCTAACCTCTGTGCACACTTTGCCTACAATGCCCATCACCTTCCTGGACCTGACCCAGCTGCCATGTCACATCCCCTCCTCCTTCTGGCAGACTGAGTCACTCACTGCCTTCTCGATGACCCAATCCTCGGCTCACTCTCCGGCCTGATCCTCAGACACACTACCTCTGCACCATGTTTGCCATCTGCTGCCCCTCGGTGCTGGGAGCAGCTCAGAAGCTGGGCCCAAAGGTTCCTCTTGCCTCTATTCTCAGCACCTCCCAGATGTGGCGTCTTGGAGAAGTAGGAGAAGCTTTTGTTATGTGGGTGAACTATCCAAATGTGGAAGCCAACCACATACCCTCACCTCTTTTTTTTTCCCCATCAGGGTTAAGAAAAAACTGGCATTTTGAAGGTCAAAACCACATTCATTAGTTAGGTTCTGTTGCAAAATTCCTGTTTAAAAGTGTTTGTTTGTTTGTTTTAATTTTATGAAGCAATCTTGTGATGAAAAAAGTCATTTACAATTCTTTTCTGAACAGAGACAATTTCAGGAAATTTCTGACACTCCTCCACTGACCTGAGAGGAAATGGAAAATACAGGTCAACCAAATAAAATGCATCAGGACAGAAGGAGAGCAAAGCTTGTTCTGCTTCCACTACTCTGACACTGGCTGCCTATCCTTCTCCTCCCACTAAAAGAATATTTTATCCTCAACAATCACAGGAAAGATAAGACGTCAAGTATATGCAACTTGTCAAGGATTATTAAAAACCAGGGTGGTCTTCACACAAAGCTAAGCTCTACTTACTAAACCTAGGGCAAAGATACCCTATTCAGTAGGCTCATTCAAAGACATAATGGCTCATGGACACACGTAGCAGCTCTAATAGAATGAAACCAAGTTTGATTTAGAGCAGGGATCTGTAAACCACCACCTGTGGGCCAAATTCAACCCAACGCCTGTGTTTATAAATAAAGTTTTACTAGGCAATAGTCACGACCATTTTTTTACACGTAGTTTATAACTGCTTCCAGGCTGCAACTGAAGAACTGAGAGGTCCCACCCAAGACCTTCTGGCCTGAAAAGCCTAAAGTATTTACTACCCGATCCTTTACAGAAAAAAAAAAATAACCATCTCTCACTAAGAAAACAGTTTCATACAGAGAACAATTTAATAGTTTTGTTCTATTTCTTAAGAATCAGAATAATAGTGGGCTGGGGACTTAGCTCAGTGGTGCCACCACCTGCCTTGAAAGTGCAAGGTCCCAAATTCGGTTCTCAGCACGGAAAAAAGGAGAATTAGAATACTAGTTCCTAGTCCTATTCAAATTATTTTACTTGACAAGAAGATTTTTATAAACATAACTGATAACCTTAGATTCAAGTTTATGTTGTTCAGAGAAAAAGTTCAGTGGCTTTGTTTATAGCTCAAATTAATTCACTAACTCTGCCTTGGAGGCACATAGATGGTTGCAGTCCTTGAAAAGAACATTTTTACAAACATGGAACAAAGTAGGCAGGTGAAATGAAATGCTTTTTGCTCTGGAAGATGTCTTCCATCTCTATTTCACTGGCATAGGTAATCCTATTTTCACTAAATGTCCAGATATCATTTGATGGTGCCTCACTTTTCTCATAAACAGAAGTATACCCTCTTCCAAGTTCTTTCAGAAATATCTCTTGAAAAGAAAGCAATTGAAAAGAAATACTGTCCCCCAAATACTAATATATTTTATGAGTCAGTCCTTTGAAGCTTAATGCACCTTACAAATAACTTTGTATGACTTGAGAATTGAAATCCAGCCTTCCGACTCTCCTGTAGATGTTTGATCATATGTGACCCTTTCATCTCATTTTTTAAACCCTTCTACTACAGAAATTTTCAAACATATGCAAAAATAGAGAAGAGTCTCCAGAAACCAGCTTCCAGAATATCAACGTTCCACTATTTGTTCCATTGATTCCTCTTTCAGAGGAATCGTTTATTGTTCATTTATTATTTGTTGCAGTATATGAAAGCAGACTTCACACATCAAATCATTTCATTTATGAATGCTTGTTTGTCTCTGTTCTTTTTCCTTAGGAAAAAAAGTGACACCATTATTACATCTGGCAAAATAATTCTTATCTAATAGTCCAAGTACAATGCTCCCTAACTGTCCCAATAATGTCTTTTTATAGGTGATTTGCTCAACTAAAGACCCAGAGACAATCACACATTGTATTTGTGGATAGGTCTCTTTGGTCTCATTATATCTGCAATAGATTTCTCTCATTTTCTGTTCATCCATCACTAACATACATTTAAATTCTAAATCACCAAGCAAACCTTACAAACAGTAACGTTTCTCTAGCTTCCATCTGTTTTAAGTGAATCCAGACATTCACAGACCTCAAGACCCTTAGGCATACTCTGAGCTCTACTTTCAACATACAATCCCGTAAAAAAACTAATATGCCAAGCCATCCCCCATACTCTCTGCTCTCAAGAGAAGGAATTTAGATTGGTTTAGCAAGTTAATTCTCTAAAATTAAATCTTTTCTGTGCTGCGATGGCCTGAAGACTCTGAATGATTTAAAAAAACAAGGCATTCATTCATTACAGCTTCTTTTTGAAATTAGCCAAACTTAATCAAGAAGCACAAAGTAAATCAGACAAGCCTAGGAATCCATTATTGTTAACAGTAACCACATTAACTAAGCACCTAGATCATGCAGGTCATTGAATAATAAAAAGAATGCCCTGTGTCCCTGCCCAAAGGGACTTGCATACTAAACCAAGAAGTATTGCGTCATTTAGACAAAAATGCCCAAAGAGACAACAGGCAGTAAGAACCACCCAAACTGACATCCATGCCCCAAACATTATGTTAAGAATATTTGTACCCAAGTTTGGTAGCACACATCGGTAACCCCTGCTACTCAGGAGGTTGAAGGTAGGGAATGGGGGACATTTAAGTCTGGGAGTTCGAGACCAGCCTAGGCAACACAGGAAGATCTCATCTCAAAACAAAAACAAACAACAGAACAGAGCAAGGGGTTGAGGCAAACACGTACAACTGCAGCACTCTAGAATCCCAGTGCTCGGGATGCTGAGGTAGAAAGATCACTGGGAGTTCCAGGCCAGTCTGAACTACATAGTAAGACCCTATCTCAACAAAAAACACTAAAAAAAAAATTTTTTTTTAAAGAGTATTTGTAAAGTTGATCTGGATGGTAAAATAAAAAGAACAAGAGTAAGAAGCAACAGAATATGTCAGTTGTACCATTTATGAACTGTGCCACATTAGTAAGTTATTTAACCTGATTCTCAGTTTTATCATTCAACCCTACCTTGCAGAGTAGTAGCTGTTGATGCTGAACCAGAATATTTTATATGAAAATGCAGCATCAATGATGAATATAAAGTATTGAATACAATACACATTGATAATGCCAGACAGTGAACTAAAATGGTTTGCATGGTATCCATCTGATCCCAATGCCAATCCTATAATGCAGCTTCTTCTATTCTTATGCCATTTTCCAGACAAAGAAATTGACAGAATGGGTGAATGATCCACCCAAGCTAACACAGAGCCAAGAAGTGAGTAACAGTACTTTAGTTCTTGATGTCAATGATGGTGTGAATAATGCCTCCAAATACCACCACAGTGACATGTAAGGTGAGACCTAAGGCAGCATAAATTAGGGTAGGGGGGCCTCTTATTATGGCTCCTACATCACTATACTGCAACGTGGCAAGATGCAGTACCTCACAGCTCCCAGTCCAGCCCAAACCAGAAGTTCCATGAGGTTCCCAGAGTTGTCCTACTCAAGGTATGGTTATGTTCAGATCCTTAATGATGGTTTTCTTCCTTATTAGGAAAAGTCTTCAGTCTTCTCAAAGAGTATTTAAGCCTTTTTTTATTACAAGTCCCACAGACTTAATATTTGTTCAAATAGGGTCATAGTAAAAATCATAATTGTTTTTCTATATAATCTCTTACTTCCCTTTCATACACACACATAAATAAATAAATAGGCCTAAACATAGCTAGCTGCCAGCAAAATCTTCCACTCCCTATGGCCACTAGGCCATGACAAGGCTGATCGAGCCAAGTGGAAAGGGCACCTATAGTCCCACAGATCTCCAGGACTGGAGGCACTAGTGGAAAGATGCCCTTTTGGACCATCTACATTATCAGACTCCCAGCTGAGAAGATTTTAAGCAGGAGCTCCATTCAGTCAATCCACAGAACTGTAAGAAAAAACTAAAATACTGTTGCTTTGAAGCCACTGAGCTGGGGTTGTTGCAATAATCGAAACAGCTAGAAACAGCTTTTCTAGCTAGGCCAAATATCAAATCTGTAAATGAGGCACCTTGACTGCAGCTCAACTTAACACACAGTGGAAATAGTTCTTTCCTTTGATCTGAGGGTGTGCACTAGATGGAACATTCAGCTCCATGACTGGGCCTACACTGTACCTGGCTCAAGAATGTCAAACACTTATTAGTAATGATCATACTAATAATAATGGCATCTGCTTACTGAGCGTTCACTATGCCCAAGGCTTCATGTTATCCTTTATTCATTCATTTAATTCCTACAAAGTTCCTTGAGGTATGCTGTTGTACCCATTGAACACACAAGGTCACTGAGGCTTAGACTGATCACACTACCAGTATGGAGTGACACAGAATTCCACCCACAGTCATCTAACTCCAGAACCAGGACGCGGAATCACTGACTTCTCTTGTCCCTTCAAGTGTCATGCTACTTTAATAAAACTGCCCCTCTCTTAAAAGAGACAAGGTAAAAGGTTTAACAGTCCCTTGTCTATACTATCTTTTCAGTGAACACTAACTCTCCCAATTAGGAAACTGGCAGATGGGGAAGAAAAGATGAGAGGAAGTACCACACTTGACTAGGACACAGGAAGCCCCAAATAACTGTTAGCTGTTTTGGTGATATATATAGGCCTTCTTCACCAGCAAAAAAAACAACAACACAAAAAAACCCTAGACTGGTAATTTTCTGTGACATCTCTGGTCTCCCCGACCTGTGAATGTTTCTAATTCATCTTTGTAAGGCCTAACACATATCCTAGCTGGGGAAAGTAGGTGCTCAAAATGTTTGCTAAATGGATAGGAACTACATTCACTACAAAGAGGCATTTGTATTCCCAGGATTCTGAGGATGACATCTCCCTCAGCTATTAGTCCTTAAAATGACTCCAAAGAAAATGGAAGGGCAAGCCGGGCATGGTGGCATACGCCTGTAATCCCAGCACTCAGGAGGCTGAGGCAGGAGGATTGCTGTGAGTTCGAGACTAGCCTAGGAAGCACAGTGAGTTCTAGAGCTGTCTCAAGAAAATTTAAAAAAAAAAGAAAAAAGAAAAGAAAAAAAAAAGAAAAGGTAAGGGCAGAAAGGGGAAAGAGGAAAATCCCACCCAAGAAATGAGGGGGCAAACTGAGATAAAGACAGCACGGTACTTGGCAAAGCACAAACCTAAGGATGAGTGGAATAAATTAGAAGATGCAGACACAACTCCAGACATACTCAGCTACCTGATCTTTGACAAAGGAGCCAACCATCCTCACTGGAGGAAAGATAGCCTCATGAGGAAAGATAGCCTCTTTAATAAATGATGTTGGAAAAACTGGATTTCAACCTGCCAAAGATTAAAGCTAGACCTCTATCTTTTGCCATGCACTAAACTAAAATCAAAGTGGATTAAAGATCTAAATATTAAAACAGAAAACTTGCTGGAAGATAAATTAGGTAGAATTCTGGAAGACATTGGCACAGAAAAGACTTTATGAACAAAACCTCAGTAGCATGGGAACTAGCACAAAGAATCAACAACTGGGGTCTCATTAAAAAGCTTCTGCACTGCAAGAGAAACCAACAGAGCTAAGAGACAACCTACAAGTGGGTTCCAGCTGTTATTCAGATAAAGAACTATGTAGAATATATAAAGAACTTTAAAAAATCAGACCCCCCAAAATATAAAGACCCCATTCAAAAATGGGCATCTGAAATGAACAGACATTTCTCAAACAAGTAAAACCAGCAAATAAACATATGAAAAAATGTTCAACATCACTGGTCATTCAAGAGATTCAGATGAAAACACACTGAGATTCCACCTTACCCCAGAAAGAATGGCTGCTATCATGAAGTCAACCAATAACAAATGCTGGTGGGGTTGTAGGGAGAAAGGAACCCTTCTCCACTGATGGTGGGAGTGTAGACTGGTACAACCACTGTGGAAATCAATATGGAGATATCTCAAACAACTAGGATTAGAAGTCCCATTTGACCCAGATATCCCCCTGCTGGGTATTTTTCCAAAAGAATTAAAAGAATCATATCACAGCAAAATATGTGCACCCATGTTTATAGTGGCACAGTTTGTATTGGAAACTGCCCAATTGCCCATCAACTGGAGACTGGATAAAGATGTGGTTTTTCTATAAAATGTAGTACTGCTGAGCCATAAAGACTGAGAACCTAGAGTCATTTATAGCTAAATGGATGCACACTGAGGCCATCTCTTAAGTGAAATAAATAGGACACACATGTGTAAATACCAAATAGTTTCTCTGGTGTGGAAAACTAAAAATGTAAATAAAGATCGAAATGTATAACTGATAATGTGAAATAGGAAGAAAAGATCTAAAGGAGTAGGGAAAGTGGGAGGGGTAGGGGAAAGGAAAGAAGGGAAATTAAAAAATATGAGAAAAGGAAAAAAATGGAAACAAAGTCTTTGTAAACAGGGAAGGGTGGATGGGGTGAAGGGCAGGGGAATAAGAAAAAAATAAGAACCAAGATACATCACGTAAAGGTACAAGATCCCAATGATGAATGTAACTGTATTATATACATAAAGTGCACTAATAAACTTCAGAAGAAAAAAAAGAAAATAAATGAGGGGCCAATGGACTGAGCTGACCCTGAGGAGTCCACGCAAACCTTGGCCAGCCATAGAGGAGCGACCTCCCAAAGTGCACTGCCTCCTTACCGGTCCCAGGAGTAGGACCAGGACCACGGATGGGAGCCACCCTCCTCCCGCTGCAGGGCACCGACCCAGGACTCCCCCTCCCGGTGTAGCCAGTTTAGCCCGGGAAGAAGACAGTGACAGGAAGTCGAAGTTTCCCAAGAACAGCCCAAGTCCCAAGCCCCAAGAGAGCGCTCCTCGTCTCAGCGCCAGTGAGGAAGGACCGCCACAAGTCACAGCAGGCAGTGGGGGTGCGGCCGTTGAGGTTCCTACTCCAGGGCAGGGGCCGTGGCTCCACGCCCCGCGCTTTGCGCGCCTGCAGTTCTGTAAGGGGGACAGGAAGGAGCGGGATCATCCCAACTGATACTTACAGTCGTCTAAGTCCTCCTGCAAGTCCACAAAGTACAGGGGGATCTCTGAAAACCAAGAAACACACAGGAGTTGCAGGGGAGGCTGCGGATGGCCGAAGTCGGCGGGTCCCTAGCGTCCCTAGGAGGGAGGAGGGAGCAGCCCACCGCTCCCACAGCCCAGCCCCACTCACCCGCCATCTTGGGATGGGTTTGGAAGCAAGGGGC
>NW_022900934.1:4804181-4844247 GCF_012274545.1 Fukomys damarensis | reverse complement strand
GGCCCCTTCACCCTTCCCGCCTTCCGCGGAGCTTCCCCCGGCCCCCGGGCCGCCCTGCAGTGCCGCCTCCCTGCACCCATCCGAGGGCCGGAGCCAGGAAGGACCCTGCCCTTCCCCTGGAGTCTTGGGCTCTTCCCGACCCCAGGGGCCAAGCGGCCCTCCCTGCTCTCCATCATGTCCAGGTTGAGAAGCGCTCCAAAGTAGTTTGCTCCCAACTCACCAAGGTACTAGCTGGGAGTTGGCCAAGTCTTTCGAAGTAAAGCCAATAATAGATCTTGAGCTTTTACAAGTAGGGCTGACCTCTTTTCGCCCTGTATGGTGATTTTGAACTTCAGGGACACTCCTGACGCTGCTAGCAGTTATGTTACAAAGGAGGGGAGTTCAAACCATCAGGCCCCAAAGATGAGTTCGAAGCCTCGGCATCCCATCTTGGGGCAGTTTGGCCATTTCAAAGCTTTGTGAAATCTATCCTTTCATTCCTGAGTTTCTACTTTAAAAATTAAAAAGAATTCCGGTAACTATTCTTTTATGGTCTTCAAATAGGGTGGGGCTAGAGTTCGTAAGAGATTACTCAGAACTAACCCTGGAATTCATAGTTTGCTAACACGTATTTTTAAAAAGCAAGTGTATTTGTCACTTTTCACGTAAGGCAGAAACGTTGGGTCTTTCAAAGAGGTTCTAGTCTCTTAAAAACTACAGAGCCTTTTACCTGTTTTGAAATCTACTCCAGGGAATTTTTATGAAAACCACTTTCGTGTCCCTCCACTTGTAAAATTGACACATCTTGGATTTTCTGAAACCCAGAACTTATGGCACAATGTTCTTTTTGGTATCTGCACAAAGTTAACTTTTTCTCTGTTGCTCATCTCATTCTCTTTCAGGATACAGGTGTAGGTAAATCAAGTATTGTGTGGCGGTTTGTGGAAGACAGTTTTGATCCGAATATCAACCCAACAATAGGGTAAGATATTTATTTAATGTACATTGAAAGTCCTTTCCAAAAAAAAGTATATTACAAGTAGAGCCCAGTGAGTTCCAAATTAGTTCTCTTCATCTCCAAAGAGGAAGTGAGATGTAGTGCAGTTTAGGAAAATTATCGTCAGACTTATGGGGAGTGAAAAGCTCGAAATGAATATATGCATTAGAATTTTATTTAGGATTAGAATAGACATAGAAGCTTTGGTCTCTTAAGTATTGACAGCACTTACACCTTGGAAAGCAGATGAAAATAGGTCCTGGTATTCTTTCTGGTATGTCAAAGATACTTAGATGGTTTTAGTACTTCTGAAGAAGTAGAATGGGATCCAAACACTTCTGATACATTCTTAAAAGGGTAGTAATATTGAATCAGTGTTAAAATTTTAGGTTTTTTCAAGTCTCTGGTGTTTTTGGATAAATGTTGATTGCCTGTCCTTTTTACTTTGTAAAAAGTATTAATATTTAAATATCTTTTTTTCTATGAGAGAAGTTGTGTTTTATGGGTTTTAATACTGTGTTCAGCCTATAGACCTAAATAACCGCTATGCTCTGTTCTTACTGTCAAACCCCCACCAGTCAAATGATTTCCTCCATTAAAAGAAGAATTCTGTAGTATCCATCGTCGGGTTAAAATATGGCTTTGTGCTCTAGATAGATCATCCTCTGCCTCATAAAGTAATACTTTACAACCTAGGAGAGGGAAACTCCCATAGGATCATTTCTTAAAAAACTGTAAACTCCTATTGTTAGTTTGTTAGTTTATGTGCTTGTATTTTTGATAACTGCTTTGTCAAATTGTGGGTTTCCTACACATTTGAGGGGTTACAGGGATGAAATCTGTAATTCTGCAAGTAAAAAGTCTTTCAATATCCTTCAAGAAAGAATTGACACACGCATATAATCCCAGCACTCAGGAGGAGGCTGAGGCAAGAGGATCATCATGTGTTGAGGCCAGCCTGGGCTACATAGTGAGCTCAAGGCTAACCTGAACTACATAGGGAGACCCTGTCTCAAACAAACAAACAAATAAATAAATAAATAAATAAAAGAACGGGGTATGTTCACATATTTAAAGCATGACCTCACCCTCAGGCCCTGCCTGTCACTACATGCGTGAGAAAGTAAAGTGATAGGAAGTGATGGCAAGTAGCAATTTAAATATGGTGATTCAGAGTGACACACTTCACACTGAGTCAGAACTGAAAACACAGAACCCACAAGTTACTTAGATGACACCTTGGTTAGTCTCAAATGAAGAGAGAGAAAAATGACGAGTGCAGCTTCATGAGTCTCCATAAGCCTATAATGGGCTTCCATTCTTCCCTGGTGTCAGTAGTTCCCAATGTGCTACATGCTTGTGGTCCTCGGCTGCCGCTAGTCTGTTCTCCACCAGGGTGTGATGGCTCATGTTTCACAGGAAAGAAGAATGCAAGACCTTCTCATTTCTTCCTGCTCCCTTTCCTTTTTTCTGTGACCTCAGAAGGTGGCCTCCTCTCCTCCCTTATGACCAACACCACCCCAGAGCTCTGGAGCCTCCTTCTTTGTTGCCACCCCCGCCATACACACCCTACCTTGTTGACATAGCCTGCAAACATGTTCCCTCTCTACCCATCTCCACTGCAAGAGCACTATTCCCCAGCGCTACACCACAAAGTGTGTACCTCCTGAAACAAACTGTCAGTGTTGTGTGTTACACAGTACTGTCATTTCACTTCTGCTGCACCATGCCACTGAAACCACCTTCCCTTGCTAGCACTCACAATCCATCATTAAACCCAATAGCTTTTCCTTTAAGCTTCATTCATTACCAACTATATGTCTTATGCTAGCTTGGATGCTTGTGATTTAGACCAGGTGTCAGTAAACTATGACCTTTTGTTCTACCTTCTGGTTTGTTAATAAAGTTTTATTGAAACCGTTACAACCTTTTGTTTATATATTATAGTCTTGGCTGTTTTCAGGTTATAATGGTAAAATTGAACAGTGGTAAAAAAATGTTTTACTATACTGTCTGGCACTTTTCAAAACAAGTTTGCTGACCTCTTATTTAGACAAACTCAATTCCTACCCTTATGGAGCTTACCTGTAAGTAAAGATCAAGTTATATTCTGTAACTAATATACAGGAATGATTATTTAGCCATTTTCTGTGCTACAAAGGAAAAATGTGACATGCTCTGAGACCACGAAGCAGGGGGTCTAGCCTTGTTCTGGGGTGACTGATAACAAGAGAGGGTCCCTTAGAAGGACTGAAATTGAAGTTTTGAACTATGAGTGGATTATATTTCAATTAAAAAGTTTGAGAAAACAGTTGTTTGAACAGCAGAAATGTTCCAGTTGGTGGTGGTGAGTAGAAGAGAGCTGCAACAAGCATGGGGGACAGAGGAACCATGTGGGAGGGTAGGGCGGGTGAGGGAGTCAGAAGGCCGGAGTGAGTAGAGGACGGAGAGCATGAACTGGAGGGGTATTACCGCCAAGGAGGCTGGTGAGGCAGCAAGCAACAGGCCACAGAGCCCTGGAGATGGGTTAGAGTCCAATATCACAGACACGTCCCCAGCTTCTGTGAATGGAACTCCTGCCTCCCTCACTCCTCCCCTCCACCTGTGCCCTGGTCTCACTCGCGTCTTCTTTTGCCGAGCTCAGTGTCAGTTCTTCCTCAAGCTTTTTCCTGGCTTCTCTCGTTTCTCCTGAATATTCTTCTCCCTCTCACAGCTCACCTTTACTGGGATAATCTGAAATTGACTTTTTCAGCTCTTTTCCTCGGGTCCTGGACCATATCACCAGCCCATGACTTGGACCTAGTCCCCTGCAGAACTGTCCGTCTTCCACTCCTAGATCCCTCCATCCTTCTAAATTTATGTTCTTCCTTAATGACCCAGCTGTATAGTGAGGAAGAGCCTGTGCCTCAGAACAATCCTGTCTGAAACTAAATCAGGGTCTCAACCCACCACTAACAGGGAGAACTTACTTTCATGAAAGAGGCTGAACTACTCTGGTGGCATGGAGGTCCTAGTTGTGCCTGCCTCGTAGGGTTGCTGGGAGAATTCAGTGACTCTAGACAGGAGGGCCACAGGAAATATGCAGTAAATGTTAGTGGGGGTTAGTGATACGTTAATCCCATGCTGTGATTCCATCCCTGTTGACCTCACATTTTGTGTAGATGGAGGAAGTCACCCTCATTCAGATCACCCTTGTAGTGACTTGTGATTACTAATAGGAGCTCACTGTCTTACTCAAGTGTACAGGGAAAAGGAGTGGTTGACAGTCAACTGCTCTGCATGTGCATGAGTCCCACACCAATGGGACCAAATTCTCTCCTGGGACCTATAGAGTCTACTCACCACAGCATCTATGCCCACAGGTGGCCCACAGATACCTAGGATTTTACAGTGTTTGTGATTGAGCTTCTGAACAAACCATAGGAGATCTGGACCTCAACTCTTTCTGTGGACCCTGTGGTAGGCAAGACAAACAGCCTGTCCTCATTCACTCAAATTTGCAACCTTGGCATACTTCTCAAATCCCCTCCTCACTCCTGCTCCCTCCTCCGAGCCAGTAGCAAGTCTAGCTCCTGTCCAGGCTGTCTCCTAACATCCCACCATGTCACTTGCTGCCATTGACATGTTGGCCTTCATCTTCCATGTTCACAGAAGACAAGGACCTAGAATCTCACTGCACTGCACTTCTGATGTGTGCTAGCCAGTGATCCCTAGGCAGGTGAATTCTTAATCTGGTGTGGTTTGGGGTTTTATTTGTTTGTTTAATACTGTGGATTGAACCCAGGGCCTTTGCACTGAGCTACAATCCCAGCCCTCTTTGGGTTTTTTTGTTTTGTTTTGTTGTTGTGTTGTTGTTGTTATTGTCTCCTTTTGGTATTTAGTATTGTTGTTACTGTTGTTTGAGACAAGGTTCAGGCTGGCCTTGAATTTTCCGTGTAACCCAGGCTGACCTTGAATTCACAGTGGTCCTCCTGCCTCAGCCTCCTGAGTGCTGGAGTACAGACATTCACCACCATACCCGGCTAATCTGGTTTTTCATCAGTAAAATAGAACCAGGTCCATAGTGCTAGAATTCCTTGAGAAAATTAATTTAAAATGCTTTGCAAAGTGCCAGGGACACTGGGGTTCAGTAAATAGTAGCTATTCTTTTTTAAATATTTAAGTTTTTTTTAAACTTTTTGTCAAATGATGTCTTTTTGACAGAGTCTCCCTGCACAGGTCAGGTTGGCCTTGAACTCACTGTGTCATCCATCTTGGCCTACAATTCAGCAATTCTCCTGCCTCAGCCTCCCCAGTGCTGAGATTACAGGCATGCGCCATCACAGGTAGCCTGTATATTTGGTTTTTAAAAGATGGAATAATGTTGTGGAGCTTTTAAGTTAAATATAGCAGTCCCTGATCCACTCTCACCCATTTCCTAGAGGAGCCACATTGCTGTGGCATTCCCTATTTTTTGTGATCTTTTCTCCAGATTTTTTCACAGCATGCTTACACTGGTAGTTCTTGATTCCTTGTCTCCCTCCCTACCACCACCAGTTTTAGTCATTATCTACTGATATTTTTACTTTTTATTTTCTGCATAGTAGAAATTGAGCTACCCACCCCCTGCATTTGTACCATCTCTCCATCTCTCCAGTGTGGCATAGTGTTTAAAATACATACTCACATGCCAGACTGTGTGCCTTCACCTTAGCTGTAGCACTTAGTTGCTCTATGGGCTTGGGCAAGTTACTTACCCTCTTTGTGACTAAATTTGTACACCCAGGATACTGTGTGACCACTAACTTCGAAGATTGTTGTGAAGATTGAGTTAAAAACACACAAATTACTTAGAATAGCATTGGGCATATGGTAAGAATTTGTTACTTAGCAATTGTTATTTATTAGTAAATAATACAACAATAGTCAGTTTTTTACATGGAATTGGGGTAAGTGTGTTTGTGTGAGATTCATCTTTGTCTCATGTTCTAATAGTCCTTCACTTTGGTCAACAGGTAATAACTATCCCATTGGATCAGTGTACCAGTTTATGAATTCTGCTGTCATTGTGTTCCTCAATTTAGACATTTGTTTCTCATTTGGAGCTATTACATATAATTCTGCTATGAACATTCTTGTACAAATCTTTTGTGCCTCTGTGTGTGTGTGAATTTCTTTGGAGGATTACGCACACATCTGGCAGTGAAATTACTAAGTCACAGAGACTTAAGTTTCCTTCCACTCTAATAGATATCTCCCAAAGTATTGCGCCAACTTAGGCTCCCACCAGCAGGGTGTGAGGAGTTCCACACATCTTCATATCTTCTACAGCATTTGGTATAGTCTTTTAGTTGTTTCTTCACAGTATTAAAGGTCAAATTCAGACCTTGAACATACTCTGCCACTGAGTGATGTTCCTAGGCATACTTTCTTTCTTTTTTCTGTTTTTTTTGGACTGGGGATCAAAAAGGCAGGCAGCAGCACCACCTGGTCCCATACTTTCATTTCTTTTGGAGGGTGTGAGATATTTTCTCATTCTGATTTTTTGTTGTTGTTGTTTGGTTGTTTTGTTTTGTTTTGTTTTTTGAGACAGGATCTCACTGTGTAGTTCAGGCTGCTCTTGAACTCACTGTGTACCCCAGGCTGGCTCTGAACTAGTGGTGATCCTCCTAAGTGCTGGGATTATCTCATTCTAATTTAAATTCTATTTTCCTGGTGACTAAAGCTATTGGACACTTTTTCACATGTTTATCAGCTATTTGGATATTAGTTTTTGTATTGTTTGTTTATAAATCTTGCTTTTCTTTCTATTCGGTTGTCATTTTCTTACTGATTTTCAAGCATGATGTATATATTCTCTATAATAGTCATTCAACAGTACTGTGTATTGCAGATATTTCTCCTACTCTATTTTTCACTCTGAAAAGATCTGTTAATAACAGAAGTTCTTATACTTAATGTAGTCTATGTAATCAGTCTTTCTTAGTCATTGCATCCTGCCTTCCTCCTTCCCAACCTATATGCTTTTTCTTCTGCTTGCCATATTACACTTGGTAGGTGTTGGGTTACTCCAGTATATGTTGGCTTTCTTGTCTTGTTCCAGATCTTAGGGGAGAATTGTTTGGTCTTTTATCATTATATGTGATGGTTGGCTTCTGCTTTTTGATAGATGTCATGTTGAAGGAGTTCTATTAGATAATGTTTTCTATCTTGAAACATTCTTATCCTTTTTGTTTTTTAGTCTGTTAAAATGATGCATTACAATGATTAATTCTGAAATGGTAAACCAGTTCCATATCCCTAGAATACATTTCTCTTAGTTGTTATTTATTGTCTTTTTCGTACCAGTGCATTGCTTGGTTTATGTTCATGAGGGACATAGATCTGTAGTTTTTTGTTAATCTTTCTCTAGTTTTGGTATAAGGGCCTCATAAAGTGAATTGGGAAGTATTTTCTCCTGCATTTTTGGAAGTTTGACAGACTCGGTATTATTCTTCCTTGAAGATGTAGAATTTACAAATAAAGCCATCTGAGCAGGGAGATTTGTCACTTGTTGTTTTCAGAAAAATTTTGACTAAGGATTCAGTTCTTTTAAATGTAAGCCCATTCAGGCATCTAGGTTTTTGATTTTTTGAGGGGGAAAGAGTTTTAGAGTAAAATTCAGTAGTTTGTGTCTTTCAAGGCATTTGTTCATTGTATCTAATTTTTTAATTTATTAGCATGAAGTTATTCACAGTCCCCTTATAGTCCTTTCAGTGTCTTCAAAGATCTGAAGTGATAGCTCCTCTTCCACACTTGATATTAGTAATTTGAATCTTCTCTCGTTTTCTCAATCTATCTAGCTATAAGTTTATCAGTTTTATTGGTCTTTTCAAAGATTCAGTTTTTGGTTGCATTAATGCTTTTGTTTTTCTACTTCATTGGCTTTTGCTTTTACCTTTTTGTGTCTTTTGCTTATTTTGGCTTATTTTTATAGTTTTTAAGGTAGAAGCTTAAGTCGCTGGTGTTTTTTAAGGTCTTTTTTCTTATGTGAGTATTAAGAACTATAAATTTCACCAAGGATTTAGCTCAGTGACCCCGCACCTGCCTCACAAGCACAAGGTCCTGAGTGAACAAAAACAAAAACAAGAACTATAAATTTCCCTAAGTACTGGTATCTCATAGATGGATGTTTTTGTTTTCATTTAGTTCCAACTATCTCTAACTTCCCTTGACTTTAGCCAATGATTTCTTAGAAGTGTTTGTTTGTGGTCCAAGGGGTTGAACCCAGGGCCTCAACACTGAGCTGTATCCCCAGCCCTATTTATTTAGTTTGAGAAGAGGCTCTCAGCCATTAAATTGCCCAGGCTGGGCTCAAATTTGCAGTCTTTTCTGCCTCAATCTCCCAGGTGTGTACTACCATACTCAACTAGAAGTGTATTTTCCAACTTCCAGTTATGGGGGAGGGATCCAGAACTTTTTCAATTACTGTTTTCTAGTTTTAATCTGTTGTGGTCAGAGAACATTCTGAGTATTACTTCAAAGCTTTTACATGCGACAGTTGCTTTATAACATAGAATATGGTCTGTTTTTTTAAAGGATTTATGGACATTAGAGAAGAATGTGTCTTAGGCTATTGCTAGATAGAGTGTTCTGTAAAATGTTTAAAAAGCAGTTTGGTTAATAGCATTGTTCGTAGCTTTTGTACTCTCTGATTTTTTTCCTCTTGTTTGCAGAGAATGAAGTGTTTGAAACAAGGCTAATTGAGGATTTGTCTATTTATCTTTTTAATATGTTTTTGCTTCCTGTGTTTTGAAACATTTGTTACTGAGTGTATATGCATGTACATTATGCTTTTTTGATGACTTGACCCTTTTCCATCATGATTGTTCCCTTTTTTCCCATGGTAAGGGCACTGTTTATGGATTCCACTATGTCTGATGCTAATGTAGGCTCTTAAATATTCTATTTGCATATCTTCATCCATTTACATTTAACCTGTTTATAGCTATATATTTCAAGTGGATTTCTTGCAGGCAGAATTAAAGGTTTTTCTTTTATATCTAATTTGACAGTCTCTGCCTTTTAATTGGACTGTTAAGAACTGTACTGATATAGCTGCTACTGGCCACAAGTTAAAAATTCAGATCTTTGGTCATACTAGCTAGAGTTCAATCCTCATCACACAAAGTTCTGTTGTATAACACTGACTTAAAGCATCCTTATTTATTAGAATTGTCAGTGTGGGACTGGGGATTTAGCTCAGTGGTTCTGCCGCCTACCTCACAAGCGCAAGGACCTGAGTTCGATCCCTGGTACCAAAAGAAAAAAAATATTTGTCAGTGTGGTTTGATTTAAATCTTCATCTTGCTACATTTTTCTCTTTGCGCTCTCTCTCTATATATTTTTTTTATTGTTTGTTTGTTCGTTTTGTTTTGTTTGTTTTTTGAGACAGGGTCTCACTATGTAGTTGAGACTGATCTGGAACTCACTATGTAGCCCAGGCTGGTCTCGAACTCACAGGGACCCTCCTGCCTCAGCCTCCCGAGTGCTGGGGTTATCTTTGCTCTATATTAATTATTCAGTTTTATTTCCATGATTGTCTTGTTAGCTCTACCTCTTATTATTTTAGTGGTTGTGCTGTGATTTACAGTATACTGCTATATACAATATGTTCAATCCATATGCGGTTTCACATATAATGTAAGAATCTTACAGGATTATATTTCCATTTTACTTCTCCAGTCCATTTTCCTATTATTGTTATGTTTTACTTCTATATATTTTAAATCCACAGTATACTTTTGTGCCTTAGTGTTCTTTTAGAAGGACCTGAGGGTCTTTTTTCTCTACCCCATGCCCCATCATGTCTTAATTTCTGTATCTTACAATAAGTCATAATTTACAGAGGTATGGGTCTTCCATCTTATTCTTAAATAATGTCTTAGCTGCTCTTAACCTGTTACAGTTCAGCACAAACATTAAAAATCATATTGCCTGTTTTCACACACATAATGTTAATCCACTAAATGTTTTTGATTGACTTTAGATCAATTTGGAGAGAAATAACATCTTTTTATTATTGAACCTTCTAATATATGCACATAGATTATCATCCCCTTTATTGGGATTCTTTGTAATCCCTCAAGGTTTTTTGTTTTTTTTTTCTTCTCTGTATAGTGGACTAGCACATCTTATTTATTCCAGGGCTGGGGATTTAGCTCAGTGGTTCTGCCTCCTGCCTCGCAAGCACAAGGTACCGAGTTCAATCCCTAGTACCAAAAAAAGATAAAAGATTTATTCCAGGGGTTTGATATTTTAAATGCAGTTTTGTGCTGTTAAAACAGAAAGTGATAACTGTTGTAAATTTTTCATTTTAATTTGATTTCACACAGAAATAAGTTATTTTTTAATTGATCTTACAGCCACTGACCTGGATAAATTTACTTATTAATTCATAGAGCTTCTAATACATGGATCTTTTGTGTTTTTGCATCATGCTTTTGTATTGTCTGGAAATGACATGATTTTATGTTAATTTCTAATCTTTAAATTTTTTATTTATTTTATTAGATCTAGTAAGTTCTTTGTAACAACATCGACTATAGATGGTGATACTGGGTATGCTGATCTTAATCTAATCGTAGTAGATAAAAATTCATTTTCATACCATTTAGTATATTGGTGTAGTATTTTTTTGGTGTATCCCACTTATCACATTGTACAGGTGCTCTCCTTTTCATTGTTTGCTAGGTTTGGGGTACTTTTTTTTGATACTGTTTTTGGTTTTTGGTTTTTGGTTTTTTGTTTTTTTTTTTTTTGGATAGTGCCACGTTTACCAAAGGATATTTTATATGTATTGTACTGATCAGATATTCTTTTTATGCTGTTAATTTTATGCTGGTAAATTTTATTGTTGAATTTTCATGGAATAAAACCTCTTAGGTTGTGATAGGTATTTTTATATATCACTGGCTTTAGTTGACTCTTATTTTTATAAGATTTGTGTATGTTTAAATGGGAAATTGCCATGTAATATTTCTTGTTGAATACATGAAGAATGTTTGAAAAATATGGTAAAAGTTTAAATTAAAATTTTATTACAGTAAAAGATACATTACCATTATTCTCCCTCAAGATAATCTCCTTCTGCTGGGTGTGGTGTCACACTCCTGTAATCCCATCACTCAGGAGGCTGAGGCAGGAGGATTGCTGGGAGTTTGATACCAGCCTGGGCTACATAGTGAGTTCCAGGTCAGCCTCAGCTACATAGTGAGACCCTGTCTCAAACCCCCTCCAAAAGATAATCTCCTTCCTTTCCAGTACACCCCATCTTTCTCACCACTTTGTAAACCAATTCTGGAAGTCCTTTTTCATGTCTTTAGTTATGCTGTTATGGCTGCTTTGTCCTAAATCATTTCAAAATATTTACCATTTATGGTCATTTTTTGATTTGGAGAAAAGCCAGAAGTCATGTGCTATCAGATCCAGTGAATGCACCTTGCTGCTTTTACGATCCTTCCTTTCCATTGCATGCCTCTCAGCTGCAGCATTCCCCGTGCTTTTTATCACTCCCTGTAAAGACACTCACAAAAGAGCACTTCCAGACCTGCTTCAGAATGTGGCAGGTAGTGGTAAGTGTGTTTGAAGTGAGGGAGAGTGTTTTGAGAAAGATTAATGACAGTGTCTTCTACAGTAATAAAAATTTTTAAACTTTCACCATATTTCTGTCACGCCTCTTACTTAGCAGGGTTTTTAATCACAATTGTGGTTGTGTTGTGAAGCTGGTTGGGAAAGTCATCTTCAGGAAAAAATTGTATAAAGTTGCTCTTTTTCCTTCATTAAGAGATAATTCATCAGTGTCGCCATCTGGTCTTAGAGCTTTCCTTCTGTAATAGAATTTAATCAAGAAGTTTGTTTCTTTTATAGTTATAAAATTATTTGAATTCAGATTGTCTATTTCTGCTTGTATTGGTTTTGGTAGATTGAGGTTTTTTTGTTTATTTGGGTTTGGGGTTTTTTTGTATGTTTGTTTGTTTTTGTTTTTTTTACTTTTGACTCCCTCATAGACTTTTTCCAATTTATTGGCATAAGGCTGTTAAGATCCTATATTGATATCCCTTTTTATTTTTGATATTAGGTTTGCCTTTGATCAGCTCTATGGTATATCTGTTCTTTATTTTGTTAGTTTCTGCTTCTGTCTTCCTTGCTTCTGACCTGTTTAATGTAATGCTTCTTTTTCTAACTTCTTGAAATAGATGGTTTTGTCCCTGATTTTTAGTCCTCTTTTTCATTTGTAATCTTCATATTCTAAAACCTTCACTAGGGCTTTTGCTGGATCCAGCAAGTTAGTGTATATCCTCATTATCATTCAATTTAGAGTATTTTCCAGTTGCTGTTACTGTTTCATGTTTAATCCAACTGTCATTTAGATGTACATTTCTCAGTTTCAAATGTAAGAATAACATCTACCTAACTTTTTCTTAATGATTACCAGCATAATTGTTAGTGTTCCTTGTTTATTTGAGAAGATTATATACTCTGCAACTGCAGGTTGTTGTGTTTTATGAGTGGATTATATTAAGATTTTTAATCATGTTGTCTTGATTTGGTTTTTTGGGGAGTGCTAGGGATCAACCCTAGGGTCAAACAAATGCTTTGCCAGTGAACTTTGTCCCCAGCAATCATGTTGTGTGTGTGTGTGTGTGTGTGTGTGTGTGTGTGTGTTATCCTTGCTGATTTTGTGGTATATCTGACTTTATCAGTCACTGAGAGAAATGTGTTAAAATCTGCCACTGTGGTTTTTAATTTGTGGGTTTCTTACCTATTCCATCAGTTGTATCTGTTTTACAACTACATTAGATACATACAAATTTAGAATTTTATATGTTACTGATAAACATGCTTTTTAGCTCTGGTTAAGTGTTTTGCTTTGAAGTCTAATTTGTCTATTATATAACATTATTATTTTCTCTGGTTTATATTTGTATGGTACATCTTTTTCCCATCCTTTTGTTTTTAGCCTTTCTGTACTTCATATTTAAAGTGGCTCCTTCGTAAAAGCAGGTTATGATTTGATTTGATAAAGTAGACTGCATATGACTATCACCCTACTCAAAATGTGGAAATTCCTTTCAGTTCACAAAGTTCCTTCTGTGAATCCAATGCCCCATAAGAACTCACTGCTATAGACCAGTTGTAGTGGCACACACCTATAGTCCTAGCAATTGGGAGGCTGAAGCAGAAGGATCACTCCAAGTTTGAGAACAGCCTGGGCTACAAAATGTCCTCTTTGTTTGCGCTTTTCCTCACTCAGATGAGAGGATACCATACAGGATTTAAGCCTGTGCGTCTGGTTTATTTTACTCAACATTATTTTTTCCAGGTGCTGCATCCATTTTCCTACAAATATCTCAAATTTGTCATTCTTTATACACAAGTAGTATTCCATTGTATCTATATGGATACTACATTTTCTTTATCCAGTCATCTGTTGATGCTTATACAAGCTGCTTCCAGGATTAGGATTTACTTATTACGAATTGTGCTGCTGTACACATTTCTATGCATGTATCACTGTAGTATGATGTCTTAGCTCTTTGAGGAAGATAAGGAAGATACCTACCAGGGGGATAGCAGGGTCATATGGAATTTCTAAGTTCAATTTTTTGAGAAATCTCCATATTGATTTCCATAATAGTTGTACAAGTTTATATTCCCATCAACAATGAAGGAAGGTTCCTTTTTCACCACAGCTTTGCCAGCATTTGTTATTGTTTCTTAACTGTAATCATTTCTTAATGATTGTCCTTCCAGAGTAATATGGACTCTTCATGTTTTAATTTGCATTTCTGTAATGGCCAGAGATGTTGAACATCTTTTCGTATATTTTTTAACCATTTGTATTTCTTCGTCTGTGAAGTATTGTTCATTTCTTTTGCACATTTCTTGACTGGGTCTTTAATTTTATTTTATTTTTTAATTTTTTGATACCAGGGATCGAACTCAGGACCTTGCGCTTGCGAAGCAGACACAGCACCACTGAGCTAAATCTCCAGCCCTAGGTCTTTAATTTTAGGTGGTTTGATCTTTTTGAGTCCTTTATATATTCTAGATATTAGTCTTCTGTCTGAGGACTAGCTGGCAAAATTTTATTCCCACTGTGTACTTTGTCACTTCACACTACTAATTGATTCTTTTGCTGTACAGAAGCTTTTAGTCTGATGTAATCCCATTTGTTGATTCTTGCTGTTATTTCTTGTGCAATTGAGGTTCTGTTAGAAGATCTTTTCCTGCACCTATTTCTTCAAATGTTTTACCTATTTTATCTTCCAGTGGGTTTTATGATGAGAGGTAAATAGACTATAATTTTCTTCTCCCTTTTAATTGTGCACCTCCCAGGTGGTTTCCAGTTTTTGGCTGTTACACATGTAGATGCTGTGAACATTCTTTTACAACTCTTTGTGGGCATAGGTTTTCATTTTCTCTGAGTAAATAATTAAAAATAGAATTGCTAGTTCATAGAGTGGATACTTATAGAGCTTATTAAAATTTGCCAAGTAGTCATTCAAAGTGGTTGTATCACAGTGCACCTGTGTTTTGTCTGCTATGACAGGTATGTTCCACCTTCTGGACAAAAGTCACATGTTTTTGCTAAGTTGTGCAAAACACACAGTGCAAAATGTTCCGGTCTCCAGATTGCATTTCAGTTTTTAATTTGAGTGATCAATTGTATGGGGCAGTGAGGAAAAGTCCCTATTTTTTTAAAATTTGAAAATGCCTAAAGTTTAGTATTAATAAACTCATTCTTACGAGCTCCTGCTCTCTCACATGTAAACTTTTCTTTAAAAAAAAAAAAAAAAAAAGGTGCCTACCTATAATCCTGTACTCAGGAAGGATCACCAGAAGTTTGAGGCCAGCCTGGGCTGTACAGACCCTGTCTCAAAAAAAAAAAAATGCTTGCATTATTTGCCCTCCTGTGGCAATGTATAGCATCCTGGATGTTCTGTCACCAAAATTTTTTTTTTTTTTTTTTGGTACTTGGGATTGAACTGGGGTCCTTGTGCCTGCAAGGCAGGCAGCAGAATGACTGAGCTAAATCCCTGGCCCTTTTTGACGCTTTTTAATTGTAGTAGTTCTAGTAGCTATAGAATGACATCTCATTGTGGTTTTAATTTTTATTTCCAGGGTAACTAATAATGTGTTTGTCATTCAGGTATCTATGAAGAAGTCACTTTATAAGTTTTTTGCCTGTTGCTTTTGGGGTTTTTTCTTATTAATAATTTGTAGAAATTCTTTTTTTTTTCCTGAGTTAGGGTACAGGTTTATTAATTCTCAGGAAACATGAAAAGATACTCCACATCGTTAGTTCTTACAGAAGTACAAAACAAATCCACCACTATATATTATTACATGACTGTATTGCTCACTTTTGGTTGCTGAGACATGGCACCTGACATCTTCAACTTAAAAGAGAAGCTTATTCTGACTCACAAATTTGTAGATTCTTTATATATTCCAAATAATTCTTGTGAGACATTTATCATAAATATTTTCTTCCCTTCTACAGCTTGTGTTTTTCTTTTCTTAATGGCATCTTCTGATGAAGTACAATATTTTATATATATATAAAACATTACATGTATGTAATGTTATATGTACATACAGTGTTTTATATATTTATATATATATATATAGTTAAATATATAGTTAATGAAGTCCGCATTATCACTTTTTGTCTTTGGTTCATACTCTGTTTGGACCTCATTAAATAACCTCTGCCTGCCCAAAGAGATCAAAGGTACGTATTCATAGGTGTGAGATGGTGCACACCTGTAATTTCTGTACTTGGAAGGCAGAGGCAGGAAGATTGCCACTGAGTTTAAACCCTGCCTGAGCTTCATGGGGCTAAAGAATCTTCTCACTCAAGTGGCTGTTGACCCGTGGCTTTGGATTCTCAGTTTTCTGCATGTGAAAATCTCCCTAGGGCTGCTTGAGTGGCCTCACAACAAGGCAGCTACCTTTCCCTAGGGCAAGCAATTCAAGAGAGAAAGCAAGGAGTCTACAGTGTGTTTATAACCTACAGCCCACAGTCACCTCCTAGGGTTCTCTGTTCAGTAGAAGAGAGTTGCTAAACCCACCCTAGACTCAAGGGGAGTGAGCTCCACTCTTGAAGGGAGGGATATCAAACACACACAGTACACGCAAGAGTGAGCATATTTAGAACTATCACAAATTTAATTTCATAAATTAAACCTTTTTTCTTTTTTGATAACCTACATTTGAGAAACATTTGACAAAACAATTAGTTTTTAATCTTCAAAAGTCTCAAGATATAAAAAGTTAAGGAGAAACCCAAGAAACTGTTCCAAATTGAGAAGACTGAAGAATCATAATAGCTAAATGCAACATGTAGTTTTGAACTGGATGTTTTCCCAGAAGATTTTTATTGGGACAGTTGACAAAATTCCAAATAGATTTTGAGGAGTAGATGGTGGTAATGTGTCAGTTTTACAGTTTGATGATCTTATTCTGCTTATGTAGGAAAAGAGTCTTGCTTGTAGGAAACATTAACATTCAGAAGTAAAAAGGGAATTTAATATCAGATGGTTCTGAATAAATTCAATATTTATAACTTTTCTCAACTAGTTGAAGGAAAAGTGAGTTCTTTATGTTATACTTATAAATTAGAATTTGGTTTGAACTCAGGATTGAACCCAGAGAGCACTGAGCAACACACTTTGCCCTTTTTATTTTGAGACAAGGTGTTGCCCGGGATGGCCTTGAACTTGTGAATCCTGTGTCAGCCTCCCAAATAGCTGGGGTTACAGGTGTGTTCCACTTCACCTGGATGACAGTGTTTCGGATGTTTAAAAAAAATATTATCTGTAACACCATTTGCTGTAGAAAATCATAAAATTGTGTTACTGATCCTATCTTCGTGGAGAGGTTCCAACAGCCCACATTATTAACACACGACCCTGCCTATACCAGTGCTCTTTGGTCAGACCTTGATACCCACTGTGGGCCACTTTAGTTCTGTTCACCACACACACGCAAGCGCCATGGACAACTACCTGCTTAGCCCAACATTGACTTTTATACTAAATAATTATTCAGAGCAGGAAAAGAGGAAGAAGAAGAATAACTATTCTACATACATATTACTATTTTCATTGCTGTTTACTCCCATAAAACTGTGTTTTTATCTGATGTCATTTACCTTTAATCTAAAGAACTTTTAGCATTTTGTGTATTCAAAGCTACTGGTTATAAAATTCCTTATATTTGTTTATCTAATATTGTCTGTATGGCATCCTCACCTCCCTCTTCCCCATCCCCAAGACACATCTTGTATTTTACTTATATTTTAAGACTAACTTTAATTTCCCAGTCATAGATGTAAGTATATGAATATACCTGTTTCCTTTACATTGACTTCACTTAAACTTAAAGGCATAGTTAATTAAGGACTGTAAACTAATATGTAGCGTATCTGTCACATACACAGGAACATCTTTTAACAAATTTGTCAAGCACTACCAACATTTTATTATAAATAACAGGCATCAAAATAATCATGATCATGTTTTTGATAACTATACAAGTAGTCAGAACCCACACTGCTTCCAGAATTAACAGAATCTGTGACAGTTTTCATTTTATCTGCTACTTTAAACAACTACAACTGCAGCTTTTGACTAAAGGGGATGGATAAAGCATGCCATTTATGTTTTTTCTTGAGATTTTTACATTTCAGAAGTACAGGTTTCCACTGCTGTCTGATAGTTTTTATCATGCTTCATTTTGTAAACCTGAATTCTATTTGAAGCACTGGGTTTTATGTTTAAATAACAGAGCCTTAGGGATGGGGTTGTAGCTCAGCAGAGCACAAGGTTCTGAGTTCAATTCCTGGTCCTAGAAAATAAAACAAAAATAAACAACAGTGTCTTAACAAGAAAGAGGTAGAAAAATTGTGCTACCTAAGAATATACTAAATATATTCTTAGAAATGTGCAGGTAATGTTTACCAGCTCCACAACTTTTTACCTAATGAGTATTTTGCAATGTGATATTTAATCAAGACATTAATATGAATAAAAGGTGGAAGATTTAAAACAAGTTTGAGATCTGCTAAAACTAATTGTTGTGGTACCTGGAAAGCTTCATATTTTCTTTGGGTGTCTTAGTTCTTTTAGTTATGGTGTATTTTTGCATTACATGAAATTTGCATGTGTCATATATATCTATCTTAATCATTTTTTATCCCTTTTTCCTTTCCTCCTTTCTCTCCCTCCTTTCCCTTACCTCTTCCCTCTGCTCCACAAAGTCTGCAATTGTTTTATTTTTAAAATTTATTTATAATTAAGTGTGTCAGATGAGAGATGTGATATTTAACTTTGACTTATTTCATTTAACATTATGGTCTCAAAATCCATCCATTTTCTTACAGATGACTCCAATTATTTATGGCTAGGGAAAATTCCATTGATATATACCATATTTCTTTATCCATTTGGACATTGTAGCTCTTGAAGTACAATTTTAATGCTATATGAATTTTGCTGTTTGATAACACTGGTATGCACCATGTATCCACCATCCCACTGGAATTAATCTTATATTAATTCTTATTATAAATTAAGTGATGGAGTACCTCCTCAGTATTTAGGTCCACATTGTACTTTCATATTATACATTCTGTTTTCATAATTGTCCTTGGCAGTCAATTAATGATGTCTGCCCACCATGTAAGTACCATATCTTCATCATCTTCAAGCTAACCCAACCATCACCAACACCTTTTGGTCTTTCTTCCAACAAATTATAGGAACTCTAGCTCCTGTGGAGACCTCCATCTTTTCTGCACCCCAATACAACTGCCCATCCTCATTTGGAAAGGATATCTTTGCTGGATGTAGGGTGAATTTGTGTGTTTTTCAGCACTTTAAACATTTTATTCCAGCCTAGCCTCCCTTGGTTTTGTTTGTGTTTATACCAGGGATCAAACTTCAAACCTTGCACTTGCAAGGCAGGCAGCAATTCCTGACCATAGCCTCCCTTGTTTTTGCTGAATGACCTGTCTTCATCTGTAATACTTATATATATAATGTGTGTTTTCATTCTCTGTATTTTTTTCTACCCCATTCTTTTGCTCCACTTAATGGGAATATATATATATATATATATATGTATGTATTTAGCAGCTAAATGGGCCACTGAAGCTCTGGATTTGTTTTTCCCCAATCTCATTGTTTCTTCGCTCTTTTTAGGATCATATAATTTTAATTAATTGGTTTTATAGTTCAAGGCTGATTCTTCTAGTATAGCTAATCTAGTATAGCTAATCAGCATATCTATGTTCTTGGTTTTTTTTTAAATGCTGCCTGCCCTTAATTCTAGAATTTTCATTTCCATCTCTCTCTCTCTTTTTTTTTTTTTTTTTTTTTTTTTTTGTACAGGGGATAAAACTCAGGACCTTGCACTTGTGAGCCAGGCATGGTGACACTGAGCTAAATCTCCAGCCCTGCCTTTTTTTTTATTATGTGCTTATGGTCCCCATTGCTTATTCCAAGTGAGTTTTTCTTTAGGTCTTGGTTATATTTATAATAGCTATTTTTTTTTTTTAACTTCCCACTAATTTCAAAGTTTGGATCATCACAGGATCTATTACTATGTACTATTTTTTCTCTTGTTTTTGGGTCACATTTTCTTTACATACATAAGTTTTGTGGGGGTTTTTTTCTGTATACTAAACACTACAGGAGACTGGTTAGAGATTTTAAATTCTCTTCTGCTGACAAATGCTGTCTTGGTTTAGCAGAAAGTTAAATTCTGGGCTAATTGTCTCAAACTGCTGGAAGCTTGGTTTTACATTTGTTAGATGATTATGTTACAGTGTTGCCTTTTCCCTTACTGCAACTCCTTCTTCCTGTGACACTGTCCTTCTGAGGTAGGGCCTACCTGAATTTCATTCAGTGTGTTCAGTAAACTGGGCGTTTTACACAATCCAAATTCTCAACTCTTCTCCATTGTAGTTAGCAGCAGTTGATGTCTCCTTAGCTTCTTTTCAGCCTCCCAGATATTGCTGGGCTCCTTGGACTCTCCTCAGCTGCATGCACCGTTTAGGAGTTAGCTGTGCATTTGAGAGGAGTCTGTGTGTAGGTTTGTAGTTCCCTCCTCTATACTCCTTCCTTTCCAAGGCATGTGCTTTAAGGGCCAGGGATTTAGCTCAGTGGTTCGGTGGCCTGCCTTGCAAGTGCAAGGACCTGAGTTCGATCCCTCGTACAAAAACAAACAAACAAGGCATGTGCTTTAAGGGCCAGGGATTTAGCTCAGTGGTTCGGTGGCCTGCCTTGCAAGTGCAAGGACCTGAGTTCGATCCCTCGTACAAAAACAAACAAACAAACAAGGCATGTGCTTTCAATTTCCAACTACAGTGGCAGCTCTGAACCATCTTCCAGCCAGTGCTGATGATGATTTGTCTTTAGAATGATTTTTTTAAAAATCTTTTTCTACATCTTGGCCACGTCCCCTTCTTTCTAGACATCTGATGCTGTCTCTCTTATCATGCCCTTTGCATTTACTCTTTCCTCCTTTTGAAATGTTCTCTTCCTTCCAAACAGTGGCATGGTTGGGTCTTCTCACTTTTGAGAATTCATCTAAGAGGTTTTCCTACCATCCTATCTCGGACTGTGTTGAGTCACTATCATATGCAGTATTTTATCTTCATGGAAACTGTTAGAGTCTGTAACCATTCATCTCTTTACTTATTTGTCTTGTCTCCAGCACCCCAATGTGAGAAGAGCCTTAATCTGAAATGATCACAACTGTGTCCACAGCCCATAATAACTGATTGTATACATTTGTTATCTCTGTTTAACAGTCTCTTCTGACTTAATTCTTAGTTATCTTTTGCTCCCATCATTCCACTGCAGCCATTACATGGAGTTTAACATCAGCCTAGGAATGATCAACTGTAATCTGTAGCTTGTTTTTTAGTGTATTTGTTCTCTCCAGAAGCATCTGATGTTATTTTTTCTTTTTTGGTACCGAGGATTGAACTGGGGTCCTTGTGCTTGCAAGGCAGGCCACCGAACCGCTGATCTAAATCCCTGGCCCTTGATGTTATTTTTTAAACAGTTCTGATTCTCCTTTATACTTCTCAGAGTAAATCTTCCTTGTGTTTTCAGCCTCAGTATCCACCCCTAAAATATTAAAACAGTGAGAATTTCTTACACAGCTGTGTGCCTTCCTTCGTGATTTTGTGTTCTCTCGCAGCTCTGAGAGCCAGTTTCTCCAGTGACTCCGGTGACCCTTGTTTCAACATAGACACCCCTGGGTCTCCACCCATCTACCACTGTTCTTACCACTCTTCACTCAGGAACCTGGCCCTACCTTGTCAGTAAGAGAGCAGTTAGCAAGTCTATCCTTGAGTGTGGGGACAATCACTGTGAAAGGCAACTTGGCAAACCCCAACAAAATGTAAGTAGTAATAATAATGTGCTTATTACATTAAGTGTAGTACTTCAGTTTTTTAAAATAAAAATCTTGTAGGCTTTCCAGACAGATAAAAGTCACAAAGACTAATTCATGTCCAAATTACTAAAATAAGCAAAATAAATTTCTTAAAGCCCAAAGAAATCTAATGAACTAAACTTCTTAAAGCAACAGGCCATTCAGAAGAGACCAGAGCTGCTCTCTTCCTCTACTGAAACAGAGGAATAGGGCCAGGGATCTAGCTCAGTGGCACTGAGCCTGCCTTGCAAGTGCAAGGTCCTGACTTCGATCCCTGGTAACCTTCCCCTGTAAAATGAAATACAGGATAGAATCTTCCATAGATAGAAACACTCTGGCTGTCAAACAGGGAAGCTCTGGGGCAGGTGATCTCAGAACAGCCTCTCTGCAAGAATCACTGTCTCTGCTGCACATAAAATGACCACAGCCAAGCCATCAGAGTATAGTGATAGAACCAGCTAGTTAAGAGACTTGCTCAAAACCTTGACCCAGAGGTATTTTTTAAAAAGCAGGTTATATATAGGAGAACTGTGATGGCAATTATCACTGACTTCCTAGCAGAAATAATGGAGACCAAAAACAATGAAATAGCATTAACATAATATTAAAAAAAGAAAACCAGGACTGGGGATTTAGTTCAGTGGTTCCACCACCTGCCTCACAAGCACAAGGGCCTGAGTTCAATCCCAGGTACCCTAAAGGAAAAAAAGAAAACCTACCAGCCAAGAATTAGAAATAGATAACAAGAGTATAATAGTTGGGAAGGGACTACATGAAATGATATGGCCAGATTCTTATGTTGTTTATAAAGTAGTATATTATTTGGATGTAAACTGAAATTTAATGTTGTATAATATAATCCTTAGAGAAACTATTGAAAATCACAAGGAAGTCTAGCTAAAAATGCAATACAGGAGATTAGATTATAAAAAATGTTATTTATCTAAAAGAAGGGGAGCAGAGAAGCAATACAAATGGGAAACTTAAAGCCTTCCATACAGTTAATTAGGCTTTAGCACAATGGTAGAGCCCTTGCCTAGTATACCCAAGGCCATGCATTCAATCCAGCACCACAAAATAGAAATAGACACACACACACATAATTTTATGTTGGTTATGCTTTCTTTAATTTCTAGCATTTATATTTTTTATAGACTCAGTGGTTTGCCTGGGACAAGGACAAGAATGAACTGGAAATGGGATGGAACTTTCTAGGCTTATAGAAATACTATTTATCTTACTTTGGGTCATGGTTACATGAGAATGAAATTTCAAAACTCACTGGGATAAAAACCTACACTACTCTGCATTTTATTATACTTCAGTTACACCTCAGTACAAATACATAATCGTGTGAAGTCCCATTGTATTAATCAGCCTAGGTCACTGAGACGTTGCCTGAAATAAGTGACTTAGAAAAAGAAAAGGTTTGTTCGGCCCACAGTGTTGGAGCTCCCAGTCCCTGATCACCTGAACCTGGTGAGGCGACGCAGCACATTTGAAACACATCAGGCAACAGAACTGTTACTTCATGGCCAGCAATCAAAAGAAAATACAAAATACAATACAAAAAAGGGTCCCACAGTAACCTTGAGATACATCCGCAGTGACCCAGGTGACTCCCCAAGACCTCGCCTCCTGAAGATGGTCAGCACCTCCCAGTAGTGCCTCCCAGGAAACCAAAACTTTGGAAGACATTCATGAAGTTATCCCTCGTGTTTTCAGATGGGAAAATAAGGTAAAGAGAGTTAACTGACTTGCCTAATGGTCGTCACCCACTTGGTGGCAAGACGAGTAAAGCTAGATAGTCTGGCTTAGTGCTCTGCATTCTTATCCATTGTGCTATTTTGCAATATCTGGCTCAGCAGTTTTGGGTCTGTAGTATACCGACAAACACCTATAAACTCCACATTCATTCATAATTGTGCGAGGCTGATACTGGCAGCAACGTTGATTAGTAGGGGTCTGATTGTATACAGTACAGTACAATCACCCAGTGTAATACAATAAAGGGAAAAAAACAGCTTGGGAAAACTTTATGTTTATATCCATTGTTGTCTAGTGTGCAAAAAAAAAAGTTGAAACATTTCCTTCTATGTTTAAAAAGAAAAGGATACACAAGGACCCAAGTTCAATCCCCGGTACCAAAAAATAAAAATTTTTTTAAAAAAAAGAAAAAGAAAAGGATAGAGGAGAAACTACATGTGATTGTGAAGTATTTCTGAAAGAAACTGGTAAGATCAAGTTTCCAAGGAGAGGAGCTGGCTGGCTGGGAGGGTCGGTCAGGCGGGAGACATTTCATATATACCCATTTTGTACAGGTGGGGTCTTGAAGCATAGTGTACTCCCTCTTCCAAAAGTTAAGTTACAGTCACAATTTGGAAATGACAGTTACCTGAACTCCCAGAAACCTGACTCCAACTTGCTCAGAGTTCTCCCTTTCGTCGCCTCAGTTAGTACCCTGTGACTTTTGTGTAATCAGTCGGTCCAGAAATTTTGCCCATTCCTATGAAGCCTACTCCATCGTTGTCCAGCATCATTTCCTGGCGCAATTTAACTTGCTTCCCTTTCTTGCTGCCTTTTTAGTTCAGCTCCCTCCGGCTTGTCTGTTACTTTAAAAATGTTTGGTGTTCCCAAGTTTCTGGTTTTTTAACCTACATATACATCTCTGCTTCTGCCTTTTAAGGTCCTTAAAAGTAGTAGTTGAATAGATCTCGCTCATCCATGTGTAATTAACCTTCTAATTAGATAGGATCATTCCTTCTAAGTGACTTCCTTCACTTTTTTCTATCTTTTCTGAAATACCACATGTGGGATGATTTTAGATGGTATACAGATAAACTTTAATTTATAAGTATTTCATTATCTGTTGAGAAAACTAAAGCTAGTCTATGAAACCTGTAGGTTTTTAATTTTACCAATATTAGGCTTAGACAAGGCTCAACTTTAAAAGAGGAAAGTGATTTGTTAAAATACATAGCACTACTACAGACAAGTTACAGATCCGCCAAAAATGGCAGTCTTGGTGCACTGGCCTCAGGAGATGCTGTCTTTAGGAAATGGGGTCTCACACTGAGGAGTCATTTGTTGTCAGCCTTTGTCAACTCTTCCCTGCCTGGCTGCAGCTTTTTCTGTGGTCTTCAAACAGTAGTCACCTCTCTGCCCCACCACACCAGGTCTAGCCCTGCGTAGCAATCAGACTATTTCTTGAGACTTCACAATTCTCTGCTTCTGTTCCTGGTATTCAGTTGTGGAGCATGATTCCCTTCAGTTCTTGCACTGTCAAATGAGTCAAATTCCTTAACTTTTGAGTTCAGCTCAAAATTCACCTCTTATCCAAAGTCTTACCTTGGTGTATTCATTTCCTCTTGCTACTATAACCAATTACAGCAAACATAAGCACCTTAATAGAACACAAATCTATGTTGCAGCTCAGGGGATCAGACCTCCAAAATCATTTTCACTGTCTTAAAATCAAAGTGTTGCTAGAGCCAACTCCTTCCAGAGGCTTTAAGGGGAGAATTTGTTTCCTTGGCTTTTCAGCTTCTAGTGGTTGCCTTGATTTGTGACCCCTTCCTCCATCGTCATGGCCCCTCACTTCTTTCTTTCTCCACGTCATCTTCTCTGACTCCAACTCCTCCTGTTTCCTTTTGTAAAGACCCTTGTGTTTATATCCATCACACCTAGATAATCCAAGGTCTTCCTCTTCATCACTAGATTCTTAATTTACTCCGGCCTGACACGTGCTTTGTGCAATATGAGATTTCCTCTTGACAGATTGGGGCTATGGGCCGGGTAGGGGGGAGCCTTGTTCAGCCTGCCACACTTGGCATCGCCATTCTCCTTCCCATTCACTCTTGGCTTTACCTCTCTGCTCCGACATCTTTTTTCACTGTCTTATAGAATATTTGCCTTGTCATTATCTGTGTATCTGACCAGTCCCCACAGTGTGGGCCTCTCAGAAGCAGTGGGTCTTGTTCATCTTATCTTCTCATTCTTCCTGCCGTACAGTGGAAGGGCAGCTGTTTGAATGAGTGAACAGAGCTCCAGGGCAGGACAGCTGCATGGTGCTGTTGATGGGAGCACAGGCTGGGTTCCTGGCTGCTCCACTCACTGCCGCTCTCCTGAATATCTCCTCCATTCAGTGGAGATAAAGAATCACCATAGCCCAGGGGTTCACAGTAAGATTAAATGGGATCACACGTCCGTAAGAGCACCCAGCAACAGTGAACACCTAGTCAGGGCAGCTAGTTTTTTCATTGTTACTGTTTATCATGTGAAGGGATTATGTTTGTAAGTTATTCTTGACTGACTTAGGAAAATGGAAACTAAACTCTGTTGTATACTTATATTTTGTGCTTAAATTTTCCTTGATTTTAAGTATTTTCCCAGAAGTTTTCAAAACATGTGACCAAGTGTAGACAGTAATAAATGAATTGCTTGGGATGACTGAAACTATAGGTTTCAGTGGGTAGTGGCTGCTGAGAAGAAAGCACTATGCAGAGTAGCAAGATATTCCTTAGGTATGACTAGTCTAAGAGATGGCGTAGTTTAAAGAAAGCATTACAGTAACTGGGGTGAATTGCAAGTGACTAAACCACGGTAAGCCACTCTACCACACATATTCCCTTGCATAGAGCTAACCGTCCCTGCGCACCTGTCAAGTTCCCCTGCGCCTTTTGAAAACTTCCTAAAGGCCTCTTGGTGTGTTAGAGGAACTACTAGATTTCACATGTGTTTTGCATTTTTTTGTTGTTTCTTTGTTTGTTTTTGAGACAGGGTCTCACTGTGTAGTTGAGACTCACCTGGAACTTAACTATGTAGCCCAGGTGGTCTCAAACGCACAGCAATCCACTTGCCTCAGCCTCCTGAGTGCTGGCATTATAGGCATGCACCACCACATCCAGCTTTGTTTTGCGTTTTTTGTTTGGTTTCTGTTTCTGTTTTTTCTCCATTTTGTGGTTCTGGATATTGAACCCAAGGTCTTCACACTGAGCTACATCCCCCAATCTTAATTTTTGAGACAGGGTCTTGCCGTATTGATGAGTTGCCCAGGCTTGGCTAGAACTTGAGATCTTTATTCTTCAGCCTCGCAGAGTGCTGGGAATACAGATGTGCACCACTGCATCCTTTTGAATCTGGTCTTTTTATGATTCTTTTTTATTATTATTATTTTTTTTTTAGACTGGGTCTCACTGTGTAGTTCAGGCTAGCCTTGAACTCACTATATATCCCAGGCTGGCCTCAAGCTCAAACAGCCCTCCTCCTACCTCAGCCTCCCTGGGGCTAGGATTACAAGTGTAGGCCACTATGTCCATGTCTGCCTGGTCTTTTTATGTTTCAGTCTTGATGGTATATAATGTTTCTATTCAGTATATATAAGCTAGACATCCAGGTATTGTTTGAGATTTAAAGTGGTTTGTTTTATGTTTTCTTTTTTTGGTACCAGGATGTAGGACCTTATGCTTGCTGGACAGGCAAGATTTAAAGTATTTATAAGTTATGGTCTTTTGTTACTTTTTAAGAGTACTGAATTATTCACCTCCCAAAGGTACTATTTACCATTACAAGGATGACAGTATCATATGTGCCATTCCAGGAAAAAGCCTCAGAAGTAGAGAGGTTCTTGAATGTGATGTTATAGCACATCTGTATTCCAAGAGAGCTGAACAAGTAACTGCAGTTAGTGTAAAGAAAACTTTAAACACCCTGTAGCATGTATTTTCATTAGGAACACGTACTCTGACCAAAGATCATGACTGTTTGATATGCATGGAAGTCATATTTTTGGAATGTCATGAAAAATGAAGAAGTATATGAAAGGCATTCAAGCTTTAGGAAATAATGCTAGTAGGGATTTTAGATTAAAGTGGTAATAAGATCTGCCTAGCCAGACTGAAGAGAGACAGTTTAGTAGTGAAAAATAAGGCTATCAGACAAGTAAATGGCAGGCTGGAAAATAAAAATGTATCATGTGAATGGCAGGGAGCCACTGCCTGTTTTTCAAAAAGCAAGATATTGAAGTTATCATACCCTTCACATCATTTAACTTGAACATTAAGGAGTTTGAGCGACAGTAGAAGGGAAAAATTGTAGTAATCCTGCCCAAAGATTAGGGCCCACTTTATGAATTTATGTCAGAGGTTGAGGTTCAAGTGTAGATTAAATATAAAGTTTGAAGGGAGGGCAGGGGTAAGGGGAAAAAATGAGAATCAAGACTTGTCATGTAGAGGTACAAGATCCCAACAATGAATGTAACTGTACTGTATCCCTAAAATGTACCAATACACTCAATTAAAGCTGAAAAAAAAATAAATAAAGTAAAGAACCAGACAGCTCTTCTGCGAAATTGGATGCAAGTAACAAAGGACAAAGAATAGTTGCAGACTAGTTTCTGTTCTGTAGAAGGAAACAATGTTCTAACACAGAACTCTGAACTTGAGGTGACTGTGTGGCTAAGATGGAAGTAAGCCCTGTTTCATGATGTTAAGTGTGATAAAGTATCTACATTATGTAGCTAAGCTAAAGTCAGTCAGATTGAAAAACTCAACAGAGAAGACAAGACTGGAGCTGCGGCCAGAGATTCCCTGCTAGTTCAGTGGGACAGGCCCAGAGCTCAGTGTGGATCACTTGAGAGGCAGAACGTGCAGCACCCCTTCCCAAGTCTGCCCGAGTCCAGGGTGTTACTGCTACGTATAAGAACCAAGTCAAACGCTCTGAAGAAAGAAGTGGTTCTTATAGATGTGATAGCTCAAGGAGCAGAGATGCCTGTTGCTTTCAAGAGACATTGTGGGGCACAGAGGTGCGAGAGATGTGATTATCTTACCCTCGCTGCCTGAGCTCAGAGGTGGGAAGCAGCTCCTGATTCAGTCAGTACACAGTTAGCAGCAGAGATAAACCCATACACAAAGTGCAGTGACTTCTCAAAATTCCAGAGGTCTGAGTGCTGGGGGAACACAGTGGCTAGATTTTACTTGTGGCCTGTTGGCCAGGGTAGGGGTTGGAGCTAAGAGGGTCGAGAACCCAGGTAGGATCCTGGATGTAGTCAGAACACCCTACCCTACTTGATCCACTACCCTCATGCTGTAGACACCACACTCGGAGCTACAGTTAAAAAGACAAAGTCTCTAATCTTGACTCTTTACCTGCACTTGATTGGTGGTACTCACTTTATGCTTCAGGAGTTGTTGGAGTAAGTAGTTTATGGGCACCACAGCAAATGTGGATTAGAGTTTTAAGATAGCAAGGAGGAGAGATGAGGAATCCCTATTACAGCAAATTCCTTATCCCTTATGAAGCTTAGAGTTCTCATGGGTGAGTTAGACATTGAGCAGATTTTTTTAAAAATTAAATGAACTGATCAAGCCATTTTAGTGGGAAATGTGTTAAGAAATGGAATCAGATAGGAAGCTGCCTGATTTGGGTGCATGTCCCAGACTTCTGTGAGCATTAACATTTGAGCTGAGATCTAAAGAACAAGGACATGTATCCAGAGGCCAGTGGGGAAGCAATCAGTGAGAAGTGAAAATGGGGACTATTGGAAGGATTTCAGGCTGGGAGGAAGAGAACAGTTTGATGACTACAGTAGGCCAGGCCAGATGTGCTGGGTTCATGAACCAGAATGGCAGTGATGTGTGAACAGAGGGTAAGACATCTTAAAAATGGGAATCATGCTGGTGTTAGTAGAAATTCAGCCCTTATCAAGTTGGGAGTGTCAACCAGGAAATCCTGTTGGAAGCCAGAAGACTTGTGATCTGTTTTTAAGAGCACGTTGGAACAAGCTGGTGCCCTGGGGAAGAAGGTAACAGAGTGGCAGGGAGCTGGAACGTAGGCATAAGACTGTGGCATAAGTTCTGCTTGGGTAGGAGGGTTCTTAAGAGACAGCCCAGCCGACACAGTGTAGAATCTTCTTGCTTTGTGTACCAGTGTACACTCTACCACCAGGTAACGGAAGCATGTGGAGAGGCTGTCGGGGCTTTTCCAGGCAGCTGAGACAAGGCACACAAAATTGCTGTAGAGCTAGTAGTGTGGGCAGGTGATGCCAATGACAGAAGGACAAGAAGCCAACAGAGAGACCCAAAGAGAGAACTTTGGCCACAAGGGTGGACCAGGGTGGTCCAGGGTCAAAATAGAAGCTAATCCTTTAGTCATTTTGATTACCTGTTGTCTGTCTCATAACTCAGTGATAAAAGTTTGCTTTTATTAGAGGCGAATGATTGGCAAGTAGGTTGGACTTCAGTGAGTTCTAATTCTACAATGAAACATTTCCTTTTAATTATTGTGTCTACCTTTGTCAGTTTTTGGTCTGCTTGAAGTGTACTTCTCTGGTCCTTTGAGCAAACAGGATCAATGCATTGAATGCACCGATTCTGTGAAAGGGCTTCTGTGGATGCCTGTTGCTAGACTTCAGTACAACTCCACTGCCATCACTGATTACAAAGTGATGAGAGAGTTACAAAGTCCAAACTTTCCTGGAGCTGCCCTTAATGATAATAATAATAATACCATGTAGAGATACAGAGCTTTACAATTATAGAGCACTTCCACATACATCGTCTAATTTGATCTTTGCAATAAACAGTGCTCTTTGAATTCTTGAATCTTTCCTGTGTGAGAATATTTGCACAACCGGATTTAATTACAGGGAGTTGCCAACAGTTTCTTGGTACAGCAACCATTTATTGAGTGTCTTCTATGCACAGGTCACTTCACTAAGGACACCAAGGGCAAATTTTCAGGAAATAAATATCTAATAAAAAACACCTATCCAGTAAATACAATCTTGCCTCCTAATTCATTTTCCTTTCCCTATCACTGTCATTCTTTTGAAAGCTAGTTTCTGTACTGTAAGTTTATATAAATATCTCTAGGAATTCGTTATATCAGAGTTAAAGTTTTTAAAACTAAGAATTCTGATACCCTTCTAAGCTTGGTGATTCTTCCAGAAATCATTCTAGTAGACTTGCATTTTGTTGAAGATTATTTCTCACTTGAATCTCAACAAAAATATTTCAGACTCCCAACATGTCTAAAAATGCCTGTTGACTTCATTGTCTTGATTGAATCGATTGGGGTATGGTTCAAGAATACAGCTGAGCCCCTGGCCCCAAAAAGCTTGTTATCCAATAAGGAGAAAAAAAAAAAAAAAGACCTGTTGGTTCTGTGAACTGAACTGGATGGGGATGCTGTCTAGAGACGGGGAGAGAAAAGATTTCCCAGGAGACTGCTGTCTAGGTGAGGTGGGGGACGGAAGATAGTATGGGAGCCAGGTCCAGTAGCAGGGTAGCCCTCTTCAAGCTGTATTTAGAAACCCCCAGAGTATCTGGGCACCTGTGGGCCACTGACTCCACAGAAAATACACAGGCTTTGAGGTCTTACTGAATATCCTCCAAAAAGTAGGGGATCCCTAAATTAATAGGAACCTCTGCCTTCAGTGAGCTAGGTGACCCACAAATCATGGCTCCTTCCTCCTTCAAGGGCTGGGTGAGACTCTGAAGCCCAGGATTGAACCTCAGCTGTGAAATCTATTTTAAGCCAGATATGGTAGTGCATGCCTAAAATCCCAATATTCTGGGAGGTTGAGGCAGGTAGATCATAAATTCAAGCCCAGCCTGGGCAATTTAATGAGACATTGTCCCAAAATTTAAAAAGGGGCTAGAGTGTAGCTCATGTGAAGGCCCTGGGAACCCAGTACCACCACCAAAAAGAAAACGGGAATTCAGGGAAGAAGGGAAAAGGGATGGGGGCAGGGGACAACACCTGTTCTGTTGATGAAACTACATGGGGTGACCAGGTGCTGAGGATGCATCAGGTCACCTTGGGGCAGCTGTTGCTTCACCAGATGTCTTCCTGCTTATTCCTAGGCATCTTAACTTTATTAACTTCAGTGAGACACTGTTCAGCCATTTATGTGAGCAGGTGGTTTGGAAATTGGAGGACAAACCCTAGATATATATTTTTTTTTTTTTTAACTAGTGCACACATTTCCTAGATACATTGAGCTTTAGAAAGTTTTCTCATAACATCTTTTTTTGGTACCAGGGATCGAACTTGGGCCCTTGCACTTGTGAGGCAGGTGGACTGAGCCAAATCCCCAGCCCTCACTCAGCATCTGTTAAAATAATAACTCCGGTGTTTTATGAAGAAGACTAACGTCTGAATTACCAAGCTCTCTCTCTTAATTCTTCAGATACGGAGCTTAAGCAATCAAAAGCCCAAGAACTCTTCCTTGTTTCTGTTGGGCAGATTTGCCTAACACTTTTTTGTTTTGACAGAGAATGTACAGCCAGCATCTCAGCATCTCATAAATACTCCAGAGAAGAACACAATTACGGTGTGGTATGGAGCTGGGAGTTTGAGATTAAGTCTAAGTGATCTTCCCGACTGGGGCTGGAAACGTGCTTTAAATAACTGTATTCTGATCATTCAGGTCTCTCTTTATAGGGCATCTTTTATGACCAAGACTGTCCAATACCAAAATGAGCTACATAAATTCCTAATCTGGGATACAGCTGGACAAACGAGTAAGTGCACTTGTGAGGCAGGTGGACTGAGCCAAATCCCCAGCCCTCACTCAGCATCTGTTAAAATAATAACTCCGGTGTTTTATGAAGAAGACTAACGTCTGAATTACCAAGCTCTCTCTCTTAATTCTTCAGATACGGAGCTTAAGCAATCAAAAGCCCAAGAACTCTTCCTTGTTTCTGTTGGGCAGATTTGCCTAACACTTTTTTGTTTTGACAGAGAATGTACAGCCAGCATCTCAGCATCTCATAAATACTCCAGAGAAGAACACAATTACGGTGTGGTATGGAGCTGGGAGTTTGAGATTAAGTCTAAGTGATCTTCCCGACTGGGGCTGGAAACGTGCTTTAAATAACTGTATTCTGATCATTCAGGTCTCTCTTTATAGGGCATCTTTTATGACCAAGACTGTCCAATACCAAAATGAGCTACATAAATTCCTAATCTGGGATACAGCTGGACAAGAACGAGTAAGTCTCTCTTTAATTTACTGTGTGTTTTTCTGAGGCCCAAACCAAATTAAAGCTCCAACTGAACTGTCAGTGTCCCTGTCATTTCACGTTACTCACGTCTTTTCTACACGCCAGAGACACATTTATTCCCATTTGCGTAGGCCAGCCTTTTTCTTTTCAATTAGAGCAGCAAAGTCCACTGATGGAGAAAGTGATAATGGGCACTGAGGGCTTTTTTATACTTTTTAGTGTCTTAAAGTAAATGCTGACTAACAGGCCTGATAAAATCCCACTCGAGCATTAGTGTGTAATTTAGGCCTTCACTTCTCCAGTAAAGATATAAAAGAATTAGTGGTAAAAAGGGAGAGTTAAGCACAACTCATTTGTACGCCTTTTAAAAATTAAAGAGGGAACTTTACAGTATATAAAGTTGGAGATTTAAGTGCAACGGATGAGCTAACATAGTGCCTTGCGTAGATACTTACTAAATGCCTGGTGATAAAATTGACCACAGTGGATATCTGCCTAAGGAGGAGCTTAATCCACAGTGGGGTTGGCTGCAGCAGCATGGGCCAGATGGGATTTATTTCAGCCCACCCAAATCAGAAGGGTTTGGGAATGGAACATGCTTCCTGCCTCATCACCTCAGCCCTGAGTCCCATTTCACTGCCGAGGTGCCTGTGGTGGCCACCCCATTATTCAGCTGCCATTTAATTTTGTTTTCAAATAGTGCTATAAAAATAGAGCATCTGATGGATGCACAGTGCTATCTTAAGCTCTTGAAAGTATACCAGAAGTCATCAGGAAAAACTGTCATCATGGTCTTATCTAAGACAACATAGATATTGTGTATGGTATAAAGTCTGACAAAAATCCTCACAGACAGATGGAGGAAAACAAAACAAGCCATTACTGTTGTCCTACATGTAGACACTCTATATTTGTACAGATTTAATGTCTTAAGTTCGCTTTGTTTGGTTTCTTCTGTTTTTAATGCTGGATGTTATGCTCCCATCCAGTTACTCATCTGAGATACATCTGCTTGTGGTCCTCCAAACTCCACTCCTTCTGTGCTGATATTGTGTGTCTAGATTGGAACATTCAGGACTGCTGGACCTTTTGGTAACCATCACTTTTCAGTCTTTTAGAGGTGTTAGTTACCAGAGTCCTCCTGCTATATAGCTGTACCACAGCCCTGGGATCTGACCTATTAGCTACAAACTCACCAGACTCTTCCTCCTAGTAATGTATGTGCACTTCCACTAAATCCCAAGTTCAGTTACCTTTTACAGATACTTGATGGTGCAGCAAAGCCCTCATCATAAAGAATCATGCTGGAATATAGATGCTATTGTGCTTTCATCAGAGTCTTTCCTAGGGTACACAGTGATATATAACACCCCTTTTTCTGGAACATGATAAATAACCCAAGGGTATATACCCCTCCCTTTCTGCTGGCATGATTTCAGGTGTCTGTGAAGTTCTATAATCAGCTGGTTTGGGTGCCTCTTTTTTGCCTACTTCTAATTGATCTGAGATGTGACCCAACCTCCCCACCACCTTGAGCACAATCCTACAGCCCAGTGCTGGACAGACAATGGTCTTGAGGCCAGGCCAGGGGCAGGGGCCCTGGCCAAGTGTTGCTGGGCAGAAGCCCATGTCCAGGGTTCCCAAATTACAAGGCATTAGGGAAGCTAAACACCTGATAGCTCATCGCAGATTGTTTACAATTCAGGGACAATCATGTAAGACATATCTTTGAGCTCATTCTGGGTCAAGGACTGCCCATTTTTCCTGGGCGAGGCTTCAAGGCCCTGAATGTGCCACCTACAGCCAGACTTATTTCACCTCTTCCCACCATTCTGTCCTCTAGTACCAAACTGCTTTAGATCTCTAGCATGCCATACAGTCTTACAGTCTCTTACCCTTCCTTCCACCTTTTGTGTGGAAAACTGTTTGGCCTTCAGAGCCCACTTCTATTAGCACCTGAAGGGGGACTTTCCTAACCACCTATGTTGTTCAGATGAGTAGCCATGTTGCCATATACCCATGTTGCTCAAACCTAAATCTGTAGGTTGTCTTCGGGTCTTGATATGTCTGTTGTCTACATATACAGTGGTGCCTCTGTTCACGAACACTTTTGTTTGCGAACTCTGTGTCAGGTGACAAACATGACTGGGCTATCTCTTTCCTGCAGTAACATGGACGTGGCCATCTTTTGCAGAATTGTGGAATGAATTAAGTTCATGAACCAAGATACCACTGTATCTGAGATACCTTAAGTTCTCCATCTCTACTGCTAATGCACTGTTCTCAGCTACCTTTCACTCTCAGGTTTTCCTGTAGCCTTTTAACTGTTCTCCCTTCTTTCTCTGTAGCCAGCCCTGACTCATATATCATTTCTCACAGGACCTAGAGTCTTTTGGAAACATAAATTAAGCCCTGTTGTGTTCCTACCAGTATCTTTCAGTAATTGACCACTGCTCTTTTTCTCTGGCCACACTCTGAAGAAGATGGCAGAGGCCACATGGCCCCTGTACTTCGCTCCTGAGGACCCTCCCAGCCCATGCTCACTCCTTCCACTGTGTCCCAGCCCTCTATCCTCCTTGCAGGTCCTCAACAGGCTTTGCCATCAGGTCTTTGTGTGAGTTGGTCCTTCTCACTGGACCTCTTCTTTCCTCCATTCACAGGTTCCTCATCAGCTTTTTGTCTCAGATTGAATGTTCCATTCTCAGAGTTTTCCCCAACCTCTCTGTCCCTAAGCTAGGGTCTCCATCTTTGCTTCTATTCAGTTTCCTCAAGACACTCATTACCAATTGTAATTAGCTCTCCATCTTCTTACCTTTATTGAGTATCTGTCTTCCTAGACTGTAAACTTCAAGAATTGGACCACAGTGACTCATTCACTACTATACTCCCAGCCCCAACACAGAGCCTGACATAAAGCTCATGTTCAGATACTGGTTGGATATATCAGGAAATAAATTCTCTGTATCCTGAATAGTCTTTGATTGCTCTCATTGTGCAATTGTCACCTGTTCCCTTACTTATCTGCATTCCATTAGACCGAGCTCCTTGGGGCAGGGACAGTCCTCTGTCTCTCTGAGCCACGGGCACATGGTGTTGATGCCAGTAGATCATGCCAACCAGTTGCTGTCCTACTTAGGCATAGATAGAGCCTATACCTACTTTGACCATGTGAGTAGAGGATGCCTCATACTAGCTTTCTGGGGTTTACATGTCCATTATTTGTTCCCTATAGTTAGGAAATTCATAATGAAACCAAAAATGTTATAAAATGGGAACCCTTTTTGATATCCTCCCCACGTGACCCTCGCATCTGTTGTAACACAGGTTTGACAGATTGGTTATCTTCCTGATAACCAGTAGGTTGCAAAGTGATTTTATTAAGTCAATGAAAGTGATTTTAGATAATATTTTTAATATGATATGAAGCCCTTGACCATAAGTATCTTGTTTAATAGAGAGACATACTGATCAGAATGCTGATATAGGTGCTCAGAAGATAATTAGTTTATATATCAAAGGGTAAAGAGAGGCCATGGGAAAATTGACAGCACCTTCAAGTATTTTTGTAGAAACTGCCATTTTTATGGTAGAACTATGAGAGTCCAATGTGAAGTGAAGGATGTCATACTGTGCTAGCATGTAGTTTTATCAGAAGAATCACTGTCAAGTTATCAATTAACTGTGATTCAGTGTTCATCCAAAAATTAGCTCCTGGATGTAAAAATAAATCTAAGTTTTTTCAACTTTCATGATTTTAAACTTCTTTTCTCAAGGAGGTCTTTATGAGTCCCTTTTTGTTCATGTTATTTGCAGTCCTGAATGAGTTTGTTTTGTCACATTTTCCTGCCAAGTATCCTTCACTGACAAAGGCTTCAACAGCCCCGTTAAGACAGACACAGCTCACACATACATGAGAACCATGACCATGTACCATCAGTACACCATCACTGTAGCAAAACATTTCAAATGCTTGCCGTCTCCATGTGATGACCTAGAAAAAAAGCTCCTTAACCAGATTCACACAGACACTGCATCCAGACCCTAAGGATTTACATCCCTGCATCTTAATATGGTTTCTCCTTATGGCTGTTTCTTCAGAGGTCAGCATACCAGGAAAGCACACACCCATTTATTGTCACGGAAGTCATGTAGGACATTGTTCACATATTTAAAATCAGAAATAAGTAAAGTGGCTTGGGATCACCTGGTGCTCGGGCCAACAGACCTGGCCCTCGGGCCAAATCCAACTTGCTGCCTATTTTTGTAAGTCGAAGTTTTATTGGAACATAACCATACTTGTTTGTTTCTATTTTGTTTGTGCCTCATTTCACTCTGTAGTAGCAGAGACGAGTAGTTAGAGCAGAAGTCTTGTGGCCCAAAAGCTGAAACTATTTACTCTATACTGCATGCCAGAAAGTTTGCAATCTGTGGCCAGATTCGAAGCACAGATGTGCTGGGATCTTTTGAGTCTCTTTATATGCTTTTGTCTTTCTTTATACCAAAAAGAGTTTCAATGTCAGTAGCAGAAATGTGGCTTATAACAGCCCGGCCCTCCCACAGACAGCAATTATATATAATATATAAACTCAGGATGAAACTTTTTTAAAAAATGACTATTTAAAAGTACTGTAGAACAACTAAATGCAGACAAGAACTGAAAAAGGGACCAACATTAGGCACAGTCTCCATGTCTTTGCAACTTTTCCCCAGTTGACACTCCCTAGTCCAGTGGTGGTGAGCCTCCTCCACCGTGCCACAGCACAGGCAGAGCCCTCTCAGTTGGCACACAAGCCAACCCCAGTAGCCAAGCATCAGAGAGCAGTTGTTTTTTAAAACTAAAACCTCAGTGTTCAGGTTTAATTGCAGCGTTGGCACTTTGTAATAAATAAGTCAGTTTTGAGTTGCAGTTTGGATACTCAATCTCTAGAAGATTCACCATCACTGCCCTAGTCAGCATGGCTCAGATTTGGTAGGACACAAGCAGAAAGCCTATCTTTTTAGCCTGTTATGTTTGAAGACAAAGTTTGGGACTGCTAGTGCAGCTGGAAAAAGAGGAGACAAATCCCCAAAAAGATCCTTATAGCAAGGAGGGAAGCCCCCAAAATCTGTTTATAAATTCCTCTCAAATCTTTGACTAACCCCAAATTATGATTGTACAGGAAGGACATTACAAAATGCAGTAGAAACCAATAGGTAGAAAGGTGACAAGACTGAGCAGAATTACCTCTTGTTGCCCATAATAGCAGAGCTAAAGCTTGGACTTTGAATCCAGTCCTGTCACATTAGAGGGGATTAGTAGACACCTTGGGGATTCCATTGAAACCTCAGAAGGAGTAGAGATCAATAGCAAACCAAAATAGACACACCCTAACAATTTGTGAAGCCAGTCTCGACATGACTGGCCAGTAGCAACACCTTTTACAGCAGATAGTAGAGACTTCCAAGTCTGGTGCATCTGTCAGAGTCCTTGTACATATGAACGGGAAAAGAGGGCCAGTGAGTTGCAGCAAACCCCCAAACAACACAGGTGTTAGGTATGCAGACACAAAATTAAAAGTACATCTTAAATATGTCCAAAGATTTAAAGAAAAGGTATCAACTATTAACTACAAATGGGAAATCTCACACAAAATGGAAACTAATAAAGAATTAAATAGAAATACTAAAACTGAAAACCACAGTAGCTAAGATGAAAACATTAATCAGAAGAACACAGGAAAAGGGGTAGGAAAGTACGGACAGAGTCTCAAACTAGGGACAAATTCAACTAATCTGACATACATGTAATTTGAGACATGGTAGGAATAAAGAGATAAGGACAGGGAAAAAAATTTTTTTCAAGAAATAATGGCTGGCTGAAATCGTCCCAAATTTGTTGAGACTGACAACTCACAAAGCCAAGTTGAGCAAACCTCTAAGTACAACAGAAACTACATATAGGTATATTGTAGTCAAATTACTGAAAACCAAAGATAAAAAGAAAATCTAAAGCAACTAGAGATAGCAGATGCATTATGTACAAGAAAACCATATGGATGACGTCTGGCTTCCCACAGAAACAGTGGCAACCAGAAGTTGCTGTTAGAAGCACGGTACGTTTCATATTTTGAAAGCAGGAGGAAAGAATCCTGCCAGTCTACCAAAAATACCTTTCAAATATGAAGTCAAAATAAAAAAACAAGAACTAAGAGGATTCAGCAAAGCAGCCCCAGGAAGCTTTTCAGAACAAACAGAAATGATGTCAGATGGTCATTCAGGTCTAGGTTCATAGGAAGAAGTAATAAGCACAGGAAATGGTAAATTCAGAAGTCCTAGGATTAAAGGAAGGGAGGAGATTGGAGAAAAAAGAAAAATCAAGATATGTATATGTACAAATTCCCTATGATGCATGTGACTGTTATGTATATCTAAAATATACCAGTAAAATTCTTTAAAAATATGGTAATTTTAGAAGTTAAAAAATTGTTTTTTTATCAATTTTAAAAGACAGTTGATTATTTAATTCAAAAATTATAACATTGGATTGTACAACTTATATAGAGATTTAAGATATTTGACAACAGTAGCATAAAGAACATGGGATAAAAGGAATTACACTTGCCAGGTTTGGTGGCACAATGCTGTAATCTTAGCACTCTGGAGGCTGAGACAGGATAATCACTGTAAATTTCGGACACTGTCTCCAAAAAAAAAAAAAAAAAAAAGGAATTACACTATTGCCAAGGTGAAGTGATAGTGTTTTCAACTCTAAGTAGACTGTAGAAAAATGTATATTGTACTTAAAAGAACAACCATGTAAAAGATGAGAATCTAACTAAAAAGCCAATAGAAGCACTAATAATTTTAAATTGAATACTAAACTATAATCAATGCAAAATAGAAAAGGAAAGAAAGAACAGGAATTTAAAAAGAAATAGAACAACTTTAAAACAAAATGATAGACCTAAATCCAAGTACAGTAAATAAATAAGATATAAAGGAACTAAAAAGTCCACACAAAGGCAGAGGTTGTCAGATTGTACCAAAAAAGCAGCATGCAACTGTGTGGTTAAAGATTATTTTATATATAAAAACAAAGATGGGCTGAGTGGCCAACACCTGTAATCCCAGCTACTCAGGAGGCTCAGGTGGGAAGATCACAAAGTTCTAACACAGCTGGGGCAACTTAGGGACTTCCTGAGAGCCTGTCTCCAAATAAAAAGATCTGGGTATATAGCACAGTGCAAATGTGCTGGGCCCACTCTCCAGTACTGCCAATTAAAAAGGGGGCGGGGGAAGAGTTGAAAATAAGAGAATGGGAAAAGATACACTGTGCAAATCATAAGCAAAATGAACCCATTGTGGTTGTGTTCATAGCTATAAACAGACTTGGAAAACAAGGGTTATTGGAATTTTCTGTGTTTTTCTTTCTTGGTGGATAATGCTTACATGAATGTATTATCAGATAATACACTTAAGATTTTTGCCTTTCTCTGTGTGAAATTTACCAGTTTGAAAAAAGAAAAAAATGGGGGCCGGGGATTTAGCTCAGTGGTTTCGCCACCTGCCTTGCAAGCACAAGGACCCAAGTTCAATCCTCGTTACCACCAAAAAAAAAAAAAAAAAAAAA
>NW_022900934.1:4770589-4803995 GCF_012274545.1 Fukomys damarensis | reverse complement strand
AAAAAAAAAAAAAAAAAAAAAAAGCTTTGAACAAAGAAAAAAAGAACCTTATTAAAGACATTGCCATCATAAGTACATCAAAAATGAAAGCTAATAATGTGACCTTTCCACCTATATAGTTCCATCTCATTTTCTTATGTTGAAGCCAGTCTAACATTTTAAATCTTTAGCACCTAATGTAGTTTACTTTCCTATAGTGTTTTCTTCCGGCTTTCATGTTTTGTTTTCTTCTAAAACTTAACATATTTTATTGGAAGTTAGCAGGCTTCCACCCCAGAGACTGATATTTTTTCTCACAAAAACTAATAAAGGTTTATGTTTGTGGGCATCTGGGTCTGGCATTTAATTTGACGTCCTCCTATATTTACACAGTTCTTACTCATTTATTTACGGGTCCTTGATTACCTGTGGTGCACCAGGTGCTAGATCCTGAAATAGTGTGCTAGACAGACATTCTGTCTTCCCTCCCAGTTTATAGTCATAATTTTACTTTTCTTTTGGGAAATTTAACATGACAGTTTAATGGCCAAAGGGTTAAACTCACTGATGAGGTGACAGAGTCCGCAGCTGTGTGTGTGAATTCTGTGTGTGCTCCCCTGTGAGGGCAGTTCCTGTGGTAAGAGGTAAGCCACGAGAGACAGAGCCGGATGCAATGCGGTCACGGCACATCACACAGGCCGGCTTCAGAGTCAGTGTGTAGAATGAAGACTAAGTGTGGGTAAAATTCTTGTCTTTAAACATTGGCATCACATTTGGGAGGTGATGCCCACACCAGGATCTGTGCTGAGGAGCCGGGTTCGATGGAGAAAAATGTTTCACATTTTCCATCTCATGCTAATCAAAAGAAATGGCCCACTAAATCACCCTCCCTATCGAAATGATTATTTCTCTCTCTTTCCTTCTCATCCCTCTGTGTGTGCAGTGGAATGAGGAAGGGGAAGAGGGATAGGAAGAAGCTGAACGTGCAGAGTTAAATTCATAGATGTGAAACGAGACACATACCTAGCATGTGAGAGTTGCCACTGCATGAAGATAGCAGAAAGGCAAGTTGCAGCCTCATTCACATGGTGAAGGTAAATGTGTACTTGTGTCTAAGACAATCAGCCTCTAGATTACAGGGTGACCTCGCCAATACCCAAGCACAGCTACTGTTCTGGAGAACTGTTTATAGCATTATTTTTATCTCTCTTGACAGTTTGGGAACCCAGAGTGTAAAGGACTGTTGAACAAATGAATTTGGGAATTACAGCATTGAGTTCAATTAAAAAGGCTTTTTAGCTGAAACAATTGTTTACAGCACCATATTTAATTCCTATAAAACTGTATTCTAAACTATCTTGTGAGAGACATTTCCGTGTTACATTAAAAGTTTTTGCCTTTGGTAATTAATGGTTCATTTGCTTTAAAGCATTATGTCATCCTCTTTTGCTTAAGAAAAAGATTAACTTTTGTGCAGGGATAATGGGCTTAAATATTTAAACAAAAAAAAGTATTTAACTGGTTTTCCCAATTTTGTTGTTTATTTTCCCTTCTCTGCAGTTTCGTGCCTTGGCACCAATGTACTACCGAGGATCGGCTGCAGCTATAATAGTTTATGATATCACAAAAGAAGTAAGACAATATTTGGTTTTTCTTGCACTGCTTTGGCAATTCTTGAGTGCTTAGATCTCCAGTTGTTTTACTTCTGTGTTGCAGGAGACATTTTCAACATTAAAGAACTGGGTAAAGGAGCTTCGACAGCATGGCCCACCTAATATTGTAGTCGCCATTGCAGGAAATAAGTGTGATCTTATCGATGTCAGGTAACTTATTAGAACAAGTGATTGCAGTGCTGATTATTTGTTCCTTTTCTTAATGAGTAATATCCAGGATGAGAATCTTGCTTTTATTGTATCTCTGACATTGAAAAATTTCTTCTTGCTATGTGGTTGGAGCCTGAAGTTTCAGTCAAAAATTAAGGTTTCAGGCATTTGGAGCTAATTGTATTATATATAGAGAGAAACGAATGTGCAATTTACTTAAACACTGGTCACATTGCATTTGACATTATGTGAGATCAGTGCTGCCCCAAGATTCCTGTGATGCAGGATACTTGAATACAGAAAGCACGACTGGTAGTTTCTCTGCACCACTTGCGTGATTTTCAAAGCAAGGAGTTTTTTTCTTTTAATTTGGAAGGGAGGTGAATATAGAAAACTTTGCTGTTTCTTGATCATTCCATTAGCTGCACGGTTATGTTACGAGTGGTACTGAGTTTTATTTAAAGGCAGAAGTAGGATAATTGGGAAAGTCATATGTGAGGGCTCATTCAGCAGCCTTTTGGGATATCCCTTGTCATCATAAATCTGGTTAATAACTGGGTAGGTGGGAATATTGTTAAAAGAATTTCTGATATGCAATTGTTGTCTTCCAGAGAAGTCATGGAGAGAGATGCTAAGGACTACGCTGACTCCATTCATGCGATTTTTGTGGAGACCAGTGCAAAAAATGCGATAAACATAAATGAACTCTTTATAGAAATTAGTGAGTATCTCTGTGTCTTACGGGTTTCCTCTGTGCAGAACAGCTTCAGAGCTGTCTTTCTGGTGAGCGTCCCTAACTTTTTGAGTAGTGTAGTCTCTGATACTCTCCTCAGTGAGATGAGATTTGAGGATATGAGGATGGCCTGCTTTCCAGTCATGGTATAACTGCTGGAGAACTGCTGCCGATTGACTGTAGCCCTTCTGGAAAGAATGTCACTACTGAATAAATAATGCATAAGGCATTGAGGTTATGGAAGCTGTCGTGTCTCTAGCTCTTTCTGTATTTAAATGTGTTTCAGTTAGTCATCCAAGGTCATCAAAAATGAACAAAATAAAGGGAAATGAAATGTAGGTATGATTCCACTATAAGAAAACCCTGAAAAAATTAGTCGGCAAAGAAAGGTAAGTCCTCTCTTCCTCACCTTCCCCTGCTCTTTCCAGAGTGTTAATATGATGGCACTAGATGGGAGAGAGACGGCTGCATGCCTTTGGGATCGTCTGCAGATTGTATCTGTTCATTCATTTCATTCAAATTCATCAAAATATTTATTAGGAACTGTTCCAGGCTCAGGGGAGACAGCATAAAGAAGATAGACACAGCCCTTGCTCTCCTGGAGTACATGTTCTGCTGAAGGAGGCAGACAGTGAACACCAGATAAATAGGATCATTTCAGATAATAATAAGAGATAGGAAGAAAATAATTCAGGATAAAGTGAGGGTGCTTGCAGGTGGTCAGGGAGGGCCTCTCTGAGGAGGTGGTATCAGAGCTGAAGTCTGACAGAATGAGGATTCACATTAACTGAACATGGCAGACTTGCAGATGGAGGGAGCTCTGGGCCCTGGGGCCCTGGGCCCAGCTGTAGCAGTTGGGGCCAGGCCACATTATGGGCCTCTGGGTGCCCACTTGCTGAGGTTGTTATCAAGTTCTATTTTGGTTTGGTCTTTGTGTTGCTGTCTAGTTTTCGTAAAGATCTTTATTCGAGGCCAGGGACTTGGCTCAGTGGTGCTGCCGCCTGCCTCTGCAATTGCAAGGACCCAAGTTTGATCCCCGGTACCAAAAAATAAATAAAAAGATCTTTAGTCATATGTCATGTGCCCATTGTTTAGATTTGACCACTAATTCTCAGAGTACTTTGCAGATGACCTCATGGCCCACAGCCTGCTAGTAACATGTTGTTGACCAGCCCTTCATTTCAAAGTTAGAAGATATGGTGTTCCTTGTTGCCCTAGATGTAAATGCCAGGTATCCAGATGCATTCTTCAAAAGCAATATAAGGCTAATCAGGAATTTTTAACAGTTCTAGCCAAATATTTCTGTAGGGTGTTATATTTTAAAACTATCACTGTTGGTTTGGTTTTGTTTCAGTGTTCTTTACTATAGCAGTATTAAAAACAGGAAGGTAGTGCACTATACCAACAATGGAATTCTTACATGAAAACTAGTATGGCAGGCCAGGGATTTAGCTCAGTGATTCCGGCGTCTGCCTCGCAAGTGCAAGGACCTGAGTTCAATCCCTGGTACCACAAAAAAAAAAAAAAAAATAGTATGGCAGGGGTATACGAAGTGCAATAGTGAGAGAACTTGTCTAGCATGTATGTGTGATGAGATCCTAGGTTCCCCAGCACCCCAGCAAGGCATGGGGGGGTGGCTACCATGCACATACTCATTTTAACTGTGAAAAATAAAGATATGTTTTAAAAAATGAAAAGAATAGACTGGAAAATTAAATTTTTTTGTTCACTAGGTGTTGTAAAATTGCATACGCACAGTGTGTGGTAGACTGGCTTTGTGTTAAAGGGTAGCATACTTACAGAAAAGGACGCTGAGCAGGAGTACAAGTCCAGTGACTTGTCACACATGGAATGGAGCCTGTGCTTAGCACTTAGGCTCAGACAGTGGCCCTTCCTACCTCCAAGGGAAACCACCGTCCTGCCTGCTAACTCTTCAGTTGGTTTTACCTGTTTTGTGGCAGTTGCGGGTGGGTAGCTGCTATTTTGGTTTTTCTTTTGGTTGGTTGGTCGGTTTTGAGATAGGTTTCACTATGTATCCCAGGCTGGCCCTGGACTCACAGCAATCCACCTGCCCCAGCCTCCTGATTGTTGGACTTGCAAGTGTACACCACAGTACCTGGCAACTGTGTATTTTAAAACATTCCGTTTATCCTTTGTCTGGCTTCTTTCATTCTTTGTTATTTTTTTATCATCTGTATCATCACATACCTGTAAAACATGCATTCTCATGGCTGGTCTGTGTCAGTGTCTAGAAACAGAGTTAGGAGACAGACAGGCAGGAACTATCCAGTGTAATTATCCAATCAAATTAAGCATTTGGGTAGTTGTTTCCAACTTAGAGCTATTACAAATAGTAATGCTCTGAACATTCTGGTCATGTCCTTTGGTGAACATCTGTACACATGTGTTTTTAGATATCTCTTTGCTCAAGAGAAGAACTGCTGGGTCACTGGATCTCCATGTGTTCAGTGTGACCTTACTGCCAGTTTTCAAAGTGGCTGTCCTGCTAGTTAATATCGGTACCAGTGGTATATGAGAGTTGCTTTCTTTTTCATATCTGCTGAGTGGCTTCTGCATTTCCATGATGGTGATGAAATTTAGTATTTGTCCAAATATTTATTTACATTTACATACTATCTGGGTATCCTCTTTTGTGAAGTACCTTTTAAAAATTAAATCTTCTGCCTGTTTTCCTATTGGGCTACCTACCTTTTTCTTCTTATTTTGTACCTCATTGGATCTGAGGATTTATTGATTATATGTACTGGAAATTTCTACTCTGTGGTTTGGCTTTCATTTCTTTTTTTTTCAGTTCTGGGAATCAAACTCAGGACCTTGCACTTGCCAGGCAGGCAAGACAGTGCTGAGCTACATCCTCAGCCCTGAAGTTTTTAATCTTAATCTAACCTGATATGTCCTTATTTTCTTTAATAGTGAGCAGTTTTTTAGTTCCTGTTTAAGAAACCATTACTAGTTCATGAAGATGTTTTCTCCTGCTTTCTTCTAAAAATATTCATTCTTTTAAAATTTTTTGTTGCATTTTACAGTTGCCTCTGTGATGCCAGCTGTATTTGTTTTTATTTACTGAGAAACACCTAATGATAATTTTCAGCAAAGCTTTAAAATAAATTTGCTATTTATTCACAGCAGTGGGTATGGGCATTTGAAAAGTTGTAGGTCACTTTCTAGTTGGTACAGAAACCATGCTCATTACTGCCCAGACAGGTTATGAACTGCCCAAAATGGTGGATCCTCAAGGTTTGCCCACCAAGGACCTGAGGGTTATCACAAATTCCCTCTCCACCTTATTAATGTCAGAAGATGTAGCTGTCCATTCATTCCATGTTTACCCAATACTAGGAACACCGAGATAGAGGAACAGGATCTTTTCCCCCAAGAGCTTAGGATCTAGTTTAAGGAAGCTAGGCAAGTAAACAAATAGAGCATGCTTCTGGTGTTTTGGTGGATTTTAGTGTCTGAGCTGTTGGGGAATTAGGAAGTTGGGAGGGCATCAAGAGAAGCTTTGTACAAGAAGCAGCCTTTTGAGTTATCAGCCAGATAGGTAGATGGATGATTCAAGGTTCCTGGAAATTAGCATTATGCTTCACAGAGCAGTAAACTGAAAAACCTGTTCATTCTCACGTGTTGCTGGTAGGAAAATAAAGTGACACAGCCTTTTCAGAGAACCATCTGGCAGCATTTGTCAACATTTAAATTGTGTGTCCTTCTTACATTTGTGCTAGATAAGATGCTGGGAATATGGTGTATGAGTTAGACAGATGCCCAGGAGTAGAATGGCATGCATGACCTGGCTCCTCCACACTGTTTATTCTATGCATATACCATCGATAAATACTGAGAGAAAACTAAATATCCGTCAGTAGAGAAATGGTTAGATACATACACATGATACAGTATTATAGAGGTAATAACGACGCAGCAGCTCCACATTATACTGTGCTGAAACAATCCCAAGACTTATTTAGTGAAAATAGCAAGGGAGAGAACAGTGCATACTGTTGGCTCCCATTTGTACCCTTTGCGGGGAGGGGGTACCAGTGATCAAACTCAGGACATTGCACTTGTGAGGCAGGCAGCTACACCACTGAGCTAAATTTCCAGCCCTGTTTGCTCCCATTTGTCCCTCAAAAGAGGAGCTGATCTGGGGAATGAGACATACCATAAATATTTTACTAAGTGCCATGTGGTATCCTTGGTGCTAGACAGAAACAGGACATTAGTGGAAAAATTGGTGACATCTGAAAAACAAGAGTTAATGGTGATGTGGCAGTGTTGAATTCTTCATTTTGACAGATGATCACGGTGATACAGTATAAGATATCAACATTGGGGGAACTGGATGAGAATATACAGGAACTCTAGTCATCTTTGCAAGTTTTCTGTAAATGATTCCAAAGTAAAACATTTAGTAAACTTTTTTTTTTTTTACTTTAATGAAACCTGTCAGATTGCATGAGATTGCATTGTTGGTCTGAGAATGAACAGATTTGGAAAGTTGAATCCAATTCTCTCCCCTTCTCTGTCGGTGTAGGTCGAAGAATTCCATCCACTGACGCCAACCCGCCATCTGGTGGTAAGGGCTTCAAACTCCGAAGACCGCCATCAGAGCCAAAGCGAAACTGCTGTTGATGAGCCTCAGCCTCTCAGACTTGATGAAGTAGGTGAGGTTAGAAATTGGCAGGAGGGCTGCAGGCCCTGCTGAGCTGCTCTTGAGTCTTCTTCATACAAAAAGGACTTACAGAAATTGACCAGTTCTGTGCTCTTTGAAGACTGCAACAGTGTATTTCAGTCTGCAGACTTGTATTGTGTCAAGACTCTGGTGTACAAAGGGACTGCGTCATTGGCTTTTGACCTTGCTGAAAGGAACATCTAATTGTATGAGTGGTAGGATTAAATTGCTGAGTACTTTTGTAATCAAGGTTTTATGTAACATTTGTAAAGGGAAAATTAGCACTTTCATGGTCTGTGAAAGAGGGAGACTTTTTGGAGATTTTCATTTCCTTGATTTTCCATTGCCACTGTTAAAGGGAGTTGTATCATTTAAAATGTGGTAGAATTTTGCAAGTGGGGAGCTGGCAGTTATTCTTTTAAAGTAAAATGGGTTATTTCTAGGGTGGATGGAGATGATCACATCTCTGCTCTGCTGGGTGGATTCGCCGCAGACCTATGCAGTGAGCTGACGTCATGGCGGCAGCTCCCACCTCACTCGCGTTGGGTTTGATTTTGACTGTCGTGTGTGGCACCACACACATTATTGGTACCTCTTTAAATAAGCTCTGTGAACATGGTGGTGGTAGAGAGAAGGTGCCTGGACAAATTGAACTGCATATATTCTAAACGGACTAGCATAAAAAAGAAGAGAAGAAAGTACAGGAAGTAATGTAAATGCTATCAGTTTTATATTTAACCCAAGTATTTTGGTGAGGAAAACAAGTTGCTTAGCATATGTAAAGTCGTCTATATTTATGAGACCATTGCTTAAAGAATATGTTATGTAAATACATTAATAAATTGTATCATTCAACACTCCATTTAATCTTGAACCCAATCTTGTGTATGCCCACCCATTTTCAGCCTGTCTGTGAGATACTCTGAGGCACATTTATGTTGTACAGAGAAATAAGAGCACTTAGCTCGCAGTCTCTTGTGGTTTCTCTGCCTTCCTTTCCACCGACCCTTCTTCCCTCCAGATCTCACTGGAAATGGTAATGAAAGACATAGTCTGCTTTGACAAGCCTGACTAGTCTTTACTAGCGGGGGGGTAAAAGAAGGAGCTCCAAGCTCAAGTCATTTACCTGGTTTGGTCATTTCTGTTAGCTTTTACAGCAACTTCAGACCAACTGTTTGAAGAGCACTTTCCTTGTCAACAATTTAGCTTATCTTTCTGTTTCCTTTATTTTCCCCTGCTTCTGTTAGTGGTTAACAACTCTTTTCCCTCAGGGAGCCTAATGAGGTTTTTAATACAATCTAAAAATAAAGCACTGAAGTGAAGTTGGTGAAAATTTGTTCCTGGTCTAATTTGGCACCCTTCCAACCTGAGTATTGTAAGAAAAGGAAATTTACAAGATTAAATAGGAAATGAAACAGCTTGAATTTCAAACTAAATTGTGTTTTCAGAGCTATCCTTAAACTGAACAGTCAAAAGTTTTAAAAATAATTGTTATTTTTTGTGCCCCCCACTTGATATGGATAGATTTTAATGGGAAAATTATAACTCAGATTAAGTTTAAAAAAAAAAAAAAGAAGCAGCCTTTTCCTAGTTGTACATCTTAAGCATTTGACATTGTTTTGTTTACTAAAATCATATAGAAAAGATGCAGTTAGTGAAAATTCTCATGCTGTTTTGTATAAAATACATGTAGATTCTTTATCTTCCTAGCATCTTGTTTCCAAGCCAGCATCAAATTAGCAAACTAGTAAAGAAGACATGTGATTCTCAGAGCTGGACGCTTTATACCTAAGGGTGGCTTGATTACATTTTATGTATCTTCAGGTGTTCCAGGGCATGCAGGCACCACCCTGGTCTGTCCCTAGCATTCCCACTGCTAGGCCTCTGTCTCCATGACAACAAAACAAAAACAAAGATTTCTAAACTCATTACATAGGAGGCTATGCTTGTGTGGCCTTTTCTGCCTTATTTCACCAAAAAACAACTACTTCATGACCTTCACCAAACCCGCCACCAGATGCTACACAGGTAAAGGGAAGGTCTTCTGAGCCTCATCTAAATGCCTCTGGTCGCAGCTGATGTTCTAGCCCAGTGCCCTTTACAGCTGGTTTCTCTTGCTGATTTTTATGCTCCCATCCATATGTAGAGAGTGACTCTGTTTGACCATAGCCACTTGTCTTATTAACAGCACAAGTGGCGTGGAGTTTGTGCTCATGCATTTCTAGGACCTATTTGCCCTCATTTTCACCAGTCTGTCCAAGAAATTGATAGGGTCCTGTTTCTCTTGTTATTGTATCATTCCAATACTTAAGAACAACGTTTGTGTCTCGGCTCCATAATTCATACTCAGTGATAGCAGGAGGAAAAGGTTTTTACTTACTTTGTTTGCATCTAAAATGCAAAGATAATTATCGAAGTCAAATCAGTGCTTTATTTTGAACACATTTTGGATTAACCTAAGCAGTGATCAAAAAATTATGAGTAAAACCTAGACTTCAGAGAAATTAAGACATAGCCCATCCATAAAAATTTTTTGGTTCCCTCACGACACAGCCATTTTTTTTAATTTTGGGACTAAACAGAAGGGAAAAATCATTAATTAGCTGCAAGTGTGTATTGATTCTATTCAGAGAAATTGAAATAAGCTCTTTGCAGGTGTCCAATCCTAGAAACCATTGGTCTCCAGATCTCTCCTACATAAGTGTTTTTCTGATTCTGTGATAACTAATTAACTATCATGTGGTGATTAAAAGAACATAAAGTAAGAGTATGATTAAGTGTCCTTCATTTTAAACTCTCTGTAAGAAGTGATTGGGGAGAAGTACCTACTGCAAGCTCTTCTGTTTCCAAGTGAAACCTCCATTGCCTGCTTGTCAGCCACAGTGAGGATAAGTTCTGCACAGAGCAGCTGCAAGGTTTTTCCTTTTAAAATAATGTGCATCCTTGTTTCCTGTTTGTGATGCCTCTTCTCTCACTGTGCTCCTATTACCTACCCATGGCTGCAGGGATCGAACTTTTCAATTAGACTTGATCTCCTTAAGTTGGCCAGTGTCCTTGTGGAGGTTATCAGTTCTCTTTATTTTTAAATATATAAAGGGGAAGAAAACTACATTTAATTTTAGAACTTCTCTTTTATATCAGTTCCTTGTCTCGAGAAAGAAAATAATAGCTAGGAGGCCTCCAAGAGAGTTGCAGGAATGAAAGTGTCCTTTACACAACTATTCCATGGCTTTGCTGGAACTATCAGCCAAGAATTTGTGTTTTTATGGCTTTGAGTTTAGAGGACCAGTTGGGATCATAGTAACACTGCACTAATTGGTATGTTGGCCTCCCGGAGGCATTTGTTCAGCTACGTGCACCTTTTATACTCTGAGATTGGATGGCTGAAGATTATATAAATTGTGTTTATCACCTTTTCACTCATTCTCTCAGAACAAGGACATGATGCGTGGGCCCTCAGATCATGAGCTATGGCTTACAGTGTGTTATTTCTGTAACAGATGAGCCCCTAAACATCCAGCTGTCTCCGTAAGACCTGTGTAAATAATGAGAGAATTATTTTTTTTCCAGAGAAAAGCTACTGGAAATCCTTTAGCTTTGTCTATACTAAATACCAGCTTTAGAGCATTTGGAGAAATGACGGCCCCCACACTTGGGCCGGCTCTCCTTACTAAACTCATTAGGCTCTGAATGTCTGTCTTGACACTGACAGGAGAAACATAGATGGCATAAATGATTTAAATTTGTTTAAAAGGGATGAGTGACAGTTTTTGTTTACTGTCTGATTTTTAAGAGATACTCTACCTCTTAACAGTTAATAGTTTTTAAAGGAAGAAATGGAATGTATCTTCAACGATCAGGCTGTTAACTAGGTACCTGCCTTCAGTCAGCTTCATTAATCAAAAAAATAATTTTTAATGAGGCTCAGTGGCAGAGCAGTAGCCTAGCACTTGCAGAGCCCTGGGTTCTATCCCCAACACTGCAAAAAAAGAAAAAGGAAACAGTTTGTTTTTAATGGTTCCAGGTAATGTTAGGTCGTCCTGTAATACTATGATTAAAAATATTCCAGGCAAAAAATTACATAGGAGATAAACAGTATACTGTATAGTTTTAGAAGAGGGAAGTGGGAACGGAATTTAGCCCAGGATTTAAAAAACAATCTCTGCAAATTTCTTTTGACAGCAGAGTTGCTTGTCTTGACTTCCAGTAATAGAAAACCAGGCAATTTGATTATCTGATTTGCAAGAAACATTAATGAAATTCCAGGGCATTTGTCCTGTTTTATGTGCAAATGAAAGTCTAAAAAATATTAGAAAGGCATTACGTTTTTCATGAGCCTCTGTTTTTTTTCATCTAAGGGAATGAAAAGTGAGAGGCCTGTTGTGATGAATTTTCATTAGACATAATGAGGAAAGTGAATAAATAGAACCCAGAATCGCCATATTTCTCAGTTCAGACTTCAGGACTCTCTTCGCACATGGGAAAATGATTTACTTTCTAAATCTAGAAGCACTTCTAGTCACATAGATCAAATTTAATTTGATGATCTGAACCATCAGAAATAACTAATATCTGTGTTCTTTCCTTTCAGAGTATAATCAGTTATAGATATGCTAAAATATTTTTGGCTTCAAAACAAAAGGAGTTTGAAGTTTAATTTTAAAAATCGAAAACCTTTCATCTGTTCCTTTTATTATGTTGAGTATTTTCAATAGCAAGATTAGGGTATACCAACAGTAGATGGTGAAATTAAAACCATGATGTGTAACAAATTTAATACAAAAAATTTTAATTTGCTGCTAGTTCATTTTGAGATCTATGTGTTGCCCACTGCCTCATCAAAATGCTTCACAATTGCAATAAACAAGAGTCTGGGTAGCTTTCTGTGAAGAAAAATTCAGGTTCCATGTTCCTTCTGCCAAATAATGGGAAGTCCTAAGACAGTAATTTTTTGAGAGCGACTTCTTTAGTTGACAGTTTTAAACTGTAGACTTTAATGTCTTCCTTAACCGTGCAATAGAAACAATACATGCTTTTTTTATTGAAGCCACTTCTGGATTGAGAAACTTTCTAGTGTTTAAGGAAACCCTGTTTAATGCAGAACTTTGGAGGAAATTATCTTTTTTTTTTCTCATTAAGTTTACTGGTACATTTTAGGTATACAGTACAGTTACATTCATCATTGGGATCTTGTACCTTTACATGACAGTTCTTGGTTCTCATTTTTTCCCCTTGTCCATGCCCTCCCTTCACCCCCTCCTACCCTCCCCATTGAGGAAATTATCTTTAAAATACTTTAAAATAGCACTTTGTGTATGGGGCCAGTAATCTTCACTTAGAGCTGGAATTGTGAAGGAAGCCACCGAAGCCTCGGACGTGCCTCTGCCCCAAGGCCAACTCAGAGCCTGCCGCCCACCAGCCAAAGTGGGGCCCAGGACTGGGCAGTGCACCTATGCCACTGGGGAGCATCGTCAGCCCTCTGCCCACAGTGGCATTTGACTTTGCTTTGGGGCCTCATCTTAATATATTTGGCCATTATCAATTTTTCATTAAATTTTTACTTAAATTATTATTTGTATCCCCTGGCATTTTTTTTAAAGTAGCACTTGAGTTTGTTTGACTTCACATACTTTGTATATGAAATTATTACAGAGTTCACAAAATTTTTTCTTAGATCACACACATGACACGTGATGTCAGAGGGACCAGTCAACTAAGAATAGGGAAAATCATTGGCGGCTGGCTAGTCAGGATAACTGATTAAAGACCGTTTTGAAACCATTTGTTGTACTGTGTAGACAGCTTTGTCACTCTGGAAGAGGTGGTTTGGGGTTTTGTTTTTTGGTGGTTGTTTTGCTGTCATCCAGCTCAGTCTTTCCATCATTTCGCTTTGTGAGTCAACTCATTATCAATCATTCCTCTGACCTTGAGCATTTAAGTCTACCTTCTCTGTGATTGAAGCAGGAGCTTAGCCTTTCTTCCTTTACTCTTCTCAGTGTTCTGAAGGCTTCCCTTAGAGACCAGCACCCAGGACGTGAGTGCACGGGGCCTTCTGTGGTTGCAGGGACAGGGTTGGGCCGCTCGGTGCAGCTGGAGGCCAGCTACGTGCAGCACGGTGAGAAATGCAAAGGCCTGCGGAGGTGAAGAACTGCAGGACTTCAGGAAGGGGACAGGCAGCATGCACTGCCAGTGGGAGCGCAACTGATTGACAAAATGCTTTTCAGTGGTGATAGGATGATTTGCTTAAGTGTTAGAACTTCTGAGTTTGTAATAAAGCTTTGTTAAAGTGTGTAAAAACCCGAGTCAGACATCTAGAAGGGAAACAGCTATGGAGATGAGCCTAGACATGAAAAAAAAAAAGCCAAGCCGTCATACCAGCAATTCTTATTTCTCCTTGAATATCATGCCTTTTCAAGACCTGATGCAAGGAGTAAGATATTTGTGCCTTTTTATAATAGCACCTATTATGAAAAAACGTAAGTCGCTTACAATGTTGGCCACTTTGTAACACTATAAACAGCCAGATTTATAGCTGTGGCTTCACACTGCATGATGAACTGCCTGGTTACCTGTAACAAAACACTGTAATGATGGTTTGCCAAGCCTGTATGGATGTTTGAAGACTTTATTTTTGCAGTCTTAATCTTAGGCTGGACCTAAGTCTGTCATATGATGTCTGTATTGTTTGTAGATGCTGACAAAACAAAACTAAACCTTTTGCTTTTTCTTGTATAATTTTTTATACTTATGCTAGTTCTAGATAGTTTGCAAATGAAGGTAAAGTTGGCATACTTTTCGATGATACTGTTTTAGCTTGAATATTCTATAATAAGACTTTTTATAGAGTATCCCATGCTAAATCACTCTAAAATTTGTTCTAAGAAGGGTGTATACATTTTGTTAATAAAATACTGTTTATAAATAGATGTATTTGCCTTTTAGTGGTTTGTTTTTGCAGTATTATTCATCACAAATTCTTAACTAAGCATTCTGAAGTCATTTCAAAATGGTTTTTTGGGAACTGAAGTCCTAGAACATCTGTGGCCCTGGTGGTGTCTGGTGAGCACTGTGCTGTTTGTATCAGTGGATACACGGCCTCCACATCTCTGTCTTGCACTCCTCTGTGTGGGGCCAGCGTGTCAGAAGTTAAGATGGGGACTACCGGGGACGCTTGGCGGGAATACTTCTGCCCTGTAGCAAGAAGGAGTAAAGCAGCTGTGTGGTAGCACCTGTCTAATCCCAGCATTCTGGAGGCTGAGGCAGAGGATCACAAATTTGAGCCAAGCCTGGCCAATTTAACAACTTAGAACCTGGCTAAAAAAAAATTTAAGGGGCTGGGGATGTAGCGCAGTGTAACGGCCCTGGGTTCAATCCCCAGTATAAGAAGAAAAGACTGGCACTATGAGGAACCTTATTTCCTAAAAGAAAACTGGTTTGATACAGTTTTTTGAGACAGGGTCTTGCTATGTAGTTTAGTCTTGAACTCACTAAGTAGCCCAGATTGGCCTCGAACTCATGGCCGTTCTCCCATCTCAGCTTCCCTAGTGCTGGAATTACAAGTGTGTACCACTATGCCTGGCTAAGAAAAGGTTTTTACTTGACTTCCATTATTTGGGGCATTTCATCAAAGATCCCACATTTGCCTCTGTGCTGTAGTTTTGCTAGGAGAGAGCAGAGAGGGTTTGAAACTGATAGTTTTTGAGTTTGAGTCTCAGCTTCTCCCTTCTCCACACTGTGTGACTCTCAACAAGGTACTTAGCCTCTCTGAGCTTTGTTTCCTCCATCTTCACCAAGGGTTAGGGTAATAACTGACTGAGCACATGTAGCAGTTTTGGTGGGGCATTTATGAAGTTCAACACTGATGAGTAAGCATTCATATAGAACTTTTATAAGCCATCTCCCTGATAATCCCCTTCCGATTCAGGTGGGACAGCTATTCAATACTGGTTTGGTAGTTTGCTGGGTTTTGTTTGTTTGTTTTTATGAGACAGGGTCTCCTTATGTAGTCCAGGGTGGCCTTGGGGATGATCCTCCTGCCTCACCCTCCAGAGTGCTGGGATTACAGGTGTGTAGCACTGTACCTGGCTGCTATTTTTTTAACATTTTTAAAGATGCTGTATGTACCAACCAGGTGTGGTGTTGCACACCTATAATTGCAGAACTCAGGAGACTGAGGCAGGAGAATCACCGCAAATTCAAGGCCAGCCTGAATTACATAATGAAACACTGTCTCAAACAAACAAACAAAAAACAATAAAGCTACAGCATGTATAGGAAATGCCATAAATCTTGAGTTCAGCTAAATTTCACAAACGTTTCTCTCCCTCATGTCAAAAAGTACATTAATGACATCCACATGTCAGAAGCCTCCTCAGTCACTGTCCTATCTTTCTGACCTGGCAGGTTAGTTTTGTGTGTTTTTGTACTTTGTATCACACTATAGACAAACATGGTAGGTGCTCCTGGGCCTGGCTTCTTTTACCGTGGTATATGTAATGTTCACACTCACCTTCATACATGTGAGCCACCATTTATCCATTCTGGTTTTTTTTGGGGTTTTTTTGGGGACAGGGTATCACTATGTAGTTGAGACTGACCTGGAACTCACTGTCTAGCCCAGGCTGGTCTGGAACTCAGCGATCCTTCTACCTCAGCCTCCGGAGTGCTGGGATTACAGGTGTGAGCCACCACGCCTGGCTTCCATTATGTTTTGATAGATGATGGCTCGCTTCCAGATTTGCTGTCAGGAATGTACTGTGAACATTCTCACGTGTGCCATTGGTATATACGGGCATCTGCTTCGGAATGGCAATTACTGGGTCAATGGAGATACATATTTGTTTGCTTATTTTTGTTTTAGTAAGTACAGTTTTCTAAAGCAGTGTACCGATATAACTCCCTCCAGCAGTAGATAAGAATTTCAGTTGCTCAACATCCTAACACCTAATCCATTCCTCTCCCAGTTTGAGGTCTGGAAGTCTATTACTCTAAGCTATTAACATACAAAAGTTATATCTGAGGAGAGAGGCTTAGATGACAGAACCATCACCTTTTTTTTTTTAACTTTCCATGTACTTCTGTACATTTTAAGGGTTTTTTCTTATTTAATCACTAAAATTTGTACTTTTTCTTTTAAAAAAGATCAGGAACTCTTGCACTCTAATCCCATCTTTCAAAGCTTGGATGAAAATTGACTCAGACACACTAAAATTGTATTGGTCTTATTTTTCTCTTTAAAAAAATGAACACAAGCTGGACATTGTAGCACACACCTATGATCCCAGCACTCTAGGAGGCTGAGGCAGAAGGATGGTAAGTTCAAGCCCAGGCTGGACTACTTAGCTAAATCCTGTCTCAAAGTAAAAAAAAAAAAAAAAAAAAAAAATTTTAAAAGTCTGGGGATGTTGCTTAGGGCAAAGGCTTTGGGTTCAGTCCCCAGTACAGGGATCGATGAGTTAAGCAATCAATATTTTTTTTAAATTACACTTAATTTGGTCAGTAAAAAGCTTAGAGCCAGATTTAAAGCAATTATAAAAGTGTACAGTGTGAAGCTTTGCAGCACACGTTTATTTCACAGTAATATTTAAGCTTTATCTTTTCAAGCTGCTCTAAATCCCCTTGGAAGGATAGTTGGGGAACACAAATACCGTACATGGAGAATATTATAATCTACGGCCTGAGGAGGTTACGTGGCAGGAGCCAGTCTCATTGACATGCCAAGAAAAAGAGAATGAGCCCAGCTAAAAAGGAAAAGACAAATGGATAGAGAAATGCTGAACAGTAAGACAGGCCCTTGCCTGCCTCCATTTCCCCACCACCACCCGGTGTTCTGCTTTGGAAATGTAATGCTCTCTGCTGCTGGGCTCCTGCCCAGTGTATCAAAGTGGTTTGTGACTGAACTGTGTGACCTTTCAGGAATGTTCTGTTAAACTCTGCCCTCTCACAAGAAGGTTCTGGGAAGCGCTGACCCCTCTCAGGAATGTTCTGTAACTCTGCCCCTCTGCTTCAGAAATGTTCTATAACCCCACCCCTGCTTCACTGAGCATGCTCACAAGGCATGTGATTCAGGAATTTTCTGTAACTCCACCCCTTTAGGGATGTTCTATACACACACCCCTGCTTCAGTGAGCATGCTCGCCTACCCTATGGATCCCTGTATAAGGAGGCTGTCATTTCCGGTAGAGTGCTCGGACTCCTCTGAGCCTACCACCATAATAAAGTTCTTGCTCTGCCTCTTCAACTGATCATCTGATTCTCAAGTCTTCAAATTATGAGAGCTGAGTTACAGAGTGACCACACTGAGCCATATACCTCAGCTGTTCCTGAGCTATGGTGCTTAGCTGTGACCCTGAGCTGTTCTGCTCTGCCACAGCAAAATTAGCACACACCAAAAACAGGTACATTAAATGCATGCATACACAAAACAACTTTGTATTGTTTTCTCCATATATACCTAGCTGCTTGTCCTAGAGCATATAAAAATTAAATTATATATTATATAACAATTAAATTAAGTCTGGGCCCAGATTTCTAAGTAACCTCTGAGTTTGTCACATACCTTCCAGGGGCCGGGGATTTAGCTCAATGGTTTGGTGGCCTGCCTTGCCAGCGCAAGGACCCAAGTTCAATCCCCGGTACCAAAAAAATAAAAAATAAAAAAGCAGCCTCCCACTGAAAATGTAAATCATAAAATGCAGAGCCTTTTTAAATTTTCATTTGTCTTCTAATATGTATGTGCTACCGACCAAAAACATGATTCTCTACTGAAGATGTCATTGTCGATTTAGAGGCAGCCACCAGCTGCCTTCTAGAATTTACTCAGCAGGATTATTACCACTTTTCTTTATAGCAGTGATGAAACCTGTAAGACAGAAGGGAGAAAAAAATCACAGCAAACACCTTATCAAAATGAGTCACTTTATTATTATTTTAGTCAGGCCTTGGATTTTTATTTTCAGCATCTCCTAGGAAACAATTTTAAAATGTAGAGACCACCTTTTGAGAAATGTTTATGAAGATGCTATCATCTCGGATACCACTGAGAGTGAGGTGGGAAACAGGACATAGGGTCACATTTCTCTTTATTAATATACAGCGTAGAATGGGCTTCAGGCCTTTTTGTTAAATAGAACATATGGAAAATAAAATGGGAATGCTACCAAGGTTCCACTCCATTTGAAGAGGGCACTTTTAAGAAGAAAATTGTGGATTTGTGAATGTTAATTTGAGGTTAATGTACAATGTTAGGGCACAGAATCTGCACCCCTGGTATACTATCATCAACATTAAAATTGCCATCAGCTGCTCAAATGATGGGGTCAGGTCATGTCTTGTTTGCATATAAATGAGAATTTGTCACAGGTTTTTTTTTTTTTTTTTTAATGAAAGAAACACAATAGCAGAGAGGCAGGGACAGTATAGATGTGTTTACCAGCAGTGATTTGCTTTCTTAATCAGCCATTAATGTCCAGATTATCAAAGCATAAAAAGCCCCGCCTAGAGAGTTTTGCCTGAATTTGTTTTTGTATGTCCTATTTCCAAAATGATAACCCCACATTAGAGAATTGAGGTCCTTGTGGATTTTCTTTCCTATTCTTTGATTCCTTCTTGGTGCAACAGGAGATGGGCATGTTGGTGGCCAAAGGGCAGTTTTTATAAATGGACTGCTAATGACCTTGTGGGTGCTGAAAGGACAGCAAGTTTTGAGGCCTCTTACAGCTCAGATATGACTGAGTCTCTAGGGGAAGAAAAAGCACAGCGTCCTGCAGTGGGGAAGAAGAATCAGCTGAGCCAACACAGAAGAACTCTTGAGCATTCGCTGCATAATAATGATGCACAAATTTAAATGATCCTGAAATCATGAAAACCACATTTGGAGAAGTGGAAAAAAATTGTATGTGCTCAAGACAGTCTCTGAAACGAATGGCTCAAGGTCATTTTTCAAAAAAGGCTTCAAGGCCAGCTGGAGGACATTCTTCATTATTTTGTTGAGTCACTGAGCATACTTGAACTTTGCCTCTGTCTTCTGTGAGCTGCTGTGTGATTTTGTTTGCTTAGTGATAAGGACACAAACTTTATGGGGCTCCTGTGAATAATGCAAGAATCAAGCTATGTAAATCACTATCACTCATTGTACCAATAATATATAAATGCCATTGTTAGCCCTAGTGTAAAGCTGCTTGTAACAAAAGCATGCACATTTAGTACCTGCTTTTTCCCCTCTTGGGTACATTAGAGAATTCTTTGTTGTTTCTGGATACAGGCCTAAACAATATAAAACCTTGTCTTCATTTTTCTTAATGCTGTAGTTTAAAAGAAAAATGCCCACATAGTCGTATGTGTATACACACCAACACAAAACGAAGAAAAGACAAATGACTTAAATTGCAAAGTGAAATGAGAAAAACAAGATTCTTTATAGCCTCAGCTGCCAGAGAGTAAAAGGATAGAGGAGGGGGTTTTGCCAGGAGACCTTGAGCTCCGAGGAGAGAGCAGAGGAGCTGGGGAGGGACAAGGACAGCTGCAGAGGCGGGAAACCCTTCACCTCCCCACACCGCTTCCTGGGCTGATTCATCATCATTTATTGTTTGTATTGTTAAATGTTAAGACGTTACTGCTACTGTAAAGTCCCATGCCTCAGCTCAGCGGAATAAATAAGTGAAAAGTCAGGACGGGGCTCCGTGACTCCAAACACATTCCATGCATTGTTACAGCACAAAGAAACCAGGACCCCACTAGGGAATTAAGCTGAGAAATAAAGGGGAGATGGTTTTTTTTGGTGGCCACTTTCCCACAGGAGGGAATAACAGAAGGTGTTTACTACATTTTCCGGTTCCCAATTGTACAAATGAAAGAGCATCTGCTGTTATTTAATAACATTGAAAGGTTGAGGAAGAGAGGATGTGTTCGTGGAGTTACAAAATGATGAGAAGTGTAGATGTCACTGGTGTATTTGAGATGCAGGGGTTCACCCATCTACAAGATGGGCTCAAGTCCTCTGTAAAAGACCAGGTGACAGCTAAACCTGCCCTGCAACCACTCTGATCTCAAGGAACGCAACAGCTCCCCAGCTACACACCGCGCCAGCCCCCAGATGCCAACACGAGACTAAGGGAGCTCTTAGAGGTGACACCACACCACCTGTGTGCTGTCCTTGGGACATGAGCCAATCCAGTGAATCCCCCAGACCCAGGAGGTGGGCATTTTCCATTCTTCCTCTCTGCACACACGAGGAAACCAAGGCTCAGGCTGCAACAAGGAGAAAACCTTTGGCAGCCAGAGCAGGGTGGCACCCCGGCTGGCCACGGAGTGCTCTGCGCTGCGGGTCATTCATGATGTTACAGGGCCACTCTGACAACTTTGTCTAAAACCTCACAGTGACCACCCAGCTCGTGGTGGGGATGGCTGCTGCTCTAACAGTGGCAGAGGTAAGCTCTCTCCTCTGCCCTCCAGGGATGCAAGGGCGGTGTGGTCCCCAGCTCCTCACTCAGATCCCTTTCGTCCCACCCAATCCTGAATCCGAGCACCCTCTCAAGCCCAAGCATGCAAGCCAGCCCAGCCTCATGTAGGTGCGTCCTGGGGTCCCTGTCTGCCTGAGAAAATGATCGAGTGAGTGACTAACATTAGTCACATGCCAAGAAAGTGACGGAGCACCTGCGGCAGGCAGGGTCTCAGGTGGCAGACACCTTGCTCCCAGGTGCACCAAGAAGGAACACAGCGAAGAAGGGGCTGGAGCCCACAGGAACTTTATTTGCTGTAGTCATCTGTTTGCGGTTTTCACCCCGATGGAAAATCAAAGTCGTGACACTCACTTGAGAATCTGTGGCTCTTCTCATTCTTGCGTGCCAGGGTCAGGAGCGAAGAAAGCAAACTTTAAATGCCATTTCCCTCCCGCAGCAGATCTCTGCTCTTGTTTCTCCCTCTCTGCCTGTCATCTGTCCATTCGTTCGGGGAATCCCAGCCTCGTGCGAGGATCACAGGCTGCTGCAGATTTGTTTTCAAAGGGCCTCTGAGGGTGGCCGACCCATCAGAAGGACTATGGAGGCGAGGACTCAAACCTGCATCTGCAGAGTGGGTGCAGTTTCTAAAGAAATCAGAGAGAACAGCAGTGTTTTCCTCGAGTGACACTTTCACTCACTGGTCGTGAAATCTTTTTCAACTTTTCTGTATTATTATTTGTTTGGAGTGGCTTAAGGAGAGGCATGTGGAGGCACTGAAGGAGATCCAAGGCCCTTGCTCGCAGCCACTCCCTGGCAGGGCCCCTCGAGGTTATCGGCTCCGTCTCAGTGGGACCGAAGGGGCAGGAGTCTGCTGTCTGTTGTCTCCTCCTTGGCTCCAGCCAACCTGCCTGTGGTATGAACAAGTGAAAGCCCCCAGGGCGTGGAAAAGAGAGGTTCGCCAATTCTTCACAAATACACAAGCAAATGTGTTCCCTGTCCCTCTGTCCCCCAAACACTGGGGATGATCTGCAGGGACCCTGTAAACTCTCCCTGCAATTAAGCCCAAGCTCATTCACTGCCTCATCAAACATTTATCATGTAGTTCCTCTGCCTCACGGTGCCGTGGGGGAACAAGGAAGTAAATACACTGTCCTTACCCCATAGGAGCATGGAATCTAATTATCTTCATGAGCTCCTTTGGGGATCTGCTTAATAAATCAATACAAATGATTTGCAATTAGAATATCAATTATTTGTATGCAAATATGGCCTTCTTGGTGCTTGAGGACAAGTCCGAAGGATTGAAAAGACTCTCCCTCTACCCCACCCTCTCCAGTTCTTAATTACATTATTTCATTTATTCATCAAACATTTATTGAGTACATTTTACATGCCAGGCACAGAGATGGGGACCGGGAATCCATCCCCTGGTTGCCCATAGTCAACAATAAAGAACCAAGGGAGCTTGGGACCCTAGGAAGATCTCTCTCCTGGGCAAGGAGGGGCAAAATCTTCACCTTTTCCTCACTCTCCAAACTTGAGCAGCCGCCTAGATCCCTGACACCCTCAGCCAAGGAGAGAGCCCTTCCCATGTTGTTCTGCTTAATTCTGGAGGGGCCTCCAAGTCCTTTTCGGAAAGGGGTCGGGGTACCTCTGACGTTGACCACCCCATCCACCACCCAGGCTGGTTTCGAGCTGACGGGTCTCCCAAGTGTTTTCACAAATCCTGTACACAAGGATGTCCTGAAACTTCCACCTCTGGTGATCCTGGATTTTTATTCACTCATTCATTCCTTTGTTTCTTCGCTCACTCTTCCATCTGTTGGGTCCCTGCTGTGCTGTGAGCCCTCACTCTGTGCTCACAGGACCACAAGCAACAGATGAGTAAGTCCAGGGCGCCCTCGCCCTGTGTCTGTCACCCCCAGGTCCTCATCCTGTGCTGTCAGGTTCTCACTCCTCGTGGGCGCACTAGTAAGATTCCCTGTGCCTCAGGTTGCGAGAATGTGTGAGAGCTTGATGTGAAATCCCTGGACCAACAGCAGCTGCAGTGTTTGTTATTATTAGATCATCATCTGGTCAGCATCTTTACAAAGGAAAAAATGTTATTTGTTTGCCTTTGTGGAACTGGGGATTGAATCCAAGCCTTCTGCACTGAGCTGCCTCCCCAGACCTTTTTTATTTTGAAGCAGAGTCTTGGTAAGTCACTAAGTTGCCTAGGTTGAGATGAAACTTGGGATCCTCCTGCCTCAGCCTCTTAGAGTGATGGGATTTTAGGTATGTGCCACCAGACCCAGATGAAATAGATTGAAAATGTAGCATGATATCCTGAATTGGATTTGGGGGCAGAAAAGGGGTACTAGTGGGGAAACTCGTAACATCTGAAATCTGGAGTTTAGGTAATAATGCACTGATGTAAGTTCCTTAATTTGCAAAAACTGACCAGGATTGTGTAAACTGATAACATTAGGGAAAACTGCATGAGAGAGGTGCAAGAACTCTCTCTACTATTGTTTTGCAAGTTTACTGTAAACGTAAAATTTCAGCTGAACAAAAAAATGTGTTTATTTATTGATTTGTTTGTTTGTTTATGTGGCTCTTTTGAGACAGGACTGGCTGTGTAGTCCAGGCTGGCCTGGAACTTGTAGTAATCCTCCTGCCTCAGCCTCTCACACACCAGAATTCCAGGAATGCACTCCCACACCTGACTTCAAAAACTTTATCTAAAAAATATATTTGAGTATCTGGTCACACTATCCTGAAGGCGTTCAATCTCACCTCATCTTAGAAACTCAGCAGGATTAGGCCTGTCCTTGAGTGGACACACAGCCTAGGATTTCAGGGCAATACAGGCTCATGAAAATTATGTACATGTGGCTGGGGATGTAGCTCAGTGGTAAAATGCTTGCCTAGCATATGCAAGGACCTGAGCTCCAGCCCCAGTGCTGAAATATACAACATATATATGTGTGTGTGTGTGTGTGTGTGTGTGTGTGTAAAAATTATATAATAATTCATTATATCAACATGCTATTACATATTACATAGTATATCAGTATGTATACATTTTATATATTATACGGTATAATAATACAAGAAAGTCAGATTATATGATATGCATATATGTATATAGTAATGTTATTGGGAGTGTAGCTCCGTGGGAAAGCACATGCATATATAAGATTAAATATACATAATAAAGTCAATTAAATTATATATATATTAATGTTACTCTCATGAATGAAAACATTGGGCAGTGTTGCGAGTATGTCTCAGGGAGGACCTGGGCTCTAACTTCAGCACTGAAAAAAAAAAAAAAAAAAAGAAAATTGAACAAAAACTCCAAAGATAAAATGTAGACTCTGCCCTGACCAGCTGCCCTTCTCCATGTCTTGGCCTCCTTGTTATAACACGGGAAGGATTTAGTGTGGCGTCAGCCCCAGAACACACACGCTGCCCTATGCACCTTCAACCTCAGTGAGCCCTTAAAATAGGGAGGCAGGATGACCAGGAGGCTGAGAATATCGTGGGACAAAACAGAGGCCTGAGGAGAGAGCGAGAGGAGATCTGAAGACACTTTCCTGCTGGCTCTTGAAGACCAGCAGTCATGAACCAAGGAAGGCAGAAGATCTCCACAAGCCGGAAGGAACAGATTTTTCCTAGATCCTCTACACAGGTGACAGCCCTGCCAACACCTTGGTTTCCGCCTGGTAAGACTCATGTTCAGACTTCAGACTTCAGACTTCAGAACTGTATGGTAACTAGGTATTGTCTCAAGCTACGCTGTGTGTGTGTGTGTGTGTGTGTGTGTGTGTGTGTGTGTGTGTGTGTGTGTGTGTGTTTAATCACCATCTCACTATGTAGTACAAGCTGGCATTGAACTCACGGAGACCCTCCTGCCTCAGCCTTCTGCTGGGATTACAGTTACGTATCATTGCTGCTGGGCTAAGCTACTTTGTCTGTGGCCATATGTCACTGCAGCTGCAGGAATGTGCTTACACAGTTCCTGACACAAAGGAGGAGCTGAGTAAAGGTAAAAGCTGTCATTGTTCCTTGACTTTCCCTCAGCAGGTTCCCGGCAGCCCCTCAGCCCCAGGACTTTTGCATATGTTGTTCTTCTGCTTAGAGGACCCTTGCCTTTCTTTTTTGTTTGGCAAGATCTTATATTTTTTAATAACTGTAGTAACTATTTTCTAATATCCTCTAAACTTATAAGATTCCCCCAGATCCTGAAGCGAGATTGATTTTCTTTTGTAGCTGTCTTCCTGAGTATTTTAGCATTTTCACGGATTATAATCCTGTTCTTCCACGGCCCTCCACTACAGTGAGGTCCTTAGTGGCTAAGCCTAAATGAACCCACTGCTGACGCCCACACAGCAGATTTGTAGTCGGGGTAAACAACCAAGTAGCTGGAGCAAGAAGGAAATAGAATACATGTGCAATTTAGAGAGACCCTGTCCTAAAATAATAAAAATAAATAAGTGAAAAGGGCAGGAAAAACTGGGGATGGTGGCACATTCCTGCAATGCAGTACTCTGGGACATTTAGGCAAGAAGATGGCAAGTTCCAACCCAACTCAAGCAAAACAGCAAGGCCCTGCCTCAGAATACAAATGTAGAAGCACTGGGAGGATGTCGCTCAATGGTAGAACATCCCCAGTACTACCAAAAAGAAAACAAGCACCCAGACCACCCTGATGAGTCACAGAATGACTGACACCCCGAAGGAGGGACGCGGACATGGGGCACCCACTCCCCGCTGTCACAGCGTGCCCTGTGACTTGATCCCTCACGGTCTGACTGCCGGGGGAGTGAGGCCAGCAATCACCTTGTGCCTAGGGCGAACACTGCCTGCATCAGAGTTGGAAAAAGCGGTTGAAGAAGCTTTGAACTCTTCTTCTTGATCTTAGAACAGTTTCGGAGTCAAAGAAAAGTGGCAGAGGTGACACCCAGCACCCGACTTCCCTGCCATTGTCATCTTGCATTGCCCCAGCTCATGAATTGTCATTCACATGAGCTGTAAGTTCTCAGGTGCTAAAGCCCCTACTTGATGCAGACCTCCTTAGTTTTTCCCTTCCCCTTCTTGCTCCCCCTTTCCTCTTCCCCTCCTCCTCCTCCTCCTCCTCTTCTTCCCTCCCAATACCCCGCTGATCTAAGATCCCATCCAGGACACCACACTATGCTCAGTCATCACATCTCCTGTGGCTCCCCTTAACTGTGACAACCCTTCAGACGTCCCTTGTTTTGCTTGTTTATCTGTTTCTGCGATACTGAGAACTGAACAGAGGAGCTTACCACTGAGCTATATCCCTAGCCCTTTTCCTCTTTTCTTTTGTGATGGGGTATTGTGAAGATGCCCAGGCTGACCTTGAATTCAGGATCCTCTGCCTCCCGAGTAGCGGGGAATTACAGGCATGTGCCGCCACACCTGGCTGACTTTCTTTGTTTTTTGATGACCTTGGAGTTTGAGGAGACCTGGCCAGGTGTTTTGTAGAATGTCCCTCCCCGTTCCCTCTTGCATTGAGGTTTGCACTGAGTTACATCTCCAGAGACAAGATCTTGCTAAGTTGCCCAGCCTGGTCCTGTACTTTTGATTCTCCTGCCTCAGCCTCCCAGAGTTCTGGCACTACTTTACATGTGTCACCATACCCAGCTAAGATGTCCTAAAGTTTAGATTTTTCTTATGATTTTTGTCTTTGAGACAGGGGTCCTGCCATGTGGACCAGGCTGGCTGCAATGCCCTGGGCACAAACAATTCTCTTGCCTCAGCCTCCCAAGTAACCACGACTGCCTGCATGTGTCACTGTGCCCGTCTGGTGATTTAATGCAATTGTGGGTTTCTTGGGGTGGAGCCCACAGCGCTGACCTTGGTTACCTGGCTAACCAGATTTCTCTACTGTGAAGTTACTTCTTCCCCCACTTCCCATCCGTCCTTTTAGGAAGGAAGTCACTCAGTACTGCCCTTGCCCAAGGAAGGAAGGCACAGCCCACCTCCTCAAAGGAGACATAGCTCCCACAAGTCACTTGGACTTCTTTCTTTTCTTTTGGTTCTTTGAGACAGGCTCTCATTATGTAGTTGAGAATGACCTGGAACTTGCTATGTAGCCTAGGCTGGTCTCGCACTCACAGTGATCCTCCTGCCTCAGCCTCCCAAGTGCTGAGATTACAGGCCCGGCTCACTTGGACTTCTTCCACCTGCGAAATTAGTCTTTCCTACCCTAGCCAGTCTTTCATTTGTATAATTATGGACTCAGGGATATTTATCTTCTATTTGGGGGTCATACTCCAATATTGTGTTGTATATTTTATTTTGTTTATTTATTTATATATTTTTGGTTTTTTGAGACAGGATCTCACAATGTAGTCCAGGCTGGCTTCCAACTCACTATGTAGCCCAGGCTGGCCTTGAACACATGGCATCCTCCCGCCTCAGCCTCCCCAGTGCTGGGCCCGTAGGTGTATGCCATCATGCCCAGCTTGTGTTGTATATTTTATTTCTTGAATTCTCCCAGATGGCTCCTGCGTCCTTGTGACATGGTTCCATTTTTTCACGGGGGGGCTTTCCTCGCTTACTGGGGCTACAAGCTACTCCAGCTTTATCTACTATATTATCTGTCCCAGACCTCAGAGCACCCATGTGCCCCAGGAGTCCTGGCTCCATTTATGGGGAATGGTCTAAGAAACTAACAGCTGAAGCCTATAGGCAATAAACGCAGTCAAACGTTTTTTAACATGAAAACTACTTGGAAGAAGTTTGCTTTGGGCAGCGTGGAGGAGATATACTGAGCGACCCTCTGGATCAAAACAGCCCGCATGCTGGATGAAACGTTTTCGACACAGTCCTAAGCTGAGCCGAGGGAGGCAAGCACAAGCTCCCAGGGACGGCTGAGTCCGGAGCCTGATGTTTCTTCCCTGGGACAGACGTGTGTCAGCCAGTGGACCAGCACTTTAATTTCCTGTCTTTTGAGTTTCACAGAACAGCAGACAAAGGTCGGGATCCTTCGGTGTACAAGGAACCAAAAAAAAACGTCCCCAGACCAAGAAGGAAAAGTGCGGCCACATCTCTTGAGAAGCGGAGGTGAAGAGCGGCCTTCCCAGGGGGTGCGGCCCGAATTCACTTGACCCAGATGGCCTGAGAACTGAATGTTGCCCGGCCTGGGGATCCCCCTGCACCCCTACCTAGCAGAGGAAGGGCAGGCCCTTCGCCTAGCGCTCTCTACGCCTCGCTGCTCTTTCCCCTGGGGCCCCTCTGTCTCCGCCCTCCTTCATCTGCAATACCGCAAACAGGCAGCCCGGCTGACTTCCTAGGTTAGGTCAGGGAAGGCGATGTCGCTCTGCTGGGCTCTCTCCCTCCCTGTGTCTCTGGAAGTACTGCCATTGCCCCCGTCTGGGCGGACAGTCTCTCTGCTGGCCGCTGTGCCCACGAGCCTTCCTGCAAGGCAGGCTGTCTAATGAAGGTCTTGGCCCGCTCCAGAGAGAGCGCTGACCTTTGTCCTGGCTGTCTGGCGAGTGCCCCCTGGGCCTCAGAAGGCTCAGGGCTGAGAGTATCTTCTTTGGCTGAGTATCTTCTTTGGCTGAGAGTATCTTCTTTGGCCGAGAGCCTGCTATCATACAGAAGAGGTGTAACCCCATGATCCAAGACAGGGCCTGGCTGTGCACCGAGGGGCTGGCTGCCACAAGCAACAGTGTGACACAGGCAGGGGCTTTGGATCATGTGATCGTTTGGCCTGGAGACTGAAATCAATCATGCGGGCAATCAATCCACCCATCTTGTCCATGTAACAGGGCCCCAGTGAAAAAAGCCTCTGGCCACTGCCGCTGGTGAGCGTCTGAGGTGGGTGATGCCCCAGGCAGAGTGCTGCCCACTGACGCTAAATAGTAACACGTCCTGGCCCCCATCCCTTCTTTGCTCCCCACTCGCACGGTAGCCACTTCCAGTGGTCACTTCCCTGGCGTGCCATCTGTGTCTTCCGCTTTGGCTTTTCTTGTTCTCCATTATCTGTCTAACCATTGCCTTACACCGGCTAACCCTTGTTAAAATGACTGATGTAGCTGGGGATGTAGCTCAGGGGCACTGCTCCTGCTTTGCAAGTGTAATAAGGTCTTGAGATCGATTCCTGGTACCAGAAAAAACAAAAAAAGAAAAAAAAACTGGTGTAATTTCTTCTTTCCTGTCGGGACTTTGATAGATGGAGTACTTGATGCCAAAAGTGGTTACAGGAAACAGAATCCCAGAAGGGATTCTGGGTTCAACATAGCCACAGCCTTGTGCTGGACTGGAGTTACTGGGGTACGGCATGCAGCTGGGCTGAGCTGGACTGCCACCCCAGCTCACTGGTGTGTCACGAGAGCCAGTTGTACACATCTCTTTCCAACTCTGTTCAGCGTTGATAACTTAAAGTCAGACATTCTGAGTGTTTACTCCCTATTTATTTAGTGTTGAGACAGGGTTTTACTATATAGTTCAGGCTGGCCTTCGAACTCACTATGTGGCCCAGACTTGGCCCTGAACTCCTGGTGATCCTCCTGCCTCAGCTTCCTGAGGGCTGAGATTACAGGCATGCGCCCATGTGTCAAGCTGACGTTTATGCTGTAGAAATCTGCAAAAACTAAAACCCAGAGTTACTCCCAAGCCCCTAGCAAGCCAGGTCGTCACACAGCATTAGTTCCAAGTTAGCCGCTGCATGTACTGACATTCCTGCTCTATCACTTGCCCGGGAAATGCTGCTATTGTTGTGGGAAGGGTTACAGGACCGTGGGCAGGACGGCTGCTTCTGAGTCAGGGGAGCTATTACGGAGAGCCAGTGACAAGCTCCAATCTTTAAACGCAGAAGATCAGAGAGTCTATAGATTCCTCAGCTAATCATTTATTTCTTGTAACTGTAGATTTGCAAACTTGCTGAAAATCTGACCCCAAATCAAATTGGACAGGTTGCACAGTTCAGATAGAAATGGAACTTGGTATTGTGTCAGAAGCCCAAGCAGTCCATTTGGCTGGGTCCAGGAGATACCCAGGAACACAGATGTGCACCGTTTCCCAGGCAGTGGGTGAACCAGAACAAGGCCGGCTCTGAAGGCGGGCGGCGAGGTCTGGGGTGGAAGTGGGGACTTCTTGGTGTAGGGCAGTGTGAAGGTATTTGAGTCCCACGTGAACGCACCCAGGGCATCCGCTATGGTAGTGGCTGTCGTGACCGAGTAGACAAAACAACACATTCCTCGTAGGACACGCAGTGCTTTTTTTCAGACACACTACAAACAGCTGTGGGGGCTCTGCATGCCCTGAAGAACATAAACTTTCCCCTCACTGCTGAGAGCCGAGGGAGCCAGCAGGAGAGACGGAGCCAAAAGGACGGAGCATCATTCCTGGTGAGAAGATGGGGGAATGTGGAAACAAGTTACAATCGTACAATATGGTGATGCAGAGATGTAAAAGGAGAAAGGAGAGCTGAGAGCTTAAAATAGTAACTAAAAATGTTAACTATTAAATAAAAGTAATCATATCATATTACAAAAGTGCACGCCTGTAATCCCAGCACTCGGGAGGCCGAGGCATGAGGATCAATGTGAGTTAGGCCAGCCTGGGCTACATAGTGAGGTCTTGGGAGCAAAGGTTTATTTTAGCTCACAGTTTGTAGAGGTTTCAGTCCTTCGTCAGCTGGCTCCAAAGCAGGACCACATGGCAGAGGGGCCTGGCAGAGAAGAAACAGTCAGCAGCATGCAGGAACCAGTGAACCGTCCTTCTTTCCCTTTTTATTTCACCCAGGCTGCAAGCCTATTGGTTGGGGCCATGGAACCCAGGGTGGGGGTTCCATTTTTAGTAAAACCATCAACCACACTCAGAACTTTGCCAAACCAATCAGTGGGCTAATCCAGTCACTCCAGGCATGCACGAAGCCTTAGGGGACATCTAGATACAAGCCATATCAGGGACATAAAGATGCAATATTAGTGCTCACTTCAGCAGCACATATACTAAAAAAGATGCAAGATTAAGGTATGATGGCTCAAGAGGGGTGGAGGGAGATATGAAAAGCCCAAGTGCTTTGTAGATTTCTTTTTTTGTGCTCCCTCCTTCCCTTCTTCCATCTCCCTCTCTCCCTTCCTTCCTCCTACCACAGTTATAAATGAATTTTACTTGTGATACACTAGATATATGTATATTAGTAAATATAACTGAAATACAAGTTCCATGAAATAATACAGTGCACTCTAAGACTATTCTATTTCATTCTTAATGCTGATAACAACCTTCTAAATTTGATTTAAAAGCCTCTCTTAGGAAACAACTTGTAGATTGAAAACTCTAATTGTACAAAATGCTAATCAGAACTCCAGATGTAAAGTGGGAGAGATTGGTGTTGACGTACCATTTAAAAGAGATATTTTCACATATGCTATAACACAGATAAAGCCCAGTGGGTGTCAAGCTAGATGATAAGCCAGTCACCAATGAATACATAGTGTGTGATTACACTTCTTTGAGGTACCTAAAATAGTCAAATTCATAGAGACAAGCTGTATACATAAAAAACGGCAGAGGGAGCCCCGTGTGGTGTCAACTATCTGTCCAGAGGCTGAAGCAGGAGGATCACTGCAAGTTCAAGGTCATCCTGGGCTCCACTGTGAGTTCAGGATCAGCTAAACTACATAGTGAAGCACTGACTCAAAAGAAAAAAACCTGGCAGATGGTAAATTCTATTTCACATGTACTCTGTATTTTTACCTCAGTGGAAAAAAAAATAGTAACTTAAGGAAAGCTGTTATCTGAGGATTTTTCAGAATGATGAAAGACACCAACCAGCAAAGTCAGAAAGCCCAAGGAATTCAAGGCAGGATAAATAAAAAGACACATCATGGTGGAACTGCAAAACACAAATATAGAGAGACAGTTCAGATATCTTTTGAAGGAATGAAGATGAGATTGTTGTCTGACTCCTGCAACGTAAACAGCGGGAGAAGAAGGAGACCGTGGACAGGGTCTTCCTCACTGTGGTGACAGAATGAGTTGCTGCTCTAGTAAGCCAGCCGCAGTGTCTTTAAGAACAAGGGCAATAAATAAAAGTCAATTTGCAGGGCCAGGGATTTAGCTCAGTGGTGCCGCCACCTGCCTTGTAAGTGCAAGGTTCCCAGTTTGATCCCCGGTACCAGAAAACCAAACAAACAACAAAAAACGTCAATTTACAGACAACAAAAACTACGTTGGTTCATACCAACCAGTTCTCACACAACCACCCATCCACGCACAAGATGTAAAGAATGTACCTCAGACACAAGGAGAGAGGTCACTTGTGTGTGTGAATTGAGGCATAAGAAGAAATGATAAGCAAAGAAATTAGTGTGTGCTAACTGCATAAAACAACTCAGCAACCTTGCATCAGGTTAAAATGGAGAAGACTGTCTACAACCAAGCCACCATGAACACGCTCAATGGCGTCTGAAATGGAAAACACTAAACAACATGTAAGGTACTACAATAAAGGAGTATAATTGTGGGGATAGATGATTAGAGTTAAGATATTTCAAAATTGTTACAGTTAAAGGGAGCAGGGTAAAGATATTTTAGTAGTTGGACTTCTTCCTCTCTCTTTTTTAGAAACAATTTTTGAGACAGGGTCTCATCACATAGTTCAGGCTGGACTTGAACTCAATATGTTGCCCAGGCTGGCCTCAAACTCACTGAAATCCTCCTGTCTCAGCCTCCCGAGTGCTGGGATTGTAGGTATGTGCTGCCATGCTCAGTTTAAAATTGGATTTTCATAAGACAAGCACTTGTAAAAATTTTTTAAATGACCATTAAGACAATAGAAATAGAGTGTGTCAAGAGAAGAAAAACAAACCCTAAAGAAGAAGGGTTGAAATAGTAAAACAGGCAAGACAGAAATAATAATATAGGATGATGGGAAAAATCAAGATATATCGGTAAATATAAATGGACTAAATGCTTCAGTTAAAAGACAAAGATTTTCCTATAAAAACGTTCTTAATTATGAAAAATTTCAAGAACACAGAAAGGTGGGAATAGTATGAAAAGCATCCATATTCCTGCCTTGTAGAGTCAATCATTGTGAAGAATTTTGCGTATTTACTTGGTAGTAAATGCAACTGTCTTGTGTGGTAAACGGTATATACCAAAATATGATTTCAACTGTAACAATGATGTAAAGTATCTTACTTTTGACGTTAAATAGATCTCGGTTCGCAGCAATTTTTAGGCATGTTATTTATTTGTGCGGTTACTTATTCAAAGGATGTCTCTTCACTAGATTCTAGCAAGAAGGTGGAATGAGGTGAATTTTTCTGATCATTGTGTTCTGCAGCTTTTCTTGCATAAATAAATGGTGTCTAATAATAAAGGATCCCGCACAGTGCTTGCTGCATGGTAAACATTTAAGGTGGAGCAGCTTTTATGACAGTTGTTTGTTGTTATTGAAAGAGTTCAGCAGAGTGGCAAAAAACTGAGTAAATCATAATTTGGTAATTTATTATATTTATAATTATCATTTACGATCCGTCACCCATAAACATTATGTTCACAACAAGAACTTGCATTATTATTCAGTCTCTAATAGTGCCTGGCACTAGACGAGCAAGAGGAAAGTGGGCATTTACACTTAATTATAATTTCTGAGGGCAGCACCTCACACAAGGGCTGGCCGGGCGGGGCTCGGCCACTTTCCTAGCGCGCAGACCCCGCCCCCCAACCCGCGCGAAGCCTCGCCCCCTATGCTCGCAGCCCCGACCCCGCG
>NW_022900934.1:4768654-4770059 GCF_012274545.1 Fukomys damarensis | reverse complement strand
CTGCCCCTCCTCCCCAGCCTCCCAGGGGCTCCTCGCCTTCCAGGCGATTGTCACCTTGGCCACAGTAACTTCCTGACGAGTTTGCGGTTTTCCATCCTAGAGTGACCGCCGGGCCGGCGGTCCCCTGTGCCTCCGAGGTACTTTCCCTACTCTTCACAAAGCCTTGGGTCCGCTGTGACTGCCCAGCCCGTCGTGGACACGCTGTTTCACGGTCACCATGACACTTCTCACCACACAAAGTCCCTGAATTACAGCACTAGAAGAGAAACTCACTGAGGACAGGATCTTGTCCACTGGCTGCTATCCGCCCAGTACGTTAGGAGCCAGATACGGTGAACGCGTTTATGAAAAGACCCTCCTAAGATTTGCCGGCTCAACTTTCCCTCTGCTGTCTCTGTGCTGTTCTCTCACTACTGTGGTTCAGGGAGACTTCGGGGACTTGGGATACTTTGTATCCTCAGCTACTTGGCGTTAGAGCCAGAGAAAGCCTGGAGCAACAAGTGTGTATATGGGAAATCAGGGCTGTGATTTTTTTACCCCAGCACTTAGCATCTTTGTAATTTTATCTTTGTGCATACTTACACATGCGCGCGCGCACACACACACACACACACCTGTTATTATCATATCTTTTCCTTTTCCATCAAAATATAAGGACCATAAAACAACAAGGACCAGCTTGCTCATTCCTTTTTGCATGTGTTGAGTAGCTGAAGTGGACCCTGGAGAGATGTAGAACTCACCTTCTCATGAGGGGAGACAAACCTGAGAACAAGAACATTGCAGGTAGTGGTAAGTGCTGCCAAAGAAATAAAGTGGACTGACTTGATGGTGATATTCTTTAGCTTGCTCACTTGATTTCTGTGGAATGTCTGCTGGTCGGAGGAGCCCCATTTTATAACTGGTGGGGGGAAATAGTGTAGGAAAACTTGCCTAGAGTTACTCATTTTGCAGATGGTAACATTTGAACCCAAACTTACACTCTTATCTGTTATATTGTCAGACTCCTGGGAAATATTCCAGCGTTGTGGCTGTACCTTTGTCTTCCAGGTCATCAGTGTGAAATGATTCTTTTTCGTTTGTTTTTTTTTTTTTTTTTTTTTTTTGAGAGACAGGGTCTCACTATGTAGTTGAGACGGACCTGCAACTCACTGTGTAGCCCAGGCTGGTCTCAAACTCACAGCAATCCTCCTGCCTCAGCTTCCCAAGTGCTAGGATCACAGGCGTGCGCCACTTCACGCCCAGCCAGTGTGAAACAATTCTGAGCCAAGGAACCAGTTAGGATAAAAACAAAACAGGGCCCCCTCCCAAAAAAAATCCACACAAACTTAGTTTTGTGATAATACAGAGGGTGTGTACTTACGATGGTTTGACTTAAGTTTTTTTTTTTTTTTTTTTTTTTTTT
>NW_022900934.1:4729521-4768587 GCF_012274545.1 Fukomys damarensis | reverse complement strand
TGTTTTTTTTTTTTTTTTTTTTTTTTTTTGCGCAAGCCCAAGGATCCCAGTTCGATCTCTGGTACCAAAAAAAAATTTTTATTTTATTTATTTTATTTTTTTTACTTTACAGTGGTGTGAAAGTGATGTGCACTCAGTTGAAGTTATTTTGAATTTGTTCTTTTTCCTGGTTAGCACTGTGATCCTCCTCTCAAATGTGATGAACTTCAGCGCCCTATCAACCACAGTTGTAAGGAGAAACAACTGATTGTGCAAAGTACTATGTGGCCTTTTTTTTTCATATGTTGTGTTTTGTGTTTTCATATCCCATCTTGTCTACAAAATGTCCACCTGTAGTACATGAGATATTCAGCACATATATAAAATGATGGTGTTGTACAGTAGCTTTGTGTTAAATATTTGTTTTGTTTTTTTTTTTGCAATGATAGCCTAATGTAAATGTTTATCATTAAGATAGACTAGACTGTTAACAATGTTTGGTAGGTTAGATGTATTAAATGCATTTACCATTTATAATGTTTTCAATTTATGACAAGTTTATCTGGATATAACCCTGTTGTAAGTCAAGGGACATATGTACTTAAGCTTGTGTAAGCTCAGAGGCTACTTCTGGAGGAGCTGGGCTGGGAAAGAAGGCCAGGTGGTAGCTAAAATGAATATATTGAGTGTGGTTTTCACTGGAGTTGTCTGAAGTTCTGGTCTGGCTTCCCCCATGAATTGTCATGTTGATTCATTTAGTCCACAAACGATAACTGACTACTTACCCCATGTGTCATGTACCGGGAGAAGCCAAGATGCATCAGTCATATTCCCACATTTTCCCTTAACCTGCTTCCTACTACTTTTGTGTCTAGGGAAGATTCAGACAGGAAGACTTCTCAGGACAGTGCAGAGGTGTAAGGCAATCCGGAGTGCTTTGGGAACATTGTGAGGTCAGCTTCTGAAAGAGGTGTCGTCTGAGCAGAGTCACCTAGGTCAGATGGAAGCAGGCTAAAATGAAAAATGGGCGAGGGGGAGCCTTTCAAGCCGAAGAAGTTGCCTGCACAAGGGCACAAAAGCTGAGATGCCTGCTTCTTTGGAATGCCACCATGGTTCTGAATAATAGCCGCAAAAAGCATCTTCTGGGAGTGCAGGACAAAGTGGGAGACAAGGCAGGCCTCGTTACTAGATGGAGTCAGATCTCCTAAGGTTATTTGTGCCTAGATCTGTCAGTGTCTAAGTTAAAATTGTGTTGCTTCTCAAACAGTCCTTCCTTGGATGACCCCCTGAGATGCCAACCCCAATGCATGCTCTCCTGTTATTATGAAGGAGACACTAACTTGAGAAAATTGAAGTTTTTGTTCCAGTTCTTTCACTTAAAGATGTTTGACCTTGGGCTGTCATTTCATTCCCCAGAATCTGGAGTCAGACTTAATCAGTTATTGGGGATGACACTCATGTCCACTTTGCCTCTTGTAGAAAGTTCTGTTGTTTAGGAAGGTAATATTAGGACTGTTCAGCTGTTTTATAAACATAGGCAGGTCTAAACAGAGATTAACAGTTGTATTTAAACAGCTGGTTTATCACTTCGGTTTCTTTACCCAAAAGGTATGGTGTTGTGATCTCTGTAGCCCTGGCTTGGTCAAAGTAATGGTGGCTGAAGTTACTTGCTAGAGAAATGATCCAGAAGAAGTTGTGTCATGTTATTAAACAGTGTTTATTTATTGAGGCAGGCCTTATGTGTAACCCAGGGTGCCCTTGAATTTTCAGTCTTCTTGCTTTGGAGTACTAGGATTGCATGCTTATGCCACCATGCCTGACACTGTTGCTTCTGACTTTAGAAGAGATGCGTAGGCATGTATAAACTACCATTATCTTTAGTTTGCTTTCATGAGGTCTTTTGTTTATTGATTTAATAAAGATTTGATATCTTGGCTTACTGTGTGGAACTATTTCACTTCATGATGAGGACTGGCACATTTAACTAGTTTCTTCCAGGTTATTTAGGGTAACAATCCCAGTCCTGGTGATTCATCTAGAGAAATCAAACTTCTGAGCTTACTTTGCTTAAGAATCTAATAATTACTTATCTTTCAGAGAAAAAAATTAACCATAGTTTAAGTGCAGCCCAAGCTGATGTCACAGAGTCATAGATGTCATATTCTTCATGCTCTTGGGAATTTTTTGTGGTATATTAAATTTACAGGATATATGACCTTGTTAACTTTTGTGTTAAGTACAGTGTTGCATTGTGTTAAATATCAAAAGAAGAGAAAGAAGCTGGGTGTGGTGGCACACACCTATAATCCCGGTACTCGAGAGCCTGAGGCAGGAGGATCGCTGTGAGTTCTAGACTGGCCTGGGCTACATAGTGAGTTCCAGGTCAGTCTCAACTACCTAGTGAGACCCTGTCTCAAAACAAAACAAAAACAACATCAAAAGGAAAGAAACAACTTCCTGAAAGAAGCATGACACAGTGGGCTTTGCCTAGATTTAAGGTTGATCAGTGTGAGATCTTTCTAAGAAGTTGGCAAAGGTAAAAAAGCTCTTTCAAACAAGGGAACCATTCTGAGCAAGAAAAAGGGTTTAGAAACCTGTGGAGTGTATGTGGGGATGGGGAGGGACTTGAAACTAGGATCTTTGTCCCAAGCTGCATCCCCAGCTCCCTCTCCCCTTTGTTTTTAAATTTTTGAGATAGTCTCATTCAGTTGCTCAGGCAGCGCTCAATTGCTGGAATTACAGTTGTGCACCACCACGCCTGTCTGCCTGCCTACCTGCCTGCCTTCTTTTCTTTTTCCTTGAGATAGGGTCTCACTGTATAGCCTCAGCTGGCCTTGAACTCAGGATCGTCTCCCCTTGGCTTCCTTGGTGATGGGATTACAAGTGTGTACTACCTTTCCTGGTTTGTAGTTTTTTTCATTGCCTCTCTGTTGATGTCAGTTCTTCCAAGATCTAATACTTTTCTATCTCCTCCCTCTGAGATCCCACTTGTGTGCAGCACAGAGAGAAATTTCTGAATAAGTCGCATCAAGGCGGTTAATATCTCTTTTCTTTTACCGTTCTCCTTCCATAAATTCTATTTTTGGTAAGTACTGTCTTGTATTTGGTCATTATCCAAGACTTGATCCCTTCTATGTATCCTAGCACACCCTCCTGTCAATGGAACTATTACCTGGAAATGACTGCTAACCATTGTCACTAGGTTGAGGCTCACACCTACTGTGGACCCATTTATCTTCAAATCTTGACTGGGTGTGGTGGCCCATGCCTGTAATCCCAGCACTCTAGGGGCCATGGCAGGAGGATTGCAAGTTTGAGCCCAGACTGGACAGCTAGCAAGATCTTTTTTGGGTTCAGTGCCCAGGATGCATTAGGGGCAACACCATTGGATTGGGGTAGTTGATTAACATTTTGGGGGCAAATAGAAACTGGGGCAATAGAAGTGATAACTATAGAGGCTCTCTTTTATGTAAGGAAAGCAGTCATAGAAGCTTTGGTTTGGCCCCTCAAGTTGATTTGTAATTGAAGATTGTGTAGGAAGTTAAAAAAAAAATCTTAAAACCCTATGGATATAGTCCACTCAATGTAGTAATTATCTTTCAGATGCTAAGTACATAGTTCTTTAGCTTTAGGATAGCACTGATTTCTTTAACATTTCATGATTACACAGAGCAGACTGTGTTTTATTGCACAACAAAATGTCACCAGTGTGCTTAAGATTTTTTATGGCAGTGGTTTAAATCCAACCTGAATATATTATCTTCATTTATTTAATTATTAACCAGCTGGCTTATCATAAGCAAGTGGCATTAAATTTACTAAGCTTCAGTCCAGTTTAAATCTTCATAAATAGTACTACTTACTTTTGAAATCTTGTTTCTGTGGGACAAATGGAACTAGAAGTTTATATTCTTTTATCCACTGTTTGTTTCCTCTTCACAGTTCACTCCTGGGGTTTTCCGTTATCTGCTTATATTTGGAAAGTGGTGATGTTTCCTTGATGTCAGTGGTTATAACATGTATCACTGTTATCTTCATAATTACCTCATAGCTTTTCATCTTTTGATTTATTAAAATAATTAGTCTGAATTGATGCTTATTAAAGAGCTGGACTTTTAAATATTATTAACACAGTCTTTTATTTATTAGAATTATATAGTGTCTCTTTCAGGTGCTCAAGGCAAAATACTGAGAACTTTAACCCTCAATATCACTACTAATAGATGAGAATTAAGGGGAGGAGTCAAAGGAGTGAATTACATTGGTTATCTCTCAGATACTGCCCCAGGCTTCAGTTCTCAAACCTGAAACTTGAATTTTTATGTAAAGAATTACCTCCAAGATTTCTTCATGTATCTCCTATTTGTTGAAAAATTTGCCATCTAAAAGATAACCATGATTTGGAAAAAATGAGTACAGCTTTCAGCAAGATGACCAGAAAGATGAACACAAAGAGTACTGAGTTCCATTAGTCAAAACTAGGTTGCCATAGAGTGTCTTTAATAAAATAAAATAAAATAAAAGCCTCCACATGGTCACTTTGCTCTGAGAATTGTGTTAAAAACAAAGTTGCATTATGGTTTTCAGGCTGGTTTCCTTCTTTACTGTCATTTTAGGCCTCTTTCAGGCTGCCATGAGCATATCATATCTGGGATTGCATTGCCCCTTGCATTGGTATGTGCGTTCTTTGAAGTTCTTACCTAACTGGCTTGGGCAGCACCCTCTACAAAAACAAGAGTTGTTTTAAAAGCTTTGTTATAGAAACAGTTAATGAACTTGACTGTCATTTTAAGATTATTTTAAGAAATAACAGGGCCGGGGATTTAGCTCAGTGATGCTGCTGCCGTTGCCTGCCTTGTAAGCACAAAGTCCTGATTTTGATCTCTGGTACCAAAACAAACAAAAATAACAATGTGGAAAATAATATCTCTAGAATGTCTAGATTTCAAAATGTTAAATGTGTTGTTTTACAGAAGCTGTCATTTTCTAGAAGCAATGTCATGTGGGTACTTTAGGGTTTTTCTGCTTGCATGGGGTGGGGGTGGGGTTGAGACAAATGCCCTAGTCCTATGAGAAATAATTGAAAAGCTTTTATTTATTTATTTATTTATTTATTTTTAGTTTTTTGAGACAGGATCTCACTATGTAGTTGAGACTGACGTGGAACTCACTGTGTAGCCCATGCTGGTCTCGAACTCAGTGATCCTCCTTCCTCAGCCTCCCGAGTGCTGGGATTACAGGCATGCGCCACCATGCTCGGCTTTGAAAAGCTTTCTTTTAATAGTTATGAATTGCCCCAAACTGTAAAGCAGTAGAAGTACTTTTCTAGAATTCTCCATCCTTTCAGAAGGGTTGTCATATTTTGATTAACAGGTAGAGTTTCATCAGACTTTTGTTTTGTGTATGTGCCTCGTGTGGACCCCTAAACTGTTCTGGTGGGGCACATTCTGCTGATATGTACAGGTATTTGAATTAGTACACTGTTGGCATTTCATTGGGCTCAGGTAGTCTTTGCTTATCTGGGAAAGGATTTAGGGAAATATTTTTGAGAGAGAGGTTGAGACGCTGTTGTTTTGTCTTTTAGAATGTGCTTGAAGACAGTGGGTTGCACCCCTGGATCATTTACCTAGATTTTTGTTGCTTGAGATGTGCCTTAGAAACTTCAGATCCTCAAGGTCCTCAAGTTGCCTTTAAAGACTTAAGGGTGCTCAGAGAACAATAGCAAAGTGAATTTAGGGAACTGGTAGCCAAGGGCATATCTGTAGGGTGTGAAGTAGACCTCCTTCACCCTTACTGGTTTGGGTCTGGAATTAAAAGTAGTGCTGGAGCATGTGAAGGTAAAGAAACAACATTTCTGGAAGATAAATTCTTTTTTTCCAAATGACAGTGTACAAAGTTTAGGGACTAGGTGCTTTATCTTATATTTTTTTCTTGCCTGCCTGCCTGCTTTCCTTCCTTCCTTCCACTGGGAATCGAACTCAGAGCCTCAATCTTGCTAGGCAGGCACTGTGCTACTGAGCTACATCCCCAGCCCTTTACTGTATTCCTTTTTTTGGGGGGTACCAGGGATCGAACTTAGGTCCTTGCATTTACAAGGCAAGTGGCAGAACCACTGAGCTAAATCCCTGGCCCTGTATTCTTTATCTTACTATTTAATGTATGTAACAATCTTGTGCGGTGATTTAATGACTAGGAATCTTGTTCCACAATAGTGATGGTGTTGCAGGTATCAACCCTGGGTCTCTCCATTACCAAAGCCCTTGTACTTTCCTATATACTGCCATTAGTTTTTGTTGTTGCTGGATTTTTTTTTAACTACTACTCTTGAGTTAACTCATAAAGGGGTTCATTCTTGAGAGAGAGGCAGAGACTTTATATTAATGGCCGTCAGGATAATTTCTTAAGAGCATCCGTTTGGTTGCCAGGTGTGGTGATACATGTCTGTAATCCCAGTTGTCTGGGAGGTTGAGGCAAGAGGATCACAAATTCAAGCCTGGCCCTGATAATTTAGTGACTCAGTAAGATACTGTCTCAAAATTTAAAAAGGGATAGTGATGTAGCCTAGTGCTAAGGCTTTGGTTTCAAGTTCCCATGTGGGGAAGCAGGTGTCAGTTCAGTTAATTCATTATGAATATCTTCCCCAGGGCTAGGGATTTAGCTCAGTGGTGTGAATGCCTGCCTTGCAAGTGCAAGGTCCTGAGTTCGATCCCCTGTACAAAAATAAATAAATAAATAAAATATCGTCCCCAAAATGCTTAAGGCCTATTATAGCAATGTATGCATACCCATGTTTATAGCAGCACAGTTCATAATAGCTGAATCCTGAAAATAGCCTGTATACCCATCAATGGACAGTTGGATAAAGAAACTGTGGTACTGCTACATAATGGAATATGTAATACTCGGCTATAAAGGAGGACACATTTGAGGTGTTTGTAGGAAAATAGGTGCACCTGGAAAATATAATGCTGAGTAAAATAAATCAGACACATAGGCTTAAATAGCTTATGGTATCTCTCATTTGAGTAAGGTAAAGTAAAACAAAAAGCATAACTAAGTATGGATAGGAGGAGACCTAGGGATAGATCTCTTATAAATGAGGAGAGGTCTAGGAGACTACTGGCAAAGGGAGGGGGAGGAGGAGGAAAAGTAGGTAGAATAAAGACATTTTCTTGTACAATAACCTAATAACTGCAGTGAATGTAAACACTGTGTCATAAACACTAGCTAAGATTGATAATATCTATAAGAATGAAAATGGGGAAGGGATTTAGAGGAAGGAGAGAAGGAGTTTTTTTTGTTTTTTTTTTGTTTTTTTTTTTTTAGTAGCAGGGATTGAACCCGGGGCCTTGCGCTTGCAAGGCAGGCCCCCGAACCCCCGGGCTAAATCCCCAACCTTTTTTTTTTTTTTTTTTAAAGCAAGCTGTACTATATACATGTACCTATTCCCCACCATGACTATAAATAGCATGTACTACAAACATGTACTAAGAAAACAGTTTTAAGAAGAAATATTCTTTAAATCTTTTTACCATACTATAAAAAAAGACTGATGACTCCAAAGCATTCTTTGACTTAGTTTGTGAATATCAGTTCCTTTTTACATCAGATTTTGATGATGTTTCATAATTCTGTGTGTGTAGAAGCCAGGACTTTGTGAATAACCCGTGTTTCTGCTGCGTATTCCTTGGAAAGTGTGGCAAAGCTTGTGTGTGACAGAGATTTCATGGACTTGCCGATTTCTGCTGTGGAATTAGAGAAAATATAAAAATGCCTGTGACGATGTGGATGTTTAAAGTACATGACCCTTATAGGTGCCACTTTAAACTTTACAAGTAGATCTACTAAGCCCTCAGCCCTTTGTGCTTCTGACAGGCCACTACCTTGGGAGAGAAGTTAGCACCCAACTAGAGACTGCTCTCAATGTGGCAAAAGGTCAGCCCAAGGTGACAAGTGTTTCATTCTCTGTGAGGGCTCCTGTGGGAAGTCATCATTTCTCAAAAGGATTGCATTGAACGTAAGCATATGAACTAGGTCAGAATGGGTTTAGTGACATACATGTATGTAACGATTGTCCAAAGTAGAGATACTTGTGTTTCTTCCTTTTGAGCAACTAATCTTTCGAATTTTTCTTTATGAACAGACCTCTCCCTGGGGGTTTGGCCCACCCACCAGACACTGAAAGCTTCCAGTGGTCCAGGCTTTAGTTTGGGCTGGGAATGTGGGAGGGTCGGAGAACAAGGGAACAATGGGAACCAGATATGTGTGGCCTGTCTTCCACTGGGATTTCAGAAAAGGCTGTGCTAATTCTCTGGGCTTTGGGTCTCAGGGAAGATGGCACTTAAGATAATGTGATTTGGTGTGCTTATACTGTGAGCTAGACATTTCTGTAAGTGCTTATGTGTTTAATTCCTGCAGCAAGCCTAGGAAGTAGGTACAGTTATGATCCTAAGGTTCTTGACCCTAGGCCACGAAGCAGTAGTAGTTGGGATAGAGTTGGGATTTGAGTCAAGAACTCTCTGACTGCAAAGCTGTATTCTTTACTTTTATGCTGGCTGTATTTCCCCCCTTAAAAAATGAGCTGGGAGTGTTGCTGCCCTTGGATTTCTTATTTATTATGTTGTCAGGAAGAGGGAAAGAAGACTGAAATAAAGTAGGAATAGAGAAAGAATGAAAAGAGAAAAGGGATCAGAAAAATAAAGGTACTAAATTGTAATGTCTCATTGGCACCATAAAGCGCATAGTTGCTCTGGGCATTACAATGACTGCAACTACCTTTAAAAGGAAATCTTTTGCTTTGCGTGGTGGCACATACCTATAATTCCAGCTACTTGGGAGGCTGAGGCAAAAGGAGTGCAAATTTGAGGACAGCCTGGGCAACTTAGTGTGACCCTGTTTCAAAGTAAAATACAAAGGGCTGGGGCTGTAGCTCTGGTTAGAGCAAGACTCTAGTTTCGATCCCAGTACCATCACCAAAAAGAATAAAAGAGTCCTCCCAGTTTTTCATGTTCCTTAAGAACTTATATCCTAACTTGATCATTTTGATGTACTTATTTGTGGTGAAAATTGTGTGCTGGTACTGTGCCTTCCCTTCTTCCATTCTTCTTCCTGCTTGTTTATAAGTCTTTTATTTCTTAATATCTGTTGCTCATTGTGTTCCTGGGTGAATTGAGTACTGTTTTAGCCTTGTAGTTGCATTGTTCAGTATTTTTAGCATAGTTGAAAATGGGAAAGAAATGGAATGGTACCTACTGAGAAGCCAGCGTTACATCCTCTCTGCGTTACCAGGTGAGAACATGGAGGTCCAGTCTTGGCTGGGTGTTAGTTGATGTACCGTACGTCTCTCAGCTTCCAAGGCCTGGGTGCTCTGCCTTACAGATGGAGCTGTCTTTCCTAGATTGCTGTTACTTAGAAGCACTTCGCTAACCTCCTTTAGCTGTCATTTCCTACTCTGAGTATATGGAGGCTTGAGGTCAACATCTATTAGTGTTCCTTCTAGTTCTAAGCTTGAGAATTTGAGATTCAGCTTTAGTTAAGCTGAAGAACATAGAAAGCCTCTTAAGGACAGAAATTGGGACTCTGGTTTCTCACCAGTACTGGGCACTCCTAGCTCCTGAATGTTCAGTATTCAATATTCAGTATTCAGTATTGACTCTTTAGTTCATATTCAGAAGTTCACTACTTCCCATCTTTCTTGAACATTCCTGGAAATATTCTGATTCAGTTTTTTCTGCATCACCTCACATTTTGTGAATTGTATATCACTTGCAAATTTTGTTTTACTTTTCGCTTGCGTTATTTACTTGCTGCCTTGTCTCCCCTGTTAGAATATAAGCTTCACTGTTTGCAGTAGTGACTGATAGAATATATTCTTCCCTTATTGTTGTTTTCTTTTCCTAGTATCTCAAAGCAGGGATACATTCTGGACTTGGTCATCTTTTTGGTGTTTGGTATGTTCATTTGAAATAGAAGCATACACAAGAATAGTAAGAGGAATTTACTGAAAAAAAAAAGAACAGCACAAAAATTAGTCCTTGTGGAGGCTTATTTGAATTCTCATTCTCTTGCTTGAATATTTGTTGGAGTATAGATGTACCCTAATGGACTTCTCTGAAAAAAAATCTAAATCTGTGCCTTTGACCTCTGTAAATTCAAGCACTGCTTTACTATGGATGTGGGAGGCCATGGCTTGCTCTTGAGAGAATCCCTCAGTCAAAACTTCTTGTCATTTGAGGGCCTCCTAATTTCCCTCCAGCCTCACTCAGCACAGTAGAGGTGGAAGATACCAGTCTTCTAGAAGATTCAGCAAATCCTGATCAGCTCATTTGGGTGTTTTTATTTCATTTTATTATTATTTTTAAATTGCTGCTTTTGTTGCAATTCTCCTTTCAATGCAAGATTCTTTTCTTTCTTTACATACCTGTCACTGAGCACAGTGCTTAGCAGTTAGTCATACTCAATAAACATCTTAAAGTCTCTTGTGCTTTTGAAAATATAAAACTGCTTTCTGGCTTATATTCACCCTCCTTAGCTCTTCACTTCCTTCTTGTTTTGAAAGCCTTTGGAGAGAGCACTCACTGTCTATGTTCTTAACATTCATTTACTCCCAAAGTCATTGCCAGAGAGCTCAATTGCTTCCTCATCCCATGGCATATTTTTAATGTATTGTCATATGTGTGCTCTGTAGCATTTATCATCCTGCTTATTGACGTTCTTGCCTTGACACACCCCCCCTTTTTTTTTTCCTAGCTGTGTGGCCACTTTTGCCCACTGTCAGGCAGTCCTGTCTATGATGCTCAGGGTTATGGTCCTGTGGTCACCACCCCCAATCTCTCTCTCTTTCTCTCCCCTCCCCCTGTCTTTCCCTTGAACACCCTTCTGTCAGTCCTTTGGCTTTGGCCTGAGCCGACCCCTGTACAGGGTCATAGGTACTTTAAATACAACATGTCCCAAACTGAACTCCTCACCACTCCTTTTCCTTCTTTATTTCTTCTTCCTGCTGTCTCATTGGACACACACCCACTTTGCTGTGTTTGTATGACACTTTGTGTATTCTCTTTCAGGTGGGGTTTATTTTTTATTTTTTGGTACCAGGGATTGAACTCAGGTCCTTGTGCTTGCAAGGCAGGCGGCAGCACCACTGAGCTAAATCCCTGGCCCCTGGGTGGGGTTTAATACAGCCCCTCTGTTAAGAGTGGCGCACGCCTGTGACCCCAGCACTTGGGAGGCTGAGGCAGGAGGATCACTGTGAGTTTGAGACCATCCTGGGCCACATAGTTCCAGGTCAGTCTCAGCTACATAGTGAGACCCTGGCTTGAAAAAAACAAAAAAAAGTGAAATCTGGAGTCAGCTTGGGTGTGAATTCTAGTCCTGCCTTCTGCAAGTTGTGTTACTTTCAGTAAGGTATTTAACCTTTCTGTTCTTCAGATTCTTCACTCTGGATAAAATAAAGAAACACATGTAAAATAAAATAACATGCTTATAATAAGCCCACACAAATGTTAACAGACTCACATTTGATTTTTTTTTTGTAATGTCATACATTGCCTTCCATTTACTGTGTTTTAATATATATTTTTCCCATGGTGATTTAGAACACATTCAAAGCAATGTAAATATTTCATAAATATCTGGCCATTTAAGTATTTATGTACACAATACTTCACATCGTTCTGCAGTAAAAACACTGACTAGGTAGAATCTGTAGCAAGCATTCATTGCTCTGAGGTGAGGCCACCACATACCTGTTCAATTAAGAAAACCATCCTGGGCTGGGGCTTTAGCTCAGTGGTTCTGGTGCCTGCCTCGCAAGTGCAAGGACCAGAGTTCGATCCCTGGTACCCCTCCCCCCAAAAAAAAGAAGAAAAAAAGAAAACCATCCTTACAGTTCAGGGCCTAGAGCACCTTAGCTGCTAATTAGGTACTGAAAAACAGCTACATCCTCTAGTTATGCTGTGAATCATAGGGAGTAGGCAACCCAGTCTCCTTCCCGTTGGTTTTCATGAAGTGTGCTTCTCTGGGCGGGGCATGCTGGTACTTCATTTAGACCCAGGTGCCTTTCTCTTTGGCTTTTTCTTTTTCTGATCGTTTTCCTTAACGTGTTTCAGGAGGCAGTCTCAACTCTTTGAATGCTTCATATCCACATTAATTCTCTTGGCAGGTGTCTTGCCCTGAACTTGCTTGTTTGCAGCAGTGCCAACAGCATGCTAAGCAACACTGTAGACTTCCAGTTTTGCCGTGGTAAGAGTTGTGTGGCATTCCTCTTTGAACAGTACCCATTCCTTCAATGTCTACAACATAGACGTTTGTAGATTTGTATAGATTTGCATATATGTGACCAAAGGAACAACAACCCTATGTTTTCTAAAGGAAGTAGAGAGCACATATTGGGTTCCTGTCCTTTTTCCCTTTGTGTTTATCATTTTGGCAAATTATTGAAAGATGGCGGCGTTCTAGCAGAAAAGCACATTTGGTTTTTAAAGCTGTACCAACACAGTCTTAAGCCGAGAGTGTGTTTTTATTAGTTCTGGTTGGGCCCTGGAGTGGTTCCATAAATATATTTCCTCTGTATTCCCAGTGTTCTGGGCAGCTGCAGCAGTGCCCTGTTAACCCTCTGGCCTAGGAGCTTTCTGTAGAGCCTGGAGCATTCTGGACCCCCTTTCCCAACACTGAGGATTGAGCCCAGGGCCTGTGCCCTGAGCTACACTCCAGCCCTTTTTCTGTGTTTATTTTGAGACAGGGTCTAGTGTCTAAGTTTCCCAGGCTGGGCTCAGTAGTGTGTTTCTGCTACTTCAGCCTCCCAAAGACCTGAGATTACAGGTGCCTGGCTGCAAGCCTGTGATGGGTGCTTGAGAGGTTGAAGTGAGGAAACTGAAAGCCTTTATTCTTGGGGCTCATCGTCTAATTAGGAGTGGAATCTGAAGAACGGTAGAAAATATGTATAATGTAATACCAGGTAAAGGTAGGTGCTAAACCAAAAAAACCCAAGGGATTTGGGAGTGGATTCTATCTTATTAATTCATTTATTATTATTATTATTTTTTTTTTGGTGCTGGGGATTGCATCCAGTTCCTTGAGCATTCTAGGCAGGCACTGTACCATGGAGCTATTTATTCCCCAGCCCCTGGGATCTAGTATTTTTAATAGGGTGACTGGGGAAGCTACCTCCTTGAGGTGATAACTTGAACTGAGAGCAAGATTTGTATAAAGTGCATACAGCTATTTGGGGGAAGAGCATTCTGGAAGAGTAATCTGGGGCCCTCAGGTGGTAATGAGCTTGGTGTGTTCAAGAAACCGAGTGTATTGGTGCACTCAGGAGGCTGAGGCAGGGGCATTGCAGATCTGAGGCCAGCCAGAACTGCATAGCAAGGTCAAGGCTTGACAGGGTGTTCATAGTAAGACCCTGGACCCTGTCTTTTAAAAAACAAACAACAGGAAAAAAGAAAAGCAGTGAGGTAATTGTGCTGCACTGGAGTCATAGAGGTGCACACTGGGAGAGTAGCTCCAAGAGGAGGGCAGGACCTAAGAGGGACATTGAATTGTGTTGTGACATGGTAAGCTGTGGATGATTCTGAGCTGGCACCCATTTTTACAAGGTCATGGCTGTTGTGGGGAGAACACAGATCTGAGGTTGGTGGGATGTGTGGAAGCCGTATGGCTGCCAAGATGATCCAGGCTGAGGGGATGAGAAAGACTGGTGTGTGCCCAGGCGGTGGCAGTGGTGGCAGTGAGAGAGAGGTGCTACACTTCCAAGTCTGGTTTGAAGGCAGAGCTGACAGGATCTGCTAATGAATTAAGTGGAGGAAGAGAGGAAGCTAAGCTAACTAACTGCTTTTGGCCTGAGCACTTGATTGAGCTCTGGTCCCTTATACTGGATGAGAATCAGGGCCCTTGGGAAGAGTGTCTCACACAGACTCCGTGGACTTGATAAACTTGAGATGCTGATGAGACATGGGGAGAGATGTGAAGTGGGCAGTTGAGTCTAGAGCTGAGGACCAGGCTGGGCCAGGCTACAGGTCTGAATTTGGAAATCATCATTTTATTGTTGGGCTGTAGTACAAGAAGGAATCATTTCTTCTGACTGAAGATATTAGGTAAGCCTTTCCAGGACAAGGCATTTGAGCAAAACTTTGAAGAATGAGCATAATTTCCAAAGGTAGAGAAAGGGGAAAATAGAAGGTATTTTTCATCCAAGTCTCACACCCTGGGCTCTTGTTGAATTTGTTTAAGAAATTGCTGTCCCGGTTGATAATCTCTTTTCACTGGTGTAGCCACTGAAATATTATGTTAAAGGAAGCCAGACCAGATTACACACTTACCTGATAAGCTACATTCTGCTATTTCTCATTGTTCGCAAATTGAAAATTCCATTTACACCAGAGAGGTGCAGAATGCTAACTGTGCTCTCTACTCATCTGTGTGTCTGATGTGAGTTGAGCGGTATTTATGTTTATGTGAGACTTTTTGTGTGTTGTCATCTCCTCTGGAGAGGGAGCACTTTAGGGGAGGTTTTGAGGCCAGCAGGGTGTGCTTGACTTGAACAGTTAATTTGGAACTCAGTCAAGGTAAAGCACCGGCCGCAATCATGAGAATAGTTTATCTTTTTGTTTTTTGGGGGTAATAATTGTAACCACAGACTTTGAGTCATTAATTTGAAATAGACTGCACCTACAACTTTGACAAAAGCTGTTTTATGAATTTAGAGAAAAATCACTACAATGTTTGTCAGTTGATGGAATAAAGATGTGCATTGAAAAAACTTCAGTTTATTGAATCATCTTGGATCTTTTTGGAATGGATTCATGGAGCTCATCTGTGAATAGTCAGCTGTGTAATATAGCCTGTCTTGGCTCCAGATAAAGATAGAATGTATGAAGTGTCTGCTCTTTGATGATGCTTGTAGCCATTTTTCTATTTAGAAATATCCAGTATGTTAAAGATGAAGCAGTATTTATCTTTGAATGAGTGGAGACTTCTCATTTTTAAATTCACAGAATAGCTTTTCTCAGAGTTGTAGGTGTGGGTCTGTCTTAAATTGAGACCCTGCTGCACTAACAGGTTTTAAGTGATGACCTTGACTTTTATAAATGACATGAAAGTGACTGTACGATTATTGTTTTTCGACAGTCCACAGTCAAGAGTGGCAGGTTTTTTTTGTATATATAGGGCGTTCTGGGAAAGGAGACTTTTTTTCTTTTTTTTTTTTTTTTTTTTTTTAAGAAGAGCATCAATCTCACATAAATGAAAGGTACTTTTCTTATTTGGAAAAAATTTAATACAGAAATATGCAGATAATGTGATAACCCAATACAGAGTGTGTTGTGCTCCATATCTACCTGTTTGTGCTCCCTGCTTTTTCTTATTCCCTAGAAGAGTTGAATGTGAACTGTTTCCATTTCCAAATCACCTAGTGAAGTGTCATGATGTATTAACATACCTTCGGGACCCATCACCTGCTGAAACACAGATCACATTCACTCTTTTACACTGTTATGGAGTAGTCCTTCAGAAGACTTTGGCACATTTATTATAAATAAGTTCTTTATATATTCTGAACACCAACAAGTTACTCCTCTGTTACATAAACTGCCAATACGTTTGTGTTCCAGGCTGTTCCTCCAGTCTAATGTCGTGTCTTTTTCAGGTAGCTTTTCTGAGTTTGATTTTAGGTCTTCTATAAGTAATCTATTGAATTTTTAACATTACAGTATTGTTTCACAGTCTAGTTTTCCCACCTGTGGAGGTGGTTTAATTTCTGCTCTGAGGGAGCTAGGAAACCAGTAAATTGAGTAAGCGGTCTGCAGGGTTGTGTATTCTGTTTCAGTCAGGCGGCTCTAGTGTGCTTTGGTGGCATCATCAATAAGAGTTTGTGGTGTTGATTTCCTGTGCTGTAATAATGGTGTGATGTTTCTCAGCAGCCAGATGTCTCATGGGAATATAGGAAGGTTACTTTATTAATTTAGAACACTTCGTGCTAAGATTTCTTTAGGAAAATTTTGTGTCCGTGTGTAGGGTTATTAATATGTGTTTATTTCAAAATAAGAGCTGCACAATAAGGATTTCTGCTGAAATATTGAAATAGAATGTACTTCATTAAAAGCACATTGTTTGCAAAGCTTTATTTTTGTTTCTAAAGCATTGATTTAATGTGTGAGCTAACAATTCAATCAAGAAAATAGATTTTTAAAAAACCCAACTTCTCAAGTCCATACTCTTGAATTTACGGTTATTTAAGAGCTCATCCTTTTTGAGTATCTAGTACTATGTTATATTTCAGTTTTTAGGGAAGGGGCATTTAAAAAAATCATTAAATAATTATGATGAAAGCATTATTAACACAAGTAAACATTTTTAATTCCTTCAACCTGTGTATGAACAGTGCAAACTTAAAATAACTTCAAAATTGGGTTTTGAGGCAGGCATCTGTTTATAGGACATGCGGCAGCATCGGAGAATGGCTCTGAAAGGTCTTGCTGTCAGTGCAGCCCACATGTCACACACACTGCACGTGTCGCCCTGTTTCACACGTGGATAAATGATGAGTGGGGTAGACATGGCCCCAGCATGTGGAAACAGGGAAGGAGTACACAGAGTGTGTCATGTACAGAAGGTGAGAGGGGGGATAATGCTTATGCTTAAAAGTGAGTGGAAGTTGTCTTAGTGCCCTTCACCCACAGCCTGAATGCCTGTAGGAAGAATTCAGCCTCAAATAAAGTAGATAAAGTAGGCATGGCCATTCCCTTCTTTTGCAGATTTATTGAGAATCTGTTCTATACCTGGAAGTGTTCTAGGTGCTGATGATCATTTGTAAACGAGAAGAACCAAAATATATTCATAGTTTGCATTCTAGAAGAGGAAATCTTGCATAAACAAAGGAAATAATGTGGCATTGGTGCATTGCCGATGAGTAGGGAAAGCAGAAAGCAGTAGAATACCTTTAATGAAAATAGACTGTCAAAGCCTAAACATGAGATAGACAACAGATTTTACTTTAGAGGGTCCACATTTCCTATACCTTTCCCATGTAACAGAGTCTTATTGTATTGAAACCTCAAGCACAATTTTATTGTCCAGACAAAATCCACCAAAGTCATAGGCTTCTGGAGACAGATTACTACCTTCCCTGCAGGTAATTTTTTTAGAGTTGAAGTGAAATATGGTAACTTGTTTTTTTGTAGGGTTTGTGAAAAGGAGAGATACTGTGTATTTATAAGAGTGTAAGATAATACAGTTCTTTTTAACGCAGAATGAAAAATGTTGATGTGAAGCTAATAACTTTAAGTTTAAATCTGGAAAGCTGAGACCTGATAGATTATATGTCAGATTGGTATTTAACTTTTTTGGTGACACATGGTATGAGTTTCAGAGTACTAGAGCTATGAAACAATCTCTTTGCAGAACAGTGCATCTTTATTCCTTCCTTCCTGTCAGTTCACACACATATTTTTTCAAAATCTCAAAAGAGCAGGGGTGCTACCAAAAGTAAATTAATATTAAAGGCTAAATACACCCCGCCCCTGACCTTTAAAAACGGTAGACTATTTTCTAGAGTGTTTCCAGGTCTAAGCAAGATGAGCAGAAAGCAGAGTTCCCAGCCTCATGCACGAACAGCCTGTCCCACTGTCAGCACCACACAGCAGAATGATATTTCAGTTATAGCTGGTGAGCCTGCACGGATGTGTAATTTTTAGGTGGTGTGTGTAGTCTACATTAGGATTCACTCTTGGTGTCATGAGGGTTTGGATCACTATATAATGACCTGTATCCACCATTATGGTACCAGAGTATTTTCATTGTCTAGAAAATTCTGTGTCCTCCTTCTGCTACCCCCATCAACCTCTGATCTTTTTTTGTGTGTGCTGGGGATCAAACTCGGCACCTTGAGCTTGGTAGGCAGGCAGCGGAACCACTTAGCTAAATCCCTGGCCCCCAACCTCTGATCTTTTTGCTTTCTCCATACTTTTGTTTTTTCCAGACTGTCATACAGTGAAGTCATACAGTATGTAGCCTTTTCAGAATGATTTCTTTCTATAGGAATATGCATTTAAAGTTCTTTGTCTTTTCATTGTTCATAGCTTATTTCTTTTTTGTTCTGCATGCTAATTCATTATCTTGATATACCAGTTGATTTTTATCTATCTACTGAAGGACATTTTGTTTGCTTCCAAGGTATGGCAGTTATGAATAAAGCTGCTGTAAACATCTGTGTGCAGGTTTTTGTGTGGACATAAATTTTCAGCTCGTTTTGGGTCAGTACCAAGGAAGATGATCACTGGCTTGTATGGTGAGAATATCTTTAATTTTATAAGAAACTGCCAGGCCATCTTTCAAAGTGGCAGTGCCATTTCACACTCCTGCTAGCAATAAATGAGAGTTCCTGTTGCTCCACAACCTTGCCAACCTTTATTGTTGTCATTGTTTTAGATTTTGGCCATTCTAATAAGTGTGTAGTGGTGTTTCAGTTTTTTAAACTTGAGCATTTCTCTAGTGATATTTTTATATGTCCCTAGTGATCTTTTCATATGCTTATTTTCTCTCTGTACATCTTTGGTGAGAGGTCTGTGCAGATCTTGTGACCACTTTTCAGTCAGGTTGTTCATTGTTGAGTTTTAAGAGTTTTATGTATTTTGGTTGATGATTCTCACATGTGTCTTTTGCAGATATTTTCCCCCCAGTCTGTGGCTTGCTTGTCCTTTTACTCTCTTGACATTGCCTCCATGATCCCCTGACAGTGTCCTAGCAGATGTTTAATAGATTTTTTTTTTTTTTTTACTGGTGATCAAACTCGGGTCCTTGCACTTGCGAAGCAACCGCCAGAACCACTGAGCTAAAACCCCAGCCCCTGTTTAATAGATTTTTAAAATTTTTTAATGAAATCCAGCTTATCATTTATTTCTTTTGTGGTTTATGCCCTTGCTGTTGTATCTAAAAAGTTATCTCCAAACTCAGAGTTTTTTTTTATGTTCTATTTATACTTCAGTATGACAAATTTTTATTTTCTGGTAGAAATGAATCACTATGTATTTTCCCCTTAAAACATTGAATCCTGTCATTTAATAAATAGGTGAAATGATACTGTTATTGAAGTCTTAGCAGAGTCCCAACTCTAGGAGTTGCAAGGGATCAGGTCCAGCTATCCAAAGGGCTAAAGAGACAAATAGTGGTCAAGGCATAAAAGGAGCTTAGTATCAGTGTGACTACACTGGGAGGAAAAACAGCTGTCTGGTGACTTAAATTCTGTTTATTCACGGTGCCAACAGCAGACTTGGGTTATATAGGGAAGGAATTGAACCAAGGGTTGGGGGCTTGCATTAATGGTGATCTTAGTCAGACTGTGGGCTACTTTATTATTATCTCAGGATGGTCAGGCAGAGCCTTGGTGGTGGTAAGAAAACTGCTGCTCCCTGAGTGTAGTTCTGCTCTTGTGGAAAAATGCTTTTGAGACCTATTGTCATTGGAATCCAGGGGGACTGCAGGAGAGAATAAATCAGAGAAGAACAGTTCAGAAAAGAAGATGGAGCTAGCTGAAGGTTGGACCCTCCTCCAATACAGTGTGCTTCAGGTCATGCAGATGGGAAAGGCCGTGGCTGAGCTTTGAGCTCACTGGGAGTTTTCAGTGTTTCCTTGGTAAAGATGATGCTTACAGTTCCCGAAAGGTTGTGTTTTATGTTAATTGCGCATCTCTGAATGATTACAGGCAGGAAGTACTTAAACCATGCACATACCAGGGGAATACTGAAGAATTGATGGAATACTTTCCCCACAAAATTAGGTTTCCTGATTTATAACATTTGATTTTTGAAGTAATATCAAACACCTGGAACCTGTCCTCTTAGGGTTGAGAAGTTTGCTGGATTGTGTCCTTTGGCCTTAAGCCAGAACTTTATAACTTTTAAGGTTCCATTTTTGTAACTGAGACAAAATCTTTTCTCCTTTTACTTTTAATGATACATACATTTCTGCATATCATTACTGTAACACTGTGTGTTATTACTCTAGTTGCTGTCTAAAACAGGTCAGGTCTAAACTTTACAAAAGACTAAAAGTGAAGAAGCAGGGGCAGGGTCTGGGGGAAGGTAGAAGAAAGAGTTTATGCTGTGCTTTGCTTTGTCTTTTAGAGCACATCATGTTCATTTAGTTAATACTGTTTCATGAGCATCTATATCAAGTGCAGGTAGATTTTTCTATGAGTATATGTATGATATAAGTCACAAAGAACTCTATTCAGGGCCAGGGATTTAGCTCAGTGGTGCTTCCGCCTGCCTCTCAAGTGCAAGATCCTGAGTTCGATCCCTGGTATCCAAAAAAACACTGTTCAAATTTTTAAAAAGAAGAATAAAAATTTTAAAGAGTATTTCTAATTTTCCCCAAATTCATGTTGCTTCTTTTTGTTTTGTTTTGTTTTTTGAGGCAGGTTCTCCCTTTGTAGCTCAGGTTGGCCCTAAACTCACTATGTAGCCCAGGCTGGCCTCAAACTTGAGACAATCCTCATGCCTCAGCCTCCTGAGTGCTGGGATTACAGACATGCACCACAATTCTTGGCTGATGCTTCATTTTTTTTTAACCTCCCATTTTGTATTTGAGATGCTGAGTTTCTGGTTTTGTCTAGACATTATCTGAATAGGGAATAGAAGATTAGAAAGAAAAATGATTAAAAGTAAGTGTGCTTCTAGGGGCACAAATCATTTCTTTTGTCTCTTAAAAGAAAAATTCTAACTTTTGAAGGAGAGTTCATTTGTAAAATTGACTTTATATTTTATAAGCAGTGTTTAAATTCATTGGTGATAAAAATGTATGTTTGTACAGTAAAATCCCATTTTTTACATAATTCTTTAATGAAAACGACAGTTTTATGAAATAAAAGTGACTAGTAAAAATTGGAATGATATTTATAAGCTTAAACATCATTTTTATGGAGGTTTTTGTATAACCTAATTCATAAATACAGGGGAAAAGTAGGACACCAACATGGTTTGTATCCCATAATTACTCAAATTGAATAGGGTTTATTTTCAATAAAATTCTTATAGTAAATTGCCCAGAGTAGAGAGAGAAGGATTGGCCTGTTTTTACAAAAATATCTTGATTTTTACTAATGGAAATTTGCTGTTTTATCAGTAATGTTCTGTTGCATGTGTTTTCAGCATTGCTCTTTTGGGTTTTTATAAATAAAAGATTAGACCCAAGAAGTCCTAGTGTATAAAGACCTAGGATTGCATGTAAAGGGGAAAATAGGAGATGTTTATTTTATCCTGCTTATGATTAGAAATATTGCTTATCTTTAAAAGAGTTAGACTATCTTTAATGTGATTCATAAGTAATTTGGGATGCCATTTAGATTACTGTGTAATAGATTTACCTGGAGAAATTTCTGCAAACAAGTTAGTGCTTACAATTAAATTTGCCTTAATTTTGTAGAGTGTTTAGAAGAGAACCCTGTAATGGGTAATGAGTTATTTAAACCTGGGCCCCCCAGCTGATCTTTATAGAAAGAGAGACTAGAGTTGAGTTGGAACTTGTAAGTACCCTCAGTTGCACCACAGTGAAAAGTCTTTGTGTGTTCAGATGTGTTTGGGGCCATTGTGAATTCTTGGCCTTATGACTGATGATGCTTCCATGTTCCTGAGGCACAATCTTGTTGAATCTAATGACTTTAAGCTTATATCTAGAAATCTTTGAGAACTGATAGTGTTTGAGTCACATCTAGACTATTATTGAATTCCTTTTTTCCCTCTAGGCTTTATATTTGAAAGCTCACCCCTTTCAGGTTTCACTTTTGTAGACACATGTGTTTGTCCACGTTTTCTTCTTTCCCCCAGCAATAAAGGGCTGCAGCCTTGCTTACATGGAGTTCTGATTGGCTGGCTTTATATGAGACAGGGAATGTGTGTATATGTGTGTGGTCATTTGTTTGTGTGCCTTATTGCTTTCTTTGGCCTTGAAAATCAGAGCTGTGTTTAGATCTTCTTTTTCTTCAGTCTTTGCTTGCTGAAGTGATCCCCACCTTAAGCAAGCAGAGACTTGATGCAGGTTCAGACTTTCTCCATCTTTCTTATGAGTCAGACCGAATGCATTGCAGAGTGCAACAGAGTTGAGTCCCAGAGAGCTGCTGCCTCCGTAATTCCCTGGATACTGTCTCAGCACCAAGGATCTCATTTCTCTCTTGATGCCAAGAACTTACTGCAAGGATGGAGCATCGTCAGCATCTGGCTGTCCCTTGTGGTAGCTGAAAATCCTTTGGGCCACAGGGTACCATCTCTCCCTTGTTCTTAGTAGGGGGCTGACTTCAAGTGTAGAGAGAGGCTTGTTTGTGAAGTCAGTAGCTGAGATGAAATACTAAGGATCTTGCTTGCCCTTCCCTATGTTTGTCTGTAGCTACACCTCCAGACCATTCAAGAAGCCTACTCTCAAGGCTTCCAACCCAATTCCCAGAGGGCCAAAGGAAAGCTTCTTGGAAACATAATAGAGAAATTTTTTTCGGTGTTTAATTCCTTTTTTTTTTTTGGTACCGGGGATTGAACTCGGGTCCTTGCACTTGCAAGGCAGTTCACCAAACCTCTGAGCTAAATCCCCGGTCCTCGGTGTTTAATTCTTGAAGGTGTCTTGTTCATGGAGTCAGAAAAGCTTTCAATATAAGTAATCCCCAAACAATAGATGATCCAGTAGCATAGTCAGTTCTACTGCAGTGCAACATGTGTATTCCTAAAATTACCAAACTGTATAACATAGTGCAGTAAAAACCATACGGTGGATGGGAGGAACAAGATTAGGTGTACAACACTTGATGACTTAGTGATGCACACACAAAGTTAGGGACCTAGAAGAGCAGCAACTGCCACAGTAGATGTGGTACTTTACCTGGAAAGAGACCTGGAATTTGCCTGTGGATGTGGTGTCAGCAAAATAGCAGGCTGCAAGTCATAGTGATACGGAGGAAGGAGGATTGCCTGAAATCCATTGGAAAATCGCAACACTAGGACTGGTTTATGACCTGAGGCACAGGAACTGAGATAGCCTGTATATGGGGGTTGGGGTGTGTGTGTGGATGTGTGTTTATCCTACTTCTGGGCAGCTAGTTGAGCAGGGTGTAATTTTCTTTGTTTGCCTAGGGATTTTTGCAGACAAAATTATTCATAAGCAAATGTGAAAATCGTTTTATGCTCAGATTGTCCCCTTAATATGCACATCAATCACGATTGGACAAATTTGTGTTTTCTTGTAACAGAACTGGCTGTACTTTATTTGATTTTTGGAATTGAGTCCCTTTCCTTTCTTCCTGTCCACCATTATTTATTTCTTAATATGTATTTAAGTTAAGCCCTTATCAAATTGATTTTTTCTTACTCTGAGCACCTCTGGAGAAAACCAGCCTGAGATTTTAATTTTGCTAGAGATAATCCACAGGTAGTTTCTTGGTGAATATATACACATATTGAGACCTTTACTTGATGTCAGGCACAGTGCTGGGGATATAGAGCTGGGTTGTGCATGATCTTTACCTTCAAGAGCTTAGAATCTGAATGAAGAATTTTCTTTTTTTAAAATTAATTTTATTGGTACACTTTTGGCATACATAATGATCACATCCATCATAAGGAATTTGTACCTGTACCTAATATATCTTCATTCTTCTTTTTCCCCCATTCCTCTCACCTCCCTTCAACCCTTTTTCCCCTGAATGAAGAATTTTCAAAGCACAGATTTAAATATCTTTGTTGGCTCTTCTCAAATAGGATAGATTATGTATTTTCTTTATGATCATAGGAGCATACATTCCCCACCACCCCCAACTTCTTCCTTGTAAATGCAAAAGCAGGAGCAAAGAGCTTACATAGAAGAATCACAAAGATGTGAATCACATGTTGAAAATATGAAAATGTGAAGGACAGAAGAGGTTTTGTCGTGGAACTCCTCCCACTTGACTCCTTAATAAACCTAGTGATTAGATAGCCATTGGAGATTGAAAAATGAAAAACAGCAGATTTAAGATTAATATTATAGCAGGAACCTCATTCTTGTTAACCCCTCACATGTGTGTACATATGTATGTGTACTTTGTTGGTGAGAGTTGGTGATATGGAAAGGTCTCCCAAATGGTTAATATTAGTTACCTCAGGGGATACAAGTAAGTTTATTAACTTCTTTTTTATGCATCCTTTATTGTTTGGTTTAAGAAGCATGTTTTACAGGGCCGGGGATTTAGCTCAGCGGTTCGGTGGCCTGCCTTGCAAGCACAAGGAGCAGAGTTCAATCCCTGGTACCAAACAAAACAAAACAAAAAAAGAAGCAAGTTTTACTTTTTTAATTAAAACTAATAAAGTTGGAAATGAATAAATAATAGTAATAAACATATCCTCAGGGGACAGCTTTGTTTCAATCCTCCCAATAGAGCCTGAGTAGTTGAAACTGAATGTGATATCTCAGGTGTGGGCTGTCCAACAGGGTTCTGACATTCTTTGTGTAGCGTAAGATGATACTAACTTTCCTCGAAACAGCAGCACTGTGTTGTTAGGGGTTTCTGTGTTTATGGATCATTTATACTCCAGATTCTTTCTGACATCTGCTACTCTTGGCACACTCTGTGCTCAAAAGTTATTTGGGACCCAGGTCTGTTCTTTTTATGTCCCCTGCTAGATTTCATCTTGTCATTGTGGAAACACATAGTTAGCTTAACTAAGTACTGGCCTTGAATTCAGGCCATCTAGTTGCAGATCTTTACTACCACTAACTAGCATGAGAACTGGACAAGTAACCCGTCTTCCTGAGCCATCTTAAAAAGAGCAGCGGTCATGAAGTCGTGAAGTCTAGATGTGATACTGTCTGTCAGAATGTTTACTGGGCACCTTGCGAAATAGAACATGATACTAGCTGTTGCTGCTAGCATTAACCTCATCTCTCCCATCCATCTACTTGATAATGAGATAATTTTGGATCTTGGATCTTCCCTTAACCATGTTCTGAATCCCTCCTACCATAAACATAATGTCTTCTGAACTTCCCTCATAAGATCCCTCTTGCTCCACAGGTCCCTTCACCGATGTTGTTACCACCAACCTGAAGCTTGGCAACCCAACGGATCGAAATGTGTGTTTTAAAGTGAAGACCACAGCACCACGTAGGTACTGTGTGCGACCCAACAGTGGGATCATTGATGCTGGGGCCTCAATCAATGTGTCTGGTAAGTATGGAAACTGTAGGCCAAAGAGCAGGGCCGAAAGACCCTTTCTTGGGGCTTGGATCTGCAGTGGGGCACAGTAAGACAATAGGCTTTTCTCCACCTACCCCAGCCTTCTGCCCTCGTTAGAAAGCTTGGTAGTCCAGCCAGGGCACACACCTGTAATCTCAGCATTTGAGAGGCTAACGCAGGATGATTGCCCCCAGTTCAAGGCCAGCCTGGGCTCTACTTGGTCAGTTTGAGGTCAGCCTGAACTACATAGCAAGACCCTGTCTTTAAAAACAACAACAACAACAACTTAGTGGTCCCTATCACTTGTTTTTCTATAATTAATGCCTTTTTGTTTTTGGTACTTGCAGCTTTTGTGCCTCAACAGAGCAAAATTGGTAACTTTAGGCTTGACTTCAGGATAAATTTGGCTTTCAGTCCCTTGAAATTAAATCTGCCCTTTGGCAATAAATAAAAAAGGCTAAACAAACTTAATTTTAGTTTGTGGGAGAAAGCTAAATGGAGTTATTTTCTTATTTAACTAAATGATTTCTGACATTAAGCTCATGTCATTTCCAATGATTGGTAACTGTACTTTACTGATTGTGAAAAGCTAAGGGAGGTGAGGGTAGAAGAAATTGAAATATATTCATGGGTGTAAGTTTTGTGCATGTCTGAAGGGTTTCCCCTCTGTCCGAGAGTATACATCTTTTTCAAAGTCCAGCTTTTGAAAATGGGCTGGTAAAAAGCCCAAGTTGAGAGTTGGATTTCAGAATTAAGAAATGGGTTCAAGTTTGTATGTATTTTAGAAATGGAATAAACTTTTAATTCATTAGAACTTCTGGAGCCAAGAAAGAGCCATGGGGGAGCGTGTACTTATCCTTTAAATAGTAGGTGATTTGATGTCACAAAGGCTTCTTCATCATTAGACGTTACTACTCATTTGAGATGAGTTCCTATCTGGCTTTTTCCATGATAGATTTTGATTGTGTTATATTTGGCCACTCATTTGACACCTAAAAGAAAATGATTCACTTCTTTGGAAAGATATAAGGTGTTTCATTATCTGATCATATCTGCAAATTTCTATTCCCTGAATCCCTGGGTGTCTCTCATTACGGCACACCTGTCTGTACCACACTCCCCATGTGTGCTTCTCCCTGAACCTGTAAAACTTGCTCTGGATTCTTGAAGCAGGTTTTTGTCCAGGAGCAGATGGGAGAGAGAAAACTAGAACTGATTGAAGGTTCTTCTGTGCTGGGCCTGCATATTTTCTTTCTCACGTCATTGCTGTCTTTTTCCTGTGAGGGATGCATGGTTATCTCCATTTTGCCAGGGAGGAGACTTGGTGGTTGCAGGGTCACAAAGCTGGCAACTAACAAACCAAATTGTGGCCCACTCTTTCTGGTTCTGAGGTCTTTGCTGTGTGAACTGCACTGTGCTGCAACAAAAGGGGCAGCCCACAGTGTTGGCATTTCTGGATCCATTTGGCTTAAATTTTTCTGTTAAAATCATGGGCAGCTGAAATCTTTTCTTCCCTTCTTTTAACCACTTTGCCCTCTCAATTTTCTTGTTCATGTCAGATTTGAACAAAGTTGTCAGTAGACAAAAATGACCAGTATTCAAAGTCAGTATGAGGAAAACAACATGGTTTTCTGAACAAAATAATTTCAGGATAGTTGTAGAGTGTAGGTGTGTCTTTTAGTATTAAATATAACTATGGGTTTGTCTTTTCAGAAAGATCCTTCTCTCCTTTATCATAGGGATTTTTAAAAAATAATAACTCCCTCTGAGCATTTATTTGATTTATAATTAACTATTCAAGAAAGGCCAAGATTTTATGATTGTGGCTTTGCCTCTCCAGACAAGAAAGCAAGTATAGTATGCAGCTGTGAGCTGACTAGTGGCAGAGCTAGAGTGTGAAGCTACATGTGTTCGCTTCTGATCTATCTGGTGCTCTTTCTGTGACCCTGCCTTCCCTCAGTGGAGTTAGGGGACGACCACGCTTGGAAAGGGCTCTGAAACATGATGTATTTGGGGATAAAATAGCTGAATACAGAAATGTCCCTGTGTCTATAGGCCTTCCTCAAAATGAGATGCAATTGTATTTACACAGTTATATATGAGGAAAGACTCTCTTGTTATTTTTTGGTGTTTTCCTCAACGCTGTGGAGGAACCTGGATGAAGCCAGATGTCATTGCAATTTCCAGGACAGCCACGCAGCTTGGGAAAGGAGGTTAGCCCTGTGGGCTTCAGCATGATGAACCTAGGGACAACTGCATCCTTTTTTAGATAGGAATACCTTGGGATAAAAGCCTTGTCCTTGTCCTAGGGTCCTCTTGAAATACAGCCAATGATGACATTGTAGTGGTTCAGAGTTCACAGGCTCCTTTGGGAAAGGGAGTATCTCCAGGAGTGCATTGTCCAAAGGCCACCTTTCACTTCTGCCCAGGAGCACACATGGCCAAGAGTGGCTTTACACACTCTACTCGAAGTTTGCTGGACTTGAGGTCAGGAAGCTAGAGCAAGACGCTCAGCTCTGTTCTTTAGCCAGTTGGCTGTTCTTTGGCCAGCCTGTTAACCTCTGTAGGTTCTCCTTTTCTTGTTGTGAAATGGGGAGAGCAGCGTCCATCTCAGAGTATCTACAGGTTCTGCATTACTGAAAGTGTGGTGAATGAGTGGGGTTGCATTGTTTTTTCATTAGCTTTGTCAAAAACTGGCTAGTTTTTGTTGAAGATGGATTGAATAATATTTTAATTACCTTTTTAGAAACAAGGTCATCTCATAATTTTATTAATTTATGAATCTTTCCTAATTTTTTGAACAAATGAATTTTTCTTTCTGTATAATATACATCTGTTTTAGATAGTGAGAAGCCACAAGTAAATTTCCAAATATAATTTATAAAATCAAGTCAACTTAAAATTCTACCAGCATTTCCCTGCTTACCACGCACAATGTTACAGCATTCTTGTTTGTTTGTTTGTTATTGGTACTGGGGATTGAATGCGGGACCTTGCACTTGTGAGGCAGGCAGCAGAACCACTGAACTAAATCCCCAGCCTCAACAGCATTCTTGAAAAGGACATGACTAGTGCATTTCTCCATTTCTGCAAACCCTTGGGATATGCTAGCTATTAGAAAAGGTTATAAATCTTTCTTTTGAAGAGAAAGGAAGGGAAGTAGGGAAAGAGAGAGTAGAAGGATCTTGATGATGAAACCTGCCCGTGTAGGGCTGAGGGTTTTTTTTTGGGGGGGGGTTGAGACAGGGTCTCCCTATGTAGTTGAGACTGACCTGGAACTCACTGTGTAGCCCAGGCTGGTCTTGAACTCACAGAGATCCTCCTGCCTCAGCCTCCCAAGTGCTGGGATTACAGGCGTGCGCCACCACGCCGGGCTTGAGGGCTGAGGTTTTTAAAGCGCACAGATGTGGGTTGTGAAGCTCTTCTCACCTTTCAGATTATCCTGATATTCAAGAGACCTTACATTATGCTTCAGAACCTGAACTGTCATGCCGTTTTCTTCAGAACATGACAGATCGCTTACTTCCTGGGTCCTTAAAAAAGAAAAACAAAAAAACAAAAACCTCCCTTTTATAAACTCAGGTAGTAAAGTAACAGTTGGGTAGAAGCATAACTTTTTGTGACAGCAGAGTGTAACGAGCACATTTTCCCAGAGAGATGCTATGACCTCTCAGCCTCATGCTTTTGAGTCTGTTTAGAAGCCCTTTCTAGAACCCAGACTTGTTGGAGGAGGCAGTGCAGCAGGTGAGAGCCCAGAGTGGCTCTTCTCCTTTGAATTATTCAGATGTGGACCTCAGCAGAATAGGCAAACTTAAATGGAGATTGTAGGAAAGGAGATTGGATCCCCCCCCACCAGCGGAGCTTTCACATGCAAGGAAAATAAAACTTTTTGAATTAATGAATTGTTTGAGACAGTGGGGGGTCTCCCCATTTGTTCTAGCTTTACAAATTTAAGTCTGTTTTGTGAACCGTATGGTAGGAAAACATGTTTAAGGTAGATAATTTCTGAAAATGTCTTTGTAGTAAGCTCTTGGTGGTTTTGGAATTTCTTTTTAATACTGCAGTCTAATAAGGGAGTTTTTCATTAATATTCCAAACCATGTTCACTGGCAGATACAGCAGGTGAGGTAGTAAAATTATGGGCCCATCAAAAATACTTATGCTTCCTGTAATATGATATTAAGTTTAATATTTTTATAACCTTCACTGAATTCTAATTTCAGTACAGTAGCAACTGTGCTTCCATTTGCAGTTCAGTTACGCACTTTGGTTGCCAGTGTACCTAGCAAATTAGAAATGCAAAATGCCTGTGTGGGAGGGGCGTTGGAAAGAGTCAGTAAAGATCTGGAAATGCCCAGGACTCAGGTCACAGCATTCTCCCTGCTAGAGCTGGGCAATCCCAAGAGACATGGCTTGCAGGGCAACAGTGGTGCATAGTCACAACCACAAGGAGTCTGTGTCACATTCCATTGTTGAGTTATGGGAGATAGGGATGTTAGAAAAGATTTGTATTAAGAAAAGTAAGAGCCGGGGGTTTAGCTCAGTGGTGCTGCCACCTGCTTTGCAAGCACAAGGACCCAAGTTCAATCCCCAGTACCAAAAAAAGAGAGGTAATATAGAGCCAGATGTGGTGGCACATGGCAGCATTTGGGAGGCTGAGGCAGGAGGATTGCTGAGAATTTGAGGCCAACCTGGGCCATGTAGTGAGACCCTATTTCAAAAAAACAAAACAAAACAAAAGAAACAAAACAAAAAAGAAAGGTATGTAAAAAAGAATAAGTGAGCCTTGTTATTTGACCAATGCCTGTGTATAGCATACCTCTTCTTTTTTTTTTGTTTTTTGTCTTTGTTTCTTGGTCCTGGGGATCGAACTCAGGCCCTTAGCGCTTACGAGGCAGGCGGCAGAACCACTGAGCCAAACCACCAGCCCTTTTCTTCTTGATCCTAGAGAAGGGGTTAGAACATTTGTACTAGTCTCTGCACAGATCAAGTAATCAGACCACAAGGAGATTCTATTCAAGACATAGTACACAAAGTGGAAACTGACAGAAAACAGCAGGGGCAACTCAGTGTTAATTTATCTGTATTTTTAAAAAACTTACTTGTAAATAGCATTATTTACCTGTGGGAGACTCAGTTTCATCCATGGGTCTCTGCATAGGCACGAGTCAGAAAGGTTGTCATGATTTCAACATTTTGAGAATCCTGAAGGAAATAAATTTTCTTGTAGTAAGGGTTCACAGTCTTTTTCTTTCTTTCTTTCTTTCTTTTGGTACTGAGGATCAAACTCAGGTCCTTGCACTTGCAAGGCCGGCAGTGGAACCACTGAGCCAAATCCCTGGCCCTCACGGTCTTTTGTTTGTTTGTTTTTGTTTTTGAGACAGGGTCTCACTACATAGTTGAGACTGACCTGGAACTCACTATGTAGCCCAGGCTGGTCTTAAACTCACAGCGATCCTCCTGCCTTAGCCTCCCGAGTGCTGGGATTACAGGTGTGCGCCACCGTGCCTGGCACCTCACAGTCTAAACTAAAGCATTGGGCTTCTTTGCTTTGGACTAGGATTGCATCACCTCTCTTTGGTAGCCTAGTGGTCTTCATACCTGATCAGGAAGCACTCTGGTTGACATTTATGTTTGGCATTGATTGGTTTCGAAATAAAGAGGGACAGTGACTCCATTCTGACCCCACAGATGCAGCTTGGTGGGGAGTGGGCACTTGGTGTGCAGGCTGTGTGGGTGAGAGAGCCAGTGAGCAGAGGAGATGGGGACAAGAAGACCAACAGCTGCAAGCAGGCCAGGTGCAGGAGAGGACAAGAAGCCAGCTGCCTGAGGGGAGGGGATGTCCTTTCTGTAGGCTGCCCCAGGAGATTTCTAGCGGGAGTACCATTCAGGAGTGCTCTGAATGTGGGGAGAGAAAAAGGTACACACCATCGACCAGCACACAAATGAGCACCCTTGGCATGAGCTGTCACAGCTCCCAATCCCACCCATAGTAGCTGTGGGAGGAAGTCATGGGAGTGGGAGCCCAGGAGTCCGCAAGGGAAGTTTTCCTGTAAATTAAGTGCCCACAGCAAGACCCAGCCTGTGAGGAGTTGCTGCTGGCTTGGGGCTTTAAGAAACATGAGGCAACCTGGGCTCTCAGGTGCTGCACCTAAGGAATCCTTTGGGCATCCACCTTCCAGTCACCCCCAGCCCTGGTGGTGACTCAGAACCTGTGGGAGTGGGGCTCAGTACTTTGCACCTTAGCGAGTTCCCCAGGTGGTTTGGACACAAGCTGCAGCTGGAACATGCCTTCTCACATGGCTGTGTCAGTGGACAATGTGGTGTACTGGGGTGTGGGGAGGGTGGGGAGCATCAACAGAAATATGTCTTGTAGACATGCCAAGATGGGGGTACTTTGGGAAGGACAGGAGAACATCACAAGTTGCAGACTGGAAGGGAGGCTTGTCGTTGGGAAATAGCAAGGAATCTGAGATGACCAGATTGTGAAGAGCTGAATGATTTCATTTTGCTTAGGAAATGGTGCTTGTTTGTTTGTTTGTTTTTAGTACATGTTTGCAGTACATAATGAGTATTCTTCATGGGGAGTTGGTACAGGACATACCACATTTTAGTCCTTTTTGGGAAATAGTTTTTGTTATGGGGGATTTTGATCTACGGTGTTAATGTGGTATTAGTAGTGTTGAGGGAGATTAGATTTCTGGGGTTTGTTGGGATTATGCAGGGTAATTTGGATGGGAAGGAAGTTGTGAGAATGCGGGAAATGCCTCTGGTGGGGTGAAATCCTGAAGTGGGTATCTGAGCTGATTGTGGGGATGTAAAATGCGGAGAGGCATTTAAGATTCTGAGATTCAAAAATAAATAGTGTGCCTTGGTGCTTACTAGACTTTTATTCTTTTGCTCTATGATGCAGATGAAAATGATCTGTGACTTGCTTGCGTTCTTGGAAGCAGCTTTTATGCTGCATTTAATCAAGTCGTCGTTTCTCTGAGCAAGTATGTGCTTTAAGTAGTAGCATATATTCGGATTTCTTCTCTTTTGAAGAAAGTCTAAATCTATCAATTTAGTGTTTCCTGACCCTGAAGGCCCTTTCTTAACAGGATCTCACTTTCCCAATCTGTAATATAGCAGACATTATGTCCCAGTGTGAGGGTGGATGAGCAGTGACCAGTTTCCAGGCTGTCTCCTGGTAACAGGCTTCTTTTAATGTACTATCAGCAGATACACTTTAAAAGTAGGATAGATGGTTTAGTTAAGAGGGTTTTATCGTCAGTATTTCTGTATTCAAGTGAAATAAATTAAGTTAATGGTAAGATCTTTTATAGCCTGCTATAGAAAAAAGTACATAATTTCTGTCACAGTTTGCATGTGTGGAGCTGAAAGAACAAATGATTAACAACATTTAATCTGTCATGTTCTCATATAGTTTCAGCTAATAGGATATAGCAAATCGAATTTGACATGGGATGATAGTAGTTAAGAAATACAAACTTTTTGAGTTAGGGTCCATGTTGAGCAGGATGTGACTGAGGTATACCATGAGTCTGGAGTATCACACATTCTGGGGGTCACCCGAATTCACTCTGGAGTGCTGATTTGGGAGCCCACTAGCAAGGGAGAGCCAGTAGACAGCGGACGCCTTCTCCACTTATTGCCGCGAGGAAGGTTGAGTACCTACCTACCTTCATCTGGAGTTTCCAGTCGGCTCACTCTGCCAAACCATGGCTCTCAGCCCCACTGAAAAAGTTTCTGCTTGCCAAACCCCCAGGGTATTTGGGTCCCCGTGTTTATGTCTCACAGTGTACGCTTGTACCCTAGAAGGGCAGTTGGACCTGCTGCCTTGGGCCTTCTCCAGAGCTCCCTGGAGTTATTGAACACCACCTGTCCCCCTGCTGTGTGTGTTTGCACCTCTGCCCACTCTGTAGTGGTTCTTTGAGCTCTGTGCTGTGGAGGCTGGGCAGGTGGGATGCTGTAGGCCTGGAGCTATGCTGGTGACATGTGCAAAGTAAGGTGTCAGTGGGTCTTGGAGCACATGCTGGACTAGAAGAGCACAGGCCCTGGCCCCAGCCCTTCCATATGAGGTGCATATGCACTTAGATTGCCACCTGAGGCCCAGAACATCCTAGAGGCTCAAGCTTGGTTTGTGTTAAGCTCCTTTCTCTTTTAAACTGCATACTCTCCCAAGAGGAGTCCTGTAGAGAACCATCAGTGCATTAATTTGAATTATTCAACCAGATCGTCTTCCTCCTAACGGCCTATGAGGCAGCTTGATGTAGAGTAACAGTGCTCAGATTTTTTGATCTCAGGAACCCCTTATACACTTAAAAATAAAAGACCCAAAGAGCTTTTTTTGTTTGCCCAATATTTTTATATTAATATCTATCATATAAGAAATTAAACTGAGAAAGTAAAGAATTATTAATTCCTTTAAGCATAACAATACATCAGTTACATGTTAGCAGTAACACAGTTAATGAAAAGTAACTATTTAAAAAATTAATGAGAAGACTAGCATTGTTTGACAGTTTTTTGCCACCTTCTTTGATGTCTTAATAGAAGACTAGCTGGGATTTCATATGTGCTTTTGAATTCATTCTGATAACTGGTGTGTTGCTTTGGTGAATGTGTCACCACAGATACAGAATTGGAAAAGGGAAGAATCTGTTTAATAACCTTTTCAGATAATTCTAGACATCTGCTTTGTTATTACTGCAAATCTTGACAAGTAGTACTTTCTTATTTGACTGTATTTTTTGTAGTGCTGAATATCAAACACAGGGCCTTGCACACACTAGGTAAAGCTCTACTACAGAGCTATATCCCTGGTTCCTTCCTTTTAAAAAATGTGATTTCTATTACGTTTTCCCCCCAGTGCATAGTTTTTCTTGCGTCCTTAAGGATTTAGTCCTTGACAGGCTTTGGGGGTCATGAAGCAGCATCAGCAGGGCTAAATCAGGGAAGGAGTGTTGGGTATTTCAAGCTTCTTGAGATTGGGACCACTGGGCTTGGACAGACAACTCACGTAGCATTGTAGCTTCACAGACAGCTTGAGAAGCACATAGGCACAAAGATGCCCATTGCAGAAATGTTCTACTGCTGGTGAACCCACTGTGCTCATAAGGATGACCTTCCTAATGGCTTTGTCACTGGTGTAGTCTACAGCTTTCTCATTATTGAACACCCTTGAACAGGCTACATGTGGATGCAGCCCTTTTGGATGTGGTGATTATTCCTTTAGTTTTCATCTTGGAAGCAGGTACCTGAGAGAGACAAATGGCACTTTCCTAAAGGTTATTAGTGTGATGTGGAATCTGAAGCCACATATGTGAACTTTCTGAATTTTGTTTCACTGAAATACATTGGTCTCTCTCAAACTTTTTTTTATTCTTGTGGTACCAGAGATCGAACTGAGGACTTTCTGCTTGTGAGGCAGGCAGTGGTACCACTGAGCTAAATCCCTGGCCTCTCTCAAACTTTGAATGCATTTTGTAATATTGCAGTGGGTTATTTGTAGACTGTTGATTAGCCAAGTAATACAGATCTTTCAAATGTTGAAATAATTCATTGTACAGTATTTTAAAAAGCACATTTATTACTATTCCCACTGATCTTATTGGAAGAATATTTATTTTTATTTATTTAGTGGTGGTGGGGATCATGCATACTTGGCAAGCATTCTGCATTGACCTACATTCCCAGCCAGAAGTGTCTTTAAATACTTGCAAAACTAAAATACAAGTTTTCCACAATTACAATTTTTGCTGGAAAGCCTGGATTTTAGTTTTGGCAGTGAGTACCACATATTGTTTTCTTGAAGTGACAGGCTTACTTCATTTTCAAGAGAATGTATGCCACATACCGGAATCTGAATAACCAGAGTTTGTCTGTCAGTTGTTTATTCACATGAGGGTTTTCCATGGGAGGAGGCCGATGTAGCTCCCAGCCCAGACAGATGCCTGGTGCTTTCTCATGGCAGTGTTTGGATTCAGGGGGTAGCAGACGTGCCATGTCATTGCAAAGAATATTAGAAAGATGTGTTGTGGAAGTGTACGTTTAGTAAGATTCGTATTTCTCTTGCTTCATCAAAAATATTCTTGAGTGAAACTGGCTTTTTCTTTAAAAATCAAACTGAGGGCATGTGGTGGTACATAGTATAGTAGTATGGAGTTACCATTTGCTTCTACTGCCTTGATCTATGCTAAGGCCACTGTTGTGTTTGCATCATCAGTGTGACTGTCAGCACAGCAGTAAAGGCATATTATGTCTTGGTGTTATTCTGACCACAGTTTCAATTTCGTGTACCACCTGACCTGGGGCAGACCTTCAGGGTCTGCATATCACACATTGAGAACCTGTAATGGAGTCTGACCATGGAGTCAGAACCAAGTTGGGACACTGGCTCCGTTATTTAATACAGGATGCTCACTTAGCTTCGCAGGTCTTTGTCTTTTCATGTAGAAAATAGAGACCTGAGTTCCTTAGATGGAATGTTGTGAAGATTGAATGGAAGAATCAAAGAGCATATGACTTCATTAGTAGCTAGCAAGTGCTAGTAAAGGTTATTTTCCTTGCTTTCCTTCTTGGGACACGATGAAGGCATTGGGGTTGAGAACAGTGGGTAGTGATAGAGAGATGAATAGGAACAGTTGGCTCTACTGCCCTGAGAAATGGAGAACAGAAAGGGGCCACACAGCTTCCTGAGTCCTGTCAAAATCCCAAGTGTTGTAGTCTGTGTCAGAGATTGCTCTCTCTTTTTTTATTTTTGTTTTGTTTTATTTTTGGTAACTGGGATTGAACTCAGGACCTTGGGCTTGCAAGGCAGGCACAGTGCTTCTGAGCTAAATCCCTGGCCCAGAGCTTGCTCTTTGTTTGTTTTTTTTTTTTTTTTTCCCAGACTGAAGAATATGAGTTTGATTCTAAGTGAGACCTGAAATCCTCAAAACTCAATTCATTTTACTTTCAGAAATGAATGTTATTCTACTGGTAATGTGAAGTTTGTGTCCAAATTCTGAAAAAGATTGATAATCACGGGCTGGGGATTTAGCTCAGTGGTTCCGGCACCTGCTTCACATGCGCGAGGACCCAAGTTCGATCCCTGGTACCAAAAAAAAAAAAAGATTGATAATCACTGAACAAGAAAGCTCATAGTAGGGCCGGGGATTTAGCTCAGTGGCTCTGTGTCTGCCTCTGAGCTCTGGTCCTGAGTTTGATTCCCGATACAAGAAAAGCGAGAGTGGTGGAGGGGTGAGAGAAGCTCACAGTGCACGTGGAACAGAAGAGCTGCTCACTTTACAGTGTGTGTTTCCATTGGGTGTGGAAAAACATCCTGGTGGAGACTGCACTTTGAGAAGAGTGACAGTTTTGCCTGGCCAGTCTGGTCATTTGTCCTGGGGGTTGAGGTGGGCACAGGTGTGTGATGTTTGGGCCCTTCTGTAGGAAAGCTTTCACTAGCTCGGTCGTCCCATATGGAGAGTTCATTCCATTCTGAGTCCATCACCACTAGCAAGACCTCTTCTCTTGGAGCAGCCTTGCCTTTACACCTGAAAGGTAAAGTCCTGAAAGGTAAAGCAAGAGTGTCCGTTGTGTTTTTCATTGATCTTTTGTTTCCTCTGCCGGTAGTTGTACTATTCAGATTTTGGATATCTAGATGGAGCATTCTTGTTTTGGTAGATAGAATTGGTGTCTTACACACACACACACACACACACAGAGGCCTTAAGTTAATATAAGGGTTGCTCTCTAACATTTGTCGGACTTTGTCCTGCAGAAGTCTTTTTTCAGGGCCTCTTGTAGCTCAGAGCACTCAGGTGGTGACTAGGCACACCCGTACGGCCTTGTTAGGGTCCTGCCTCTCTAATGTGGATGGAGGAGAATGAGTGTTTCTGTTCCCTGCCCTGCACCATTCCGTAAGCTTTGCCCATGGGGCCTCAGTGCACACTGTAAATCCACATAACATTAGAGTGACTGGTGGAATGGAGAAGGTACTTGGCTGCACTCACATCTTGAGGTTTTGACTCCTTTCCTGTATCACTGTTTCCTAACATTGTGACCTTGAGTGAACAGCTTTACTCTGTAGAGTCCAGATTCTTTATGTATCACCTGGGGCTGAAGACATTATATTTGCCTTTATCTGCTGGACGAGTAGTTTGTTGTGAGGCTTTAGAGGAAGGAAGCACCTGGGAAACCCTAAGATGGGGTTTCAAGTCAGAGCACTTGTGGGTACTCAGTAGGAAAAGTGAAGGAACCCAGGTTGGTGGGAAGGACTGCAGTGTCAGAGGACGCACCGTTTGCCATTGGTTGTCAAGAGCATGAGCTCTCCACACAGATTACCTGGGTTTGAGTTTGTGCTCCTCAGTGGGTGTAACCTTAGGCATGTTGTTTACCTCTTTGTGCTTTAATTTTTTCATATGAAAAACAGGCTTCAAAGTAATACCCCCCACTAATAGTACCGACCTTTAAAGGATTAAATGAGAAAATAATAGACCTGAAGAACAGAGCCCTAGCCAGATTGCAAATTTCTAATCCTAGCACTTAGGCCGAGGCAGGAGGGTTGAAAGTTCAAGACCACCTGGGCAAGTTAGCGAGACTCTATTTCAAAATGAGAAACAGAAGGGCTAGGAATGTAGCATAGTGGTTGAGCATCCCTGAGTTCAGTCCCCATGATCGGGATGAAAAAGTCAAGCAGTAAACAAACCCCAGTTTTTGGTGCATGGAAACCACTCAGGCCATGATAGATAACTCTTACAGTCAGGGGATACAGTGGTCTTGCCCTGCATGTGGGTTGTGTGTGATTTAACCAATTTTGTAGCACGTGACATTTTAAAGCAGCCATTGTCTAACAAGTCTGGTTCCTAGTCTACCCAAGGAGGCCCCATCAGCCACAGGATCTTAAGATTCTTCTAGGATCTTAGGAAGAAAAGAGGGTAGTGAGTGAGCTGGTATGTTTTTTTTTTTTCCTGCTGTATAAATGTCCTCTGTTGGGCATTCTGTAGCATTCTATTCTATTGGCACAATTGTACTTCAAGCATTACCTTGATTAGCTGTGTGGGAAATGAGATGAGGGAAGCTGAAACAGTTATTTAAATGTCTTGTATTATTCTGTTTTAGTTCCTGAAGACATCATTCAAAGATATGTTTTCTTGAGCAAAACAAGTGTATGGTATTCCTGCCTAGCTTGCCTGTTCTGTAAGGCAGATGTGTATGGTTGGTTTGCAGGCACGGGAGACTAGTGAACTAGAACCAGAAAACCCTAGTGCTGTGTTTTCAGCCTGTCTCCCACCTCTGCCACTACCTGCTTTCTGACATTGGTCAAGTCCCCCTACCTCTTTGGACCTTAGGTTGGTGACCTACAAAATGGAAATGTTTTTTATCATCTTTTCTCTCTTCCTTCTTAAGGTGTGTCCTAAAGGCTTGGATGGGAAAATATGGGGTGGGGGGAAGTACTTTACCTCACAGCATAAGTATTAGCATGACAAATGGCACTGATAACAAAGTTCTGACCCTCCTAATGAAATATTTTCTTTCTCAGTGATGTTACAGCCTTTCGATTATGATCCCAATGAGAAAAGTAAACACAAGTTTATGGTTCAGTCTCTGTTTGCTCCAACTGACACTTCTGATATGGAAGCAGTAGTAAGTACTGAATGCTTACTTTTTTCAGTAATAGTAACACAAATCAATTTGGTACAGACTTGTGGGTGCATGCATTTCAAAATTGTTTACGTGGGAATGGTGTTTTCTAGGTTTATACTTTGATAACCGTTACAGTGTTTCTAAACCTTGATGAATAATTTTAACATTTTAGGGCTGTGGATTTAGCTCAGCAGTTTTGTGGCCTGCCTTGTAAGCGCAAGGACCAGAGTTCAATCCCTGGTACCAAAAAAAAAAAAAAAAAAAAAAAA
>NW_022900934.1:4716479-4729441 GCF_012274545.1 Fukomys damarensis | reverse complement strand
AGCCGGGCGTGGTGGCTCACGCCTTTAATCCCAGCACTCCCAGCACTCGGGAGGCTGAGGCAGGAGGATCACTGTGAGTTCGAGACCAGTCTGGGCTACATAGTGAGTTCCAGGTCAGTCTCAACTACATAGTGAGACCCTGTCTCAAAAAACAAACAAAAAAAACCCCAAAAATATTTTTTTAAACATTTTATATAGTTGTCTAGAATCCTGTTTTTTTTTCTGACTTGTAAAAGTTCAATTTGCTTTAGCAGTTTCTTACCCTTATGGGTTATATCTTGAGTGATTGGGGACTGCTCCTTTTCTAACTCCTTCCTGTTCCCAGAAAAGAGAACTTGTGATTGTAGGGAATGTTTCTTGCCTCCTGTTCCATCCTCCCAAACCCAGAGGGATGTGAGTCCTTTGCAGCTTACACCTTTTAACCCCTTTTTGGCTTGGTTCTACCAAGTGTGATTGTTTTATTTTTTGTGTTGCTGAGGTTCCAGTAAGGTCCTTGTGCGTGCTAGGCAAGCGCTACCACTAAGCTACAACTCCAGCTCAATTCTTTTTTTTTTAACCCTAATTTCTTCCCTTTTTTTCCTCCCTTTCATGAATATGTTTAACTGTTCCTCTAATTTGACAAAATTAGAATGACTTCATTTTTAGAAATTAAATAAGAAATCTTTTTGATGTTTCTGGTTTAAAACAAAAAACAAAACAAAACAAAATTATAATGAAAACATTCCCCAAAGTAAGCTTTTGAAAGAACACAAACATTCTGGTGTGTGAATCATAAGTCTACAAACCTTGCAACCTCAGGGATGGGCTGCCCTGGTCCTCACAGTCCAGAAAAAGAGGGCAATATTGATTCCTCCCACCCTTCTTACTGTCCATCTTTGCCAGCCCAAAGAGGTGTATGAGGTATCTGCAAATTTGGGTTCGCTGTTACACTATACTGTTATTTTATTTTATTTTTGTAACATAGTCTTGACATGTAGTCCAGGTTGGCCTTGAACTCACTATGTAGCCCAGGCTGGCCCCGAACTTGTGGCGAGTTTCCTGCCTCAGCCTTCCGAATGCTGGGATTAAAGGCATGTGCCACCACTAGTGGCTTATACTGTTGTTTTCATCTTTCCAAGTTTTAAGGGCTGTTTCATGAAGAATGCATCTTCCTGCCCCAGTGTCTCTGCTCAGTTTTTTCCCTTAGCCTTAGGAAAGTATAACTGACCATCTTACTGATTTTTTAATGTGGGGGGTCAGAAAATGAAGGGCAAGGCAGATGTTTTTAATTTGAGAGAGATCAGTGACAACAGGTTAACTTTTCCTAAGAATGATTATTGAGGCATTCATTCCTTTCTTATTTCCTGGAACATGTGTCACCTAATGTTAATTTATGTGGTCAAATAAACATAGGCACAAGATAGGTAATGTCCAAGAGTGTGTTCTGTCTGGCTTTCATTGCAAGACATACTGAAACGTGCAGGAGCTTGGTCGTCTTGATTTTGAAACTGAATTCTGCCTTCTGCTGACATTGTGGCCTTGAGCAAGTTTCAGGAACTGTGAGGTTTTAGTTACCTGTATAATGAAGATAAAAATTCAGCTCACATGGCTGTGAGGGTTAGTGTGCTGTTTGTAAATGCCTGACTTGGCGTCTCTGTTTGTTTATGTGAGTGTCATTAAAGGGTCATTTATTTCACTTTGTACTGTGATTATTTTTGTAACAGTTAATTCTTTTTGTACAAAAATATATTGTAGGAAAATATGGAAATCCACAAAAGAACAAAAGCTAAAACTTAAAAATGGCTTGTACTTTCATCTTAGACCTACTCTCTTATTTGTGAGAGCCTTGTGCTTGTTTTTTGAGATATTTTTCTTTTTCTTTTGGCATACAGAAAGTTGAAAACATACTGCAGTAACCATTCACCTTAACCTAGGTTTGCCATTTGTTAACATTTTGCTACATTTGCGTCCTTTCAATCATAAACTTTCTTTTCTTTTCTTTTTTTTTTTTTTCCTTTATTGAGTTTATTGGTACATTTTAGGTATACAGTACAATTGCGTTCATTATTGGGATCTTGTACCTTTACATGACAGGTCTTGGTTCTCGTTTTTTTCCCCTTGTCTGTGCCCTCCCTTCACCCCCTCCTCCCCTCCCCATTTACAAACACTTTATTTCCGTTTTTTCATTTTGTCATATTTTTTTCTTTTTATAAACTTTCTTTTCTGCAGAGCCATTTACATGTAAGATGTGGAATTCATGACACGTCACCCCTGAGTACTTGAAAATAAGAGCAGTCTCTTACAGTGTCATAGTACCATTAGCATAATCAAGAAAATGAACCTTAATTCAGTATTATTATCTAATAGAAAAATCCACGATGGACATTTTTTAGTTACTCCAAAAATGGCCTTTAGTGTTCTTATTCTAGTAGAGGACTTCCACCCTTTTTGTTTTTCATGACTTTGAAGTTTTTAGTGTGTAAGCTAGTTTGCTTGTAGAAAATCTCTTGTTCTGGACTCATTTGGTTATTTCCTCATGATTAAATCCAAGTTAAATATTTTTTGGCAAAAATATTCTCTAGGTGATGTCACGAATGCATCATATCGAAAGGCGTTTCATACTCAGGGGTGTCACTGTATTAGTGATGCAGTTTGATCACTTGTCTCAGTGGTCGGTGTCTCAGAGTCTCAGTGACAAAACATAGTTATTACCGCTGTGGTTAATAGTTGATTAGTGACACTCAGTCATCTGATACCTCGAGGCCGTGTAAATACCCCGCTGACCAGCAGTCTGTCTGGGAGTATGTAGACTTTTGCCTGGCCCACTTTTTTTTTTTTTTTTTTTTTTTTTTTTTTTTTTTTTTTTTTTTTTTTTTTTGGTTTTTTGAGACAGGGTCTCACTGTATAGTTGAGACTGACCTGGAACTCACTATGTAGTCCATGCTGGTCTCGAACTCACAGCGATCCTCCTGCCTCAGCCTCCCAAGTGCTGGGATCAAAGGCGTGCGCCACAACGCCCGGCTTGCCTGGCCCACTTTTGATGCACACAGATAGGCGCATAGCTGCTGGAGCCTCTGCACAGAGAAATGGGTTTTGATGGCTTGTAATTTCTTAGTATTCTGCAGCTCTTCCTGTGTAATTGAATGTACTCTGGTGTTGAGTGGTGGCATGCTGTCCCATTGAATGGATCTGCCTTAATTTGTGGGGCAGTCCCCTGTCGTCAGACACAGAGATTGTTGTTTTTGGTTTTTTGGTTTTTGGTTTGTTGTTGCTCTGACTCCTTCCTCCTGCATGGTTTAGGGGAGGCTGTGGTGGGGGTTGCCTCCTTTTACTGTGTTGTAACCTACTGTGCTGGTCTGTAGCTCTCAGAGCGCCCTAGATTCTGCCCTGCTGAAAGGAGGGGTGAGTCAGGAGTGGAGGTGCCCTCACCTGCAGACTAGAGAGAGAGGGTGTGGGCTCTTAGGACAGAGGTCAGCCCTGACACAGCCTTAGTGGAAGGGAATGGCTTGCTGGTTGTTGGTATGCTCCTTTGGTAGGTGGCAAGATGGCTGTAAAACCTCTCCCAGGTTGGTACCTTCTTGGGCTTTCTCAGGAGGATATGTTCCAAAAGGCAATTGCAGTTTCTGAAGGAGAGCCAGTTACTTCTGGTTTTTGAGGCAGAATGTGAAGGATCCCCCTCTGTCCATCAGCCCTCACTGTTCCTGTGCTTCCCACTGACCAGTAATGAGAGCAGCGTGGGTAGACTGAGAAGTCAGGCAGCAAGACTGGGGTTTGTAAAGTGTGATAAATATTCAGGAAAGTGTGTGTATTTAATCATGTCATGTTAAAAATACTGAAATCTCAGCAGACTTAAGTTCTTTATTTGATATACATCAGGGCCTTCTCATTAAGAGTATTTTTCTGAAATTGTCAGTTATAGTTGGAAAATTATTCTTCCAGCAGCTTTATAATATTCTGATTATTAAATTTAAATTGTTTTAGTGGAAGGAAGCAAAACCGGAAGACCTTATGGATTCAAAACTTAGATGTGTGTTTGAATTGCCAGCAGAAAATGATAAACCTGTAAGTATGTTTATCGTTAGCAGTAATTGAATGTTGCAAGCTGATGCTTATTTGCATACCATCTCCTGGAAAAACCAAGATTTATGTTGGCAAATTACTTTCCTTCCTCTAATGTATGAGGAAAAAAATAAGCCGAAGTCATAATAAGTGGGCCTTTATGAAATCAGCCGTTGAAAGTTTTGTAGAAAGACAACTAATTGAAACACTTTTCCTCTTGAAAAGTGTAGCCCACTGGCTGTTGAGATGTCATAAATCCCCACGCACTGCTTTGGCTTGTCAGAGGTGTGGGTTAAGCAGTGGGTGAGAACAAAAGGGTGAATTCCTTGCCCTGCTTACTGGCCACGTGGTAAGCTCTTGGTTCCATTTCACAGAATGGGCCTGTCAGCCCTTTCCCTCAGCAGCACGGCTCCTTCCTCCTTTCTCCTCACCTACCTCTGCAGTAAAAAAAAACTTACAGATGAGGATTTCAAAGCCTCAGCACTGTCAACATTTTGGGTTGGCTCATTCTTTGTGGTAAGGCCTCCCATGCATTTCGGGGTGCTGAGCGGCACTGCTGCCCTCTGTCTGTTAGACACCAGTAGCACTCTTAGTTGTAACAGCCACTCATGCCTCTGGACAAGCCCACGTGTGCCCTGCCCTGCGAGAAAAGGAGCACCTCTCTCCCTCTGACCTCTCATTTTCCCTTGTTGTGAAACAAGAGGTGAGCTGGCTAGTGCCTTTGCTGTGACCAGTTGAAGAGAAGAACTGTGAAATGCTAATCTAGACCTCTCTTCAATCTACTCAAAAAGATTCAAATTATATTTAAAATAAGGAATTTAAAAACCCATGAAGAATCTGAAACTGCCCTGGCCATTAGTAGATGGAGTTGGGAAATGGAAATGTTCTTGAGAATTCTGTTAACATCAGTGATCTCTGGGATATGGATTTGTCAAAACTATGTAATATTTTCTTCGAATTGACCACTGTCATTATCTTGTTTCTTTAGATGAACAGTTGTGTCTCTCCTCCCCACCCTCAGTTTTCTCATTGTATATTTTGCCATGGGAAAGTCAGTTTGAAGTGAAAGACCTGAATTCCAGTCTCAGCTCTATGAGAGGTGGACCTGGTAGCCTGGGGCCTTGCCTCCTAGAGCTTCTCTCTGGGAAGTGAAGGGTAGAGCTACATTTCTGACTGCTCCCCAGATTCTCAGGTATTTTCCCCCAGCACCTGAGCACTTCCGTGCCCTGTTCCAACTGGCTGTCTTCAGTGCCCACAGGGTGTCCCTAGCAAAGTCTCTGCAGGGCCTGGGATGTGTGTGGCCTCCAGCCTGAAGCGCAGCAGACTCAGCCCTGCCTCCTAGCTCTAAGCCGGTGAGATAAATGACCCCATGAGTGTCCTCCCTGGCCTCCCACACAGCAGCCAGATCTTCACAGTGACAGTAACATGGCTGGCTATGGGACAATAACATGGCTATGGTATACTGATTTTTGCATGGCAGGAATTTGTTAGTGCAATACGCACAGCCCCTTTTCTTTTCCTTTGAAGTGTTAGTCAGAGCCCAACTTCATTATTTGTTCTTATTCATAATTTCTAGGGCCCAGATGCTTTATTTAGATTATTAGATACCAGATGAAGAGATTGATTTTTAAAATAAACGTGACATTTTACAGTGGGGGAAACGTTACCATGCGTGGTGTTTGATGAGAAGTACTTTGCGTTAAAAATTATTTTTTTACATGGTTGATGATAATTGAGCTTTCATTTATTTCTGAACAGCATGATGTAGAAATAAATAAAATTATATCTACGACTGCATCAAAAGCAGAAACACCATCAGTGTCTAAATCTCTGACTTCACCTCTGGATGACACTGAAGTTAGGAAGGTGATGGAAGAGTGTAAGCGGCTGCAAGGTGAAGTCCAGAGGCTTCGGGAGGAGAACAGGCAGTTTAAGGTAATAATTGCTTGCTTTCCCATCCACAAAAATGACCATTCTCACTGGGATCTTTGGTAGGAAAGTTGGCGAACCCCTGAATTTGAAGGTTTTTTTGTTTGTTTGTTTTGCTGTATGGTTATTTTTCCTTTCCTGGGGAGAAATTCTATAGCTTTTGTCAGATTCTCAGAAAGGTTCTTGAACCACCCCACCCCACCCCCATTAAGAACCAGTGTTGCTTGGGGAGAAATTTCTCAACTGTGGAAATACTTATCCTTTTAAAAACAAGAACATCCCCCCCTCCAATCACAACACTTGCATCTCCATTAGTGTAAAAAAAACAGCAGTGGTTATTTTGAATGTGCATTTTCAAACCCCACTCTGTCTCCTTCACTTGGATGGAAGTGTCTGTACGAGGCTAAATTTTGACTGGTGCTCTCTTCTAACATTGGTGTCAGACTAAGGCCTGAAGCACAGGGTTCTTAGAACTGCTAATGTGGTAGTGAGGTTAGAAAGGCAACCCTCGCTGGTGGAGGGAGGTAGAGTGTAGGAGAGGAAGCCTGAGTGTCTGTTTGCAGAGGAGGAGCTGGCATAGGGGGGCAGCTTGCAGTGGATGCTGAGGGGAGCAGGCGATGCTTCTTGAGCTCAGAGACCTGCAGTGGAAGCAGTGGCTGTGGTCCACAAGTTTAAAGTAGCTCTCGTACGTATGAATCCATTTCAGACATGATATCCATGAGACTATTTCTGAACATTTGGTCGCGGAAGTTTTTGTTGCAGCTTAATTTGAGGCCTGTCTGTCGTGTTAATCTTGATCGTGTCTTGGGTGTCTGCCGTTTAACTGCCACAACACCAGGTCCTCATCACACATTCCCTTAAGTCAGCTTCTTCTCTCATGGTGACGCTTAGATGGGGATAGGAAGGCTGGCAGTTTGTAAACAACCTCATTGCCTTCCTTTGTAACTTTCCTCCTTCAGCTCCTCCTTTTTATACAGGATAAATACGAAGCTCATACTTTATTTTTGACTAACATTCTGAGATATGCCTAAACATTCTCTTTGAGTTTCTCTTCAGAAATAGAATTCTGTGTGTTTAAAGTGCTAAATAGGTAGAAATGGCTTCTTTATAATCCCACTAGAATAAATACTGTATTTTGCTGTGCCTGTTTTTGAAGTTAATCAAACAGTGCCAGTCATTTATCACTGCAATATCACTGCATAAACAAAATATCTCTAAAATATTATCAGACTCGTCTTGACGCTAGACGATTCTTTATCCTGTCAAATACTGGTTGGTGCATTCTTTCATTTGGCCAACCCATTTAGTGAGTCTGCTAAGTGCTGGTACTGTAGATTCAAATGTGAACAGTGCATGCACCTGAGGAGCTAGCTCCCCATGGATGTGGCTTCAGGGAGAGAGAGACAGACATGATTATAGTCCATATGATGGTGGTTTTATTTTGGATAGGTAAGTTAATTAGATATCTTGTAGGCAACAGTTAGACAGGGCTGCCTTCCAGGAGCCAACATGGAGGATGATCAAGACACATTCACCGTGGCCCGAATTGTAAAAGGAGAGAAACTACTATACCCTTGTGCTTCCCCTGGTGATAAATAGCAGTGATTGATAGTCTAAATAGGTATCAGTCACTTGGGTCGGGGGTCATGGCCTTAGCCCAGTGTTTCCAGGAAATGTCCCTGACCCCCACCCTTACTGGAGATCCTTGTAGCTTGCTGTGTGACTTGCTCCCCAATTTGATTGCCATTTGATCGGTATTACCCGAGTGACTGTTCTTACAATCCTATTGGTTGGTCGTGGTTTTGCCCCACCTCATGTCCCCCTTAAATTTCCATTATGTCTTACAGTTTTTGTCCGATCTTGTACATGGCATTGCTGTATAAAACATCTCTGAGAAGTGGGGTGAAGGGGCCACCTACTTTCTCATCCCCCTTCTGTCTCTCTTAGAAGCTTTCTTTTTTTGTTGTTGTTTTTTTTTGAGACAGGGTCTCACTATGTTCAGACTCACTGAACACAGAACTCACTGTGTAGCCCAGGCTGGTCTTGAACTTATAGCAATCCTTCTGCCTTAGCCTTGGAGGTGCTGGGATTACAGGCGTGCACCCCCATGCCCGGCAGAAGCTTTCTTTCTCTCAATAATTTTTACCTACTGTTTACCTCCATTGTTCCTAGAATTCATTCTTCAATTTTAGAGAACACAAACTCATGTTTTGGCGATCTCGTAGGTTTAGGAGTTACATCGCTTTCCCCAGTATCAGTTTCACAGAATTGGTAGATGGCAGGGAAGGTCCACACTGTGGCTCATCCCCTGTGGGCTCCAGGAGTGCCCAGGTACTTGGTGAATGTGAGAGAAGTGAAGGAAAAGAACTGAAAGTGCCACTGGTGTATGAGACTCAGGGTTGAGCAGTTGGAGTAATTAGCAAGAGATCTGGCTGCAGAGAGGAGCCTGGGCAAATCAGAAGGACCTTCAGACTGGCCCTGTGTGGGGATGTGAGTGTGGTCTGGAGGTCATGGGCTGTGGTCTCGGGTCTGCAGAGTAACTTACAGAGTCTTCAGGCAGTACTCACTTCAGCAGCAAAAAGTGTCTGTTCCTCACCCATCCTTGTGGCTGTCAGGGAAGATGTGTGTAGGTATCTTTATGAAAAAATAATGGTGCTTCTCCATACATTAAGTAGTAGAAAATAGTTGGAGTGAGTGAATGAAGGTCATATTTAATGCCATTTGGTCCAGCATTCTGCATGTAACTTATCAAGTACCCGTTACATACAGAACTCTATATTTCAAAACTTCCAGGTCCCTCACTTTGTAGTTTCTTGTGATTTGTACTTGTGTGTTTTAGGAATTACCTATGACTTTAAAAGTCAGCCATGATTTAACTAGGGAAGCCTGTTTCTTTGAAGCAGGAAGGATAGAAGATTGGGGTTGGGTACAGGCTAGGAAGGTGTGTGCAGGTGAAGTTGCAAAGAGCCTGGTTGAACTCTGAAGAGCTTTTTCCTGTAAATGATGGGTAACCAAGACGGACCCTGCTTAGGGTTCTGTTATGAGGTGGTAGCTAGCAGCGCCAGGTTGGGACAGATGAAAGAAGAGAGCGGCCTCGCTGTGTCTCAGTGGCCTCAGGTAGGTCCTTTCTCTCTCCAGGACTCTGTCAGTTGCTCCCTTTGCAGAACGCAGTAGGATCATGTCATTGTAGTAGGACCGTGTCATTGTATGCCTCATTGTGAATCACACATTTGCTCCCATAGGAAGAAGACGGGCTTCGGATGAGGAAGGCAGTGCAGAGCCACAGCCCCATTGCAGCACTTGCTGCACCCGGGAAGGAGGAAGGCCTCAGCACTCGGCTACTGGCTCTGGTGGTTTTGTTCTTTATTGTTGGTGTCATTATAGGGAAGATTGCCTTGTAAAGGCAGCATGCAAAGGATGGCAGATTGGATTGATGGATGCACCATATCATGGGATTTCAATTTATCATAACCATGTGTAAAAAGAAATTAACGTATGATGACATCTCACAGGTCTTGCCTTTAAATTCCCCCTCCCCCTGCGTGCGCGCACACACAAATGTACACACAAATATAATATAACAATCTTTTAGAAAGTTAAAAATGTATAGTCAGTGATTAAGGGGAAATGAATGATCTCTGTCAATGATAAGGGGAACCGCGATTAATGCCACAAAGGGCGTATTGTAACTGTCATTGGAACATCGATAGGCCTTGGTACACGTCTCTGGATTACCTCTTTTAAAACAAGACATTTCCTTGCCTGTGGGAGCTGGAGCCCAGTGTGACGGGGTGTGCAGCCTGTGTGCACAGTCCCCATGCTGCCCACTCCCACCCAGACTGCTCTTCCTGTCTTCAGTTCTGTCCGAGCTGTCTGTTCCTTGGGACTGATGAAGAGCAGCAAAAGTGGAAAAGCATTGTGCTGGCGCAGCGCCAGGCGTGCCTTTCTGGGTGAGAGGCACAGGTCCACTGAGCCGGCGCTTTGGAAATCCAACTCGTGCTTTCTTCTCCTAGAGGGACCAAGCTGAAATACCTTTGGTTCATGTAGTGAGACTGAAATGCTATTTGAGATGTTTAATGCATATTTAACTTATTCAGTGTATTTCATCTCATGTGTTCTTACTGTCAGGAGAGTACAGTTAATGCTGCGGCCTACACATCACCTGTGCTGTGTAACAACAGTGGGTGGGGCTGGATGGCTGCTGGGGGCTGGTGCTCTGCCTCTGGTGGTTCTGGGCACGAGGATGGTTATCTAGGTGTCGGAGAACAGCTGTCAGAAGTGCTTGGGTGTCAGGAGCAGCTGTCCTGGGGAGGAAATTGTTAGCAGTGACAGTCAACGCTGGACACCTGTTGTGATGGAGAGCAGCTGGTCTTCCAGGTTTGTCCACCCCTTGCAGCCCTCATTCACGGTTCCCTCACACCAGCCTTGGCCTGTCCTGCCTGTGGGGCCTGGCCTGGAGTCAGGGAAGGTGAGTGGGGTACAGAGCACGAGGGCACTAGTGGCAGGGTGCGGTGGGGCTCCTCAGTTAGTCCATCTAATGGTAATGGAGAGTCTGACTGTGAATTAATTTTATGCCATAAAAGACCAATCCAATTCTGTTCAACTATGTAGCATCTTAAAAAGAAAAAAAAAAATAAAACCCCGAAATTAAGAATTATTTTGTCATTTTGTCACATTTGCTGTGTGGGGGAATTACTGTATCATCATTATTTTGCCATTGGAACCTTGACTTTAAAATGAGCTCCGTCAGTGAGAAATGTTTAATGGCTTAACTATATACACATGCATACATATATGTGTGTATGTATGTTTTTGGTTGCCTTCAAATGACAGTATAACAAATAAAACCGCTGAAATCTTGGTGCCTGTTGCCCTTGCCCTTCCCCTCCCTGCTTCAGAGAAAATGCACCCCCATTGTGGTTGGGAGCTGTGCTGGAGACCCCGTAAATGGGTGTGGGCATGCCCTCAGTGAACAGGCTCAGCAAGAGGAAGACCATTCTTGGAAGTCACATGCCTTGAGCCACACTGCTCTCCAGCCTGGCTCTTGGTGAGCAGGGCCTAGGACCCTGAGACTGGCATGGTCAGGGCTGTGGCTGGTCTGAGTAAGGAGCTAGAAACCCCGGGCTCTTAAAGGAAATGTCAAGCAGGCCTGGTTTTCACCAAGCACTCACTGCTTGGATACAGTTGGGCATGTAGATGGGGAAGGCCACCCTGTTATCTGTTAGACCCTGAGGTCTTTTCCTTGTGACCGGGTGAGTGAGTTGGGAAGCACCTGCCTTGTGTCACTTAATTTCCAGTTCATGAACTAAAAGTTGCTGATTGAAGGTGCTGCAGCACATCAGTCTTCTTACAGCTTTCACCCCCTGGTGGGTTTGAGAGGAGAGTGATTCTGAGGGCCCCAAACAGTACCTGGGGAGCAGAACAGCCCATGCAGAGGTCTGCAAATTTGTTCTAAAATACACGGCTGTGTTCCAGTAAAACACTGTTCATAAGGACAGTCAGCTGGTGGGTTCAGCGTGCCTAGGAGGCTTCTGTCATTTGGGTCTTGGAAGGTGACTCTGTGTTTTGTGTACCGTTAAGGTAAGAGTACTCAGCTTCTCAGAGGATGCAGAGATTTTGTTTGCAGCAAAAAAACAAAACAAAACAAAAACCTCTTAAAATGCAAAGTTGTCAAAAACAAAGCAGAAATTGTCTGTTCCCTCAGCTGCCTGTTTCCCTTGTAGAGGTTAGAACCTGCTGAACATGTGTTAGTTTAAGAGGGAGAGAAGCAGGGTTGTGGTGGAAAGTGGGTTCTTCCCAGTCATCCTGGTCAACAGAGAATGTGGCAGTGGAGAGGCTGTGTAGCCAGGGCTGCTCACTTCAGGGATGGGTGAGGCCCCAAGTTCTCCAGAGAACGTGGAGACGTGTGGTAACATTATGAGTGTCTTTCCCCCCGAATGACCGAAGGGGGAAACCTGAGAGGCAGAGAGGAGGCAATGGGCTCTCACAGAGTCCTCTTCTGCCCAGAGAGGGAAAGGGCAGGCTGAACTCCGGTGAGTGCTGGCCAGGGAGCACTGGTCCTGCAGCAGCTCTGCTGGGTTCCTTGGGTTTAGAAACCCCAGGCATTGTGCTTGCGGGGCAGGTGGAAGCAGCATCAGAGCCTTGTAAATTTTTATTGATTGAATTTTTAAATTGATAGTCTAAACTCTCTTGGCACGATACAGAATGCCTTTTAAAGACAGCAGGCCGCATTATTTGTAGGTGTGAGGACCTGGCTTTAATTTTTTTCTCTTCTTAGTTTGCATGTTTTTTCTCTCTAGTCTTTTAAACCACTGGCACTAGCAGTAATAAATATTGATAAAATCAAAATGATTTTTACCAGTGGACAGTTTATGCCTAGAGAGACGGCTTATACCTACATAACACAGAAGGGGGAAAATGAAGAAGCTCCAGTGATCCGTGAAAACCTAAACGCTTTCAAACAAGTCCTAGGAGCAGAATTGCTATCGAAAGATATCAGTGCCCAGCTTGCAGGCTGTGTTGAGTCAGATAGAGCTGAATGTAGTGAGAGTTGAGCGCTAAATAGCCCTTCAAATTAATTTGAAAACAAGCTGTGTGTGTGTGTGGCATATGTACCATGTGTAAGTAGCTTAACAGTTTTCAAATGGTGTCTATATTTTTGCACACAAATCTGTCTTTGCAAACTCACAATCCATGCCAAAATACAGTACCATTTGTCATTTTCAGCTCTTTCTCAAAAGAACTGGCCCATGTACAAATTTCTGGTTATGGTTTATGAAACCTTCAGTTTAAAAGAAGAAAAAATTATCAAGAAATAAGGGCCTGGGCCGCCATGTCACCTCCCACATCTGAGTTACGGTTGGCTTCCCCACCGGAACAACCCCAGCTGGGCCCATCCCTCCCTCCTGCTGGGAAGACAGTGAAACAGGACATTGGGATTAGTTGAAGGTACTTATCAGAGGAAAGTGATTTTTTTTTTTTTTTTTTTTTTTTTT
>NW_022900934.1:4705900-4716413 GCF_012274545.1 Fukomys damarensis | reverse complement strand
TTTTTTTTTTTTTTTTTTTTTTTTTTTATACCAGGGATTGAACCCTGTACCCGGTAGGGGACAGAACCACTGAGCTAAATCTCCAGCATAAGGAAAGTGATCTTAATCACACTTGGAGCCGTGCATGCTGTTCTGAGAAGGAAGCCTTTCGAGATGAGCAGATGTGGGACTGTGTCCACTTCCCTGTGGATGGGTACAGCTCCTGGGCACCCAGGGGAGCCACAGCGCATCTCCAAGGTCACACAGCCCAGCCAAGTTGGTTTCCTCGGGTTACCTGGCTTGATAGGGTTTGCGGGCTTTTCCCCTCTCAGACAGATGCTCTGATAAAAACCCTTGAATGGACGTTGCTATGTCAGTGCCACCACCAGGGCATTTTCAGGACGTGTGCTCTGAGCTCAGTCCCGGAACAGCTCTGACCCCAGGGAGGGGCCAGGCCCAGCCCTGCCCTGCGTAGGGATGAATCTCCTGGTGGTCACATTGGCCCTGCTTAGAGCTTAGGATCTAGGACGAGAGCGAAGTCTGTCTCTGTGGAGGTCCGCGTGCTCGGACACTTGTGACCCTGAAACTCCCTGAGGGGACAGGCTTCCCTCACCCCTCTGCCCACCTGTGCAGCTTTTCTGTGTTCGCTTTCACATCTGGCTCAGTTATTTCCAGGCCAACAGCAGGGAGAATAAGGACTCCAGCCCAGACACCCCTTCTTTTTCTTTTGGAAGCTGAATGCATTTCAGACAGTGAAGAAATATGCCTTTTCCATTTTCTCACTGCCTGAACATCTCTGCCTGATGCTCCTGGGGAATGAATTTGGGGGCTTTAGAAAGAAAATTACCAGACTGGCTCAGTGCAGTGATGATGGGAAGGCTTTATATATAACTCGTAAATTAAATGTGAATGAGAACAGTTCATTAAAACTGGCATTACAGAAGTGGCCTGCTGAGGTTTGAAAACAGGCAAGCTGCTGGTGTGTCAGTCCTCTTCCTGAGCGAGCGCTTCATTTCTCCAGGAAATCATCAAAGGGAGCAGTGATGGAAGACTGCGTGCGATAAGGAGGAGAGGCTGGCTTGGCAGGCTGTGAGGAGCTGTGTGGCAGTACTCGGCTTCCTGCCCCCGTCTGCGAATCCCATTAGCTGCACATTTAGCACACAAGGCTCAGCTGTCAAGAAAGTTATTTGAGCACCCAAGGTCACCCACCTCTGTGCCAGGGGCCCCACCTGGGGGGCTTGTGGCCCTGTGTGGCCACACTCGAAGATAGAGGTTTCATTTAGCTTATTCCCATGACAGAGGTATTTTGAAAAATGTAAAAGATGAGCACACATACATAGCCGTGTATTACAGCTAAAAGTGAGACCAGTGGAGGTGGACGAGAAGTTGTCTCAAATATAATTACTTGAGGTTTGTTTTTTTTTTTCCTTAATGGAATTAATTCATTAGAAAATGTCTGCATCAAATCCGTAGAAAGGAAGAAAAAGCTAGCAACAAAAATACAGCTATTATCCAACTTGCCATAAATACTTGCAATTATGATTCCTTGGAATGTTGCCACTATAGGGATTGCTCTGATTAAAAGACGACAGCTGAATAAAAGAGTGCTGTGGGAGCATCATTTCTGTTGCTAGATAAATGCTGATGTTTATTTTTAAACCAGGAAACATTGATCCTGTAACAATGCCCTATTACAGTTGCTTTATTACACCACAGGGCTGATGTGGATTTAATCATTGGGCTAATGGATGCTCGCTCTCTGTGCTGCTCTCCCGTTTGCATTCCGATGAGCCTCAGGAGCTCAGCCGGGCCTCCGCACAGAAGCCGCGGCCAGAGCAGCGTTTCCCTGATGCCCAGAGCCAGATCTGGCTGAAACAAAATGGGTTCCCGGTACTTTTTGTTTCGGTTGAGAAGACACCACCGAAGGGAGACAAACCAAATCTTTTAACACAGTCTCATCAAGGCTTCGTGCTAACAAGAAGGCAGAGCTTTTTATGACTTAAGAAGATGATATGTTAGTGTGTATCTCATGTGTTGACCGGTTTTCCTTGTAATACTGAGACCTGGTTGTTTTTGTGAATGGCTACCTTCATTCCTGTCTATCTTTTGTTTTTCAAATGTAAACTAAATTCGGCTGTTAACCTAGTGCAGCATTCATTAAATTTTTTTCCATTGAATCTTTTACATGGATTCAACAGTCAGAATTTATTGTCTATAATACTGAGACCATGTATACAAGAACTGCTTTTTGCTTTTCATGACTCACGTATTAGCGTTTAATAAGTACCTCCTATATGTTAAATACTGTATGAGGCGCTGAGAAATTAATCAATGGAAGTGACTTTGGCTTTTTTTTTCTTTTTCTTTTTTTCATTTGTAAGCAGCCTGAGTTTAGTGATTCAAGCTTACATGGAGAAAAAAATGCAAAATGCATTACTGTAATCCTTTCCTCCCTCCATCCCTCCCTCCCTTTCTTCCGTGACAATTTATATAAACTGGTGCCATTTGGAACTTACTATAAGAAAGTCAAGGCGATCTATTTAAATAATCCCTTCACTGAAAGAAGTTTCACTAATGCATGCAATTCCTACCCTGCTTTCCATCTTTCTCCCTGTCTTGCAAAAATACCTGCATTTTGTGATGTGTGTTTATTGTGACTTCAACGTATGTTAACACTTTAGGAATTGAGTATTCCTAGATGGCTGAGAATGCTTTCATTTTCACGTTTCCTTTATGTATTTTAAGTCGTATTTCCCTTTTTGACACAGAACTCATTTAAAAAGCTGGTTCAGGAAAAGACTCTTACTGCCATACATTTTGGTTATCTTATATGCAATAAATTCATGGTTTTCTGGCTGGATTTACTTTTCCTGGAGGGAAAGAGATGTATCTCCACAGTGTCCAGATTGAAAGCCATTCACAGCATGTTCTTATGTGTTCTGTATTAGTCTGATGAAACCTGCTCTGCCAAAGCATAAACTTTTGTACGAGACGTCTCTGTATTGTATTCAATAAATTCTGTGCTCTGAATATATTTAAAGGATGCTTCACTGTACAATTGTTTTCAATGGCTGTCTGAAGAGCGTTTAGATGTGCTTTGGAGAATGTACTAAGAGTCCATCGCTCTACTCACTGTTTCTTAGGAATATAAAACCTTGGATTAAAGGAAAATAACATACTTTGCATCAGAAAACAAATTTAAGAGCTGCCTTAGGCCAGCTTCCTCATTTTTTTACTGATGAGGAAACTTGTGCTCAAGAGCCCAGCCACAAGTGCCACTTGTACTCCAGTGGGGAGGTATGTGTCATCGATTTACAAGTAACTGCCGGTACGAATTGCTTCCCACCCTGAAAGGTGGGGTAAGCTTCTGTCTTTAGTGACTAGCAAGTCTCCATCTTCCAATGTAGTCTTACAAATACATTACTGAAGTTTCAACTTCTTTCAGAAGAAATAACCTGGGCAAAAAGTTAGATTTCATATAAGACCACAGGATGCTCAGGACCAAGTCATTTCTCCTCCAACACCAAACCCATGTGTTTTCTCCAGAGACAGCCCAAATTTTCCATTCCTCTCGACTCACCAAAGATGCTGAGAAATTACACTGTGTATAACCCTCAAGTATTCTTAAATCATAAGCAGCAGTACTCTGCCTCCCTGGTATGCGTGCATTTCTTTTTTCCTTTTGGTGGTAGTCAGGTTTGAACAGGGTCTTTGTCATGAGCTACATCTCAGCCCTTTTACTTTTTGAGACAAGATCTTGCTGAAGCACTAAGTTGTCCCTGCTGGGCTCGAATTTGTGATCCTCCCACCTCAGCCTCTTGATTTATAGGCAACCGTAATTCTTGTAGTTGCTTTTTTGACTTTGAAATATATCTTGGAGATCATTTGATGTCAGCATGCATAGTACTACTAGTATTCTTCTGGGTGGCTCTAGTTTTCCTTAGAATGAAAGTGCCCATAATTGTCTTAATCACCCAAGGTGGCTTTCAGCAGGTTCTAGTCTTTCTTGTTGGTAGCAACAGAACTGCAGCACACATGCCCACAAATGAGCCAAGAGCATCAAGGGATCAGGCCCTAGGAGGGAGGTGATTGGGTCAAAGGGTGTCTGTTCTTCCCCTGCTCCCAAAGAGGACGTAGCAGGTCCTAGTCACACAGAGCCTACTGCCTTATTCCTAGGCTGGCACCTTGCACCATCTATCTGCCTTTTGATCTTTGCTTACCTTGGTTTCAGTTTGCATTTCTTTCCATAAAATTGAGCAGTTGTTCTCTGAGTAGACTGTTTGACAGCCCACAAAAGCCTACAGTGCATCAGATCAGGGGACAAAGGCCTGTCACACAAAGGGCTGTTGGTAGAATGACAGAAGGAAAAGACTAGGGATACTGGTCATGACTGCAGACACACGAATCCACATCATTGTAATTGTGGGAAAAATACCGGCAGCAGAGTATAAGTGCTCTGGCTGCACAGTTAGTCCAGACCGGTTGGTGTTAACCTCGCATTCCTGGGGGTCTTTCGGACCCAGGTGTTCATGGTGGTGCAGTCAGTCCATAGGGAGCTTCTGGGAGCGGGGCTGAGAGAGGGACGTTCTTCAAGGTGTCAGAATCTAAGCTGTGAACTGGGAGTTCTCCATGGCTACAAAAGGAGCTGTTCTGAAGAAGCAACTACACTGACTCACCATTATCTTCTCTTAATGCATTAGAAGACAAACCTGCTGCCTGAGAATTTGCCCAGGGTCCTGTAATGCGAGTGACGTGCCCGGAGATTGAAAATACCCTCTCAAATTACACTTGGTATCCAGGTTTTCCTTTTTCAAGTAGAACTTCTGTTTCTGTTTTCTCCTCAGCAATGTTTGACCATTAAAATCACTTCAAAGAAGAAAAGAAACCCAAAATTCGGAGAAACACAGTGTTATGGACTTTCTGAAAAATGTACCTCTGTGCTGCTTCAGAAATGTTAAGAAAAGGTGTAGGAAGGCAAGAGGCTCTTTAAGTCAAGCCAAGACACACTATATTTAACTCCTTCCCAGAGTAACAATATCAGCCCTAAAAGTGATTCCAAGCTACAGAAAGTATTGTCCATTAGTAGAGGTAAAACTTCCCACTAATACTCAGCCAGTGTGTGAGGAAGGGCTGGTGGCCTATGGCCAGGGTCCTGTCATGCCCAGTTTTTCTTCCTCCTATTTCCTATAAACTTAGACATGTAGGGGTGCACCCTTTGTAGGACCCCTCCCCCATGATGGTGGTTTTTGCTTTTGCTTTTTTGCCGTATTGGGGACAGGACCTTATGCTTGCTAGGCAAGCACTGACCCGCTGAGTTACACCCCCACCTATGTTTGCAGCACTGTGTTTTGCTCACTGCCCGCTCTGTGAGCCACTGGGCCCACTACCTCACTTCCCCAAGCATTCAAAACCCCTTCACAACAGGGCCGGCGATGTAGCTCAGTGGTTCTGCTACCTGCCTCGCAAGTACAAGGTCCTGAGTTCTAATCCCTGGTACCAAAAAGAGAAAAAAGAAAGAAGACCCCTTACACCAGAATCTTCCCTCCACTGGACTGAAAATAGTTTGAGAGGAAGTTCTAGGTTTTATTGTTGGATTTGGTTTTGAAGTATTTTTATATCAGAGCATTTCACACGCATAATTTTTAAAATTTGAATTTTTGTTAGTACATGTTTGCAGTGCATAATGATCACATTCATCATGGGGAGTCAGTGCACATGCATAACACATGCTTTTATATGCCCTTGCTCTCCCTCCCTTTGTGTGCATAATAAAAAAATCCAAATGGTTCTAAGGGGCTCATAATGAAAACCAGCAGTTCACATCCCTGGGATTCCTCTTCTCACAGGCGGCGGGGTTAGTACTTTGAACTGTTTCTTCTGGTAATAATCTTTGTGTGTGGTGCCGGGGATCAAACTCAGGGCCTCGAGCTTGCTAGGCCGGTGTTGTGCCACTGAGCTACATCCCTAGCCCCTGATAGGAACTTTTACAGCTCTAAATAATGTGGTTACATTTTTGTATTTTTTTCCCCTCTAGATATTAATTATTGATTTCCTCCTAAGGAAGATAAGGAATTGACTCTGATCTTTGCCCAGGCCTATTCCAAGCACACATCTCCTTCCCCTTTCTCTCCTAAAGTTCTGCCATGATTTTGGTGGTGTCTGAATGATAAGGACTACTAGAATTACAGCTGGGCTTTGGATGATCTATGATTATATTGACCTTCAATGCATACTCTTTTGTTTTCCCTGGAGTTAAAAATCTTCCTCTTCTGTTTCCTTACTTCCCTATGTATCAAGAGATCAGCACTAAACCCTGACAGAAGTGTTAGTCCCTGCACACATTCACACATCAGGCAATCAGTGATTTTTGTGGATTGCTGTGAGAGTCAATCCTGGAGCCCTCCATTACCTTGTTCCTCTCTGGACTGACTGCTGTCTAGGCCTGCCGCATACCTTACTCACTATCATCACCTGCACCTCCTTTACTCTTTTTTGTGTTGGATCCCCTCTTTTTGGACCTCCAGTTTTTTTCTTTTACTACCTCATTTCGGGGGAACACCCTCAGCATAGCTTTAAAAAAGGAATATGTGAGACAATTTTTATGAGAGATGCACATATCTGAAATTTACTGCTCTGTCCTCTCTTTTAGTTGATAGTTGTACTGGGTATAAAAGACAAGGTCGAAAATCAATCTGAGGATTTTGAAAACATTGTCCCACTTATTTTCAGCTTCTAGTATTGTCCCTAAATCTAATGCCATCAGAGTTCCTAATCATTTTCTCTTTTACTTATGGGAAAAAAATTCAACTTTAATTTTCAATCTTTTAACACACTTTATTCCACTAGCAATATTTGTAACTTTCATGCATTCGCCCTTTTCTGTTATTTGACAGTAACTGCTTTTGATTTTATACACACACACACACACACACACACACACACATATGGACATTACAGTTTTTATTGTTGTGTAAGTTGTTTGCTATTCTATGAGAAGAACTGGAAAATATGCATTTTTGCTTTGTTTTGTTTTCCATGGAGCTGGGGGGATCAAACTCAGGGCCTTATGTGTGCTAGGCAAGCACTATACCACTAAGCAACATTCCCATTTTGGTGGTAAAGGGCTTAAGTCTTCCAGGCATCTGCCTGGCAACATACTCTTGGCCACCATTTTTTTTTAAAGGGGTTAAATAAAGAAGGAGGCAGTGCAATGCCACCATTTAATATGTTGACTTTTTTTACTACCTATATTTTAGCATGATATCTTGCCCTAGACTGTTGCCAAATTCAAAATCCTTAAACTTTTGGTTCTTTACAGGGCTTAGGGAGAAGACCTGGTAGTTACCACTCCTTTTACCTTTTACAAAGCTGTGAAATAGGTAAAGATACCCTGTTTCCAGCCCCACTGCTCTCGTCTTCTGAGGTGCCCGGTCTACCAGTTCCTAAGCCTTTGGGGGGACCTGTGGCATAAGGGGGCTTGCGGTCAGCTTTCAATAAATTGCCGTTGATTTTCCAGCTTCTGGAATCTTTGTGAGCTGCATTCTCCTTTTTTCTGTTTAGCCATATGATTTTGTGTCTTTCTATTCCTTCCCCATAATTTCTTGGGATCAGAAGAGGAGGTGAAAGTACGTGCCTCTCCCACCTTAGCCTGGCATCTGATGGATGCTCAATACGTGTATGTATGTACTGCTTTAACAGAGTGACCCTCCATATTTTTTTTGAGTGATTAAAAAATCTCAAATGTAGAACAAAGAGCTGTGGGTTATGAATGAGCCCTAAGAAATGATACAGTGTTTCAGAAAGAGCCATCCTCACTGAGACTGTTTAAAGCCTGTCCTGCAGGATTGGTCAGGGGAGAAGCTTGGGAGACTCTAGGAAGCTTGGCCCTGGGGCCCTTTGTTCAGGAACTGCAACTGTCCTCAGTGCCTTTTTAGAGATAGCCAGACCAATAGAAAACAGGTCCTCAACCCCAAGGTCAGTGTTTTTTGTTTGTTTGTGTGGGTTTTTTGGGGGGTGGGGGTGGGGGTGGAGACCAGAGATTGAAAGGTCTGAGTTCTTAATAGAAAAAAAAGTCAGCATTGGCAGTCCAAGCCAGCACTTGGTCGTGTGGTTGTTACCTTCAGGGTCCAAATCAGAGCCCCCAGGCAGGACTCAGCGCAGCGCCAGGGATGACCTGGCCTGTCTTTGTTCACCTCTTGCTGCGTGTCAGTGGCACTGTGCACAGCGGGCATGCAGTTGGGGACAGGCCAGGGTCCACTGTCAGCTCCTAGAGGAGGGAACCGAGCAAGCAGCATCTTTTCAGATTCAGATACCGGAGAAGAAAGGGCGCCTGCGGGGGACCGTTGGGGTGGGGCGCATTCCGCGGCGTGGTCATTTGCTCCCCGGCTTCCACTTAAGGGCAGTTGCCTGTGTGCAGTGGGAGCCGCGGTCAGCCCTCGGCCCTCCCGCTGCGCCCCTGTGTGAAGGCCCGGCCGCAGGTCCCACGCAGTCCACACGGCGCGTCTTCGCCGGGCCCACACCTGAATCACCGGGTCGCGGGGGGTATTAAACACGGTCGCTTAGAGAAAGGCAGAGAAATAACTTCTGTCGATAACCAACATCTGTTAGTTAATGGGCCTCTGAGAGCCGTATACAATTTAAACTTTTTATTTAAAAGCAAAGCTCATTTAGTCTCCCGGGAGCTGCACTATGAAATTATCAACAGCACCCCCCCAAACGTGACTGAACAGACAATGGAGAACATTAATTGTGCTTTGCTTTGAAACAGGCTGGGGCTCGCTCTGCTCTCCGCGGCTGAAAGCTGTCTGGCGCTTCTGGAAGGCAGAGCCCCGGTGGGTCGAGCGAGCCTCCTTCCTCGCACTGGCCTGGGCCCACCGACCCCCGCAGGCGTCTCTCCACCTTCACGGCCTGGCGAGGGAGCCTGGCGCGGGCGGGCAGGGAAGCAGGCGTGGAGGCTCCCTGCTCCACACCGCCTAGGGAAGGGCTCGCCCGGCCCCACAGAGCCCCCAGACTGCTTTCCAAATACAGCAAGGAATCCCCTCTCCTCCCTCTCCCACTCCCCTCCGGCCCTGGCTCCCCACTGCTCGGGTTTGGATCCTGACCTCAGGCCAGCCCCTTTCCTCTGAGTCCTCCGAGCAGGAGGCAGAGAATGAGCCCCTTAGGAGACACAGCTGGGCCACTGGGGCCCCACACCAGGCCCAGGCGCAGCCGTTCACAGGCTTCCGCTTACCCAGCCTCTTTCCACAGGCACCGCTGACCCCACTGCAGAGACTGCTGTGAGGAATGCGGCCCTCCCCTGCGAGCTCACCTTCTAGACAAAAGAGGCAGAGAACAAGTGCGAATACATAAGACCATTTCAGAATGACCAGAATGCATTATAAAGGACACAAAACAGGTTAAGTAGAGGGCCAAGGAGAAAGGGAGCTGCTTTGGGGGTTGCTAGTGGCAGGCCTCCTTGAGGGGGTGACATTTGGCTTGAAAAGAGCCACGCCCAGAAGGTCTGGGGGAGGAGATGTTTGGCAGTGGCAAGGGCATGTGCAAAGGCCCCAAGGCAGCGACAGCTATCAAGAAACAGGTCGTGTTGACAAGGAATGAGGAGCTACACTGAAGCATGTAGATGACAGGGCGCCAGATCTGGTGCTTTTGTCTGAGCGCAGTGGAAGCCTCCGAGGAGCTGGAGAACGCAGGGCAGTGCAGGAAGGCACAGTGAAGAGAGCCAGGGTCTACCTCCACTGGTTTTATTCTCCTTCACATATCCCCTGGCAGGCGCTTCCTTTCTCTCGAACCATAATCCCCTTGACTGACTTTAATAACCAGCAAGAACATTTTTCAGGCTGTTTAATTTTATTAAAAGATTCAAATTTGATGATAAATGAGGGCATGTTTGCTTCAAGCCTCGGACAGAAGACCTGTTCAGCTGCAGACATAATATCGACAGGAGCCGCCATCGCCACCAGGAGCTCCCCCACCCCAGTGCAGTGCGAGACCATAAATAATCTAATTATTTCTTGTCCTTCGGTAAATACACCAGGAACACTCTAAGCTGTGTGAGACCTACAGAGAATATTAACTCGGTGGGGCTTTTCCCGCCGAAGAAGAATGGGTAAGAAGTTCCAGCGACTGCAGTGGGCTGAATGAACCCCACACCATCTCAGGGAGAAGGAGGGCTCCCCCCGCCCCCGGCGCACCCTTTGCGTTACGGTGGACCCTTCCTTCTTCAAGAACCGCGACAAGAGTGGCAAGAGGGATAGGAGGAAGAGCGGGTGAATCAGCCCCGAAAACCCCGGAGCCCACTGCCACACCGGTTAGTTTCACAGAGTTCGGATGTGGTCCCGGAACAGGGCGGGTCGCTGGGGGAGGCACGGCGGTCCCCACCGGGACAGGGCCCTCCGAGCTGAGGACAGCGTGCACTGGCGAGGCCCTTCCGGCCCGATGTCCCAGACCCCTTCCAGGGCAGCCCCGGAGGAGACCCTGCTCTCAGCCCGGCACAGGAACTCGGCAAGGCAAGGCGGGGCGCAGGGCTGATCGCCGCCGC
>NW_022900934.1:4703236-4704632 GCF_012274545.1 Fukomys damarensis | reverse complement strand
ACGGAGAAGCGGTCACCCCGGCTCACCGGCCCATCTGCTTGCCCTGGCACTGCTCAGGACGGCCTCACTGCGCCCCTCGATCCCAGCGGGCTGTGGTCTGCCCCGGGCCTTTGCACATGCACTTCCTCCTGCCTGGACCCCACCAACACCGCACACCCCGCAGGAACCGGCTGCTCCTGCTCCTCTCTCGCGCCTCTACTCAAAGACTCAGAAGAAACCACAGAAGTGGCTGGGGGGCTGCCCCGTCCGCTCTGTCATTGCCCTGGCACACGCGCCCTGCCGCCCCCACCCCACTGACTCCTCTGGGCTCCTCCGTGCTGCCCGCCTCCGCTTGTAGAGTGAGCCAAAGGAAGCGAAGTGGAAGGAGGGGGGCCTTGCGCCCAGGATTTGGGCGTCTTCCTCTCACCAGCCTGCAGCCGGACCTGTGCAGCCCAGCTGATCTTTCTCCCCGCTGGTCGTCAACACCTCTCTCTCCCTCTCTCTGGCGCTTCCTAAGAACTGCGCCCAGCCTCTCGCCTCGAGACCTCACCAGCCCTTAGTTGCCCAGGAGGCTGAAACCCAGACGGCCCAGAGGCCCAGCCGGAAGCGGAAGAGCTGAGCCCAGACACGCCTGGCAAGCGCTTGCCTGAGGCCCCAGCGGGTTTGTGTTTCTCCTACAGAATGGAGGCTTTGCTTTTCTCTTTTTGACTCCCAGTCTCCTTCCTTCTCTTCCTTCCTTTCCAACTGGCGATTGAACCCAGGGCCTTCACACTGATCTACATCCCCGGCCCTTTTTATTTTGTAATTTTGAGGCAGGGTCTCACCGCGTCTAAATTGCCCAGGCTGGGCTCAAACTTGGGGCCTTCCTGACTCAGTCTCCCCGAATGCGGGGGTTACAGGCACGCAGCACCATTCCCAGCCGAGAATGGAAGCTTTCGGCTTTAAAAACCTCAGATTGGAAGGTGAGCGGCCTTTGCTGCTCCCCCTTGGCAACTGAATGTGGCTGCGAGGATCCAAAGCAGTCAAAATATCCAGGCCTTTGGAACCCCTTTGCTCGAAGTGGCCTTAAGGGAGTGGTTTAAACTGTAACTTAGGTTGTAAGAACGGTGGCTCAAAGATGCCCCTTCTGGTGTTATTTATAATGGGAAAACCAGCTCCACTTGATTTTTGGGGAACCTTTGCAGCCTTTGTTGCTCCAGGCCCTGAATTGCTTTTTCTTGGTCTTTGGCCTCATTTAAGCAGCTTTACAGATTCTCCTGAGTTGGGTTTACCGTGAAACAGTCAACAGGAAGCAGGTGTTAAGTCAAATTGTGTGGGAGTAGTCAGTCTGCATTTTGCAGTGAAAAAACTCAGCAGAGGCCAAAAAGGAACGAATACAGACATCTTCTTCTTCTTCTTCTTTTTTTTTTTTTTTTTT
>NW_022900934.1:4645671-4702825 GCF_012274545.1 Fukomys damarensis | reverse complement strand
TTTTTTTTTTTTTTTTTTTTTCTTACAGGGAGCTGCTGCCCAGAATTAAGGCCAGCATCATTCTGAAGGATAAATGGCCTCAGAACAGGCATCTATCAAAGCCCACTCACTTGGGAATGAGCAGAAGTCCCCGGCTTTGCCATTCCTGGGGGGACTCAGGGTCCAGGCACAGGGAAAGGGGGCATTTCAAGAGCCAAGCTGTAAAATCAGCTCCAGTATATATTTTCACGCAAGAAAGAAAGCAACTCAAAAGATCTGCGCAAGTTGCTGCTGGGTGAGTTTCATGCCCAAAACGAGTGGTGTTGAAGGATTCTGGATTAGGGAGAAAATACTAGGCGATGCAGGGGAGGTGTTTTACCCCTTCTCCCTTCCTTTTTGGGATTGCCACATTTTGGAAGCTCTTACTATTTATTTCTATGATGAAGCTAAGCGTTCCTTGATTTCCGTAACACAGGAGACTCTATCGCTTTTGGCTTGAGGGACTCTGACCCAGAAAGCTGGAAGGCACTGTGAAAGGCGGGTAAATGGCTGCAAAAATGTTTGTTTGTGATGGAGAGACGCAGGCTTGGTTGTTGTCCTGGGTGTTGGTAATTGGGACAGGGCTGATGAGAGTCTGCTCTCATTTAGGCATTTTAACCCACATTCGCACTGTTGTCATGCTAATGCGTGTGGACCGGACCTAATGCATCACATCGAAATGATCCCAGAGTGGCCTTCCCTGCTGCCTGCACAGACACCGTGTGGAGGAGATTCTGGTGTGCTAGTGGGAAATTTGGGGGAAGTGGTTTTTGGGCACAGCAGGGACAACACCAGCACGTTTTGAAGGGGGAGAGAGGAGAGAGATATGCATTTCCTTCGGGAACTTTTTTTTATTTTTTTTTTTTTTTTTTTTTTTTTTTTTTTTGTGGTACCAGGGCTCGAACTTAGGTCCTTGCACTTATGAGCCCGGCATGGCACCACTGAGCTACATCCCCAGCCCTGGAAACATGTTTTGGGGTGGGGATGGAATATCAGGAATCAAACCCAAGGATGCCCTATTCTTCAGCTATATCCCCCACCTTTTTTTTTTCTTTCTTTTTTTAAATTTGGAGAGAGACTAAATTTCCCTGGCTGGCCTTGAATTTGCGATCCTCCTGCCTCAGCCTCCCAAAGAGCTGAGATTACATGTTGGGAATCTTTGAAGGTGGTAGGAAACAAGGTGCCCCTTGCCTTCAAACACCGCACAGGAACCCTTCTTCAGGAGTCTGGAGTTGCAATGTTAATAAACAAGGCCCCCAGCCAGCCAAATTCACACTCATGTGGAAGCCAAACTCTTACTGGCATAAGCCTGTTTGTTAGATAAAGTTATTTCTCAAACGGCACGTAACAATTTCTAATTAACCCCCAGAGGTGACACCAGTCTCAGACAAGCTTGGTTCCATATTGTCTGATTGATTAGGATTCTATATCCAAGCAGTGAATGTGGGGATCAAATTGGTTTTAAATTAACTTCTAAAAATGTTCATGTTTACCATCTGGTTTGGGTCATGGACAGGCTTGGGTCCTGGAGAGCATAAGGTAACCGCTAATTCGTTATCTGGGGCTTTCGAGACAGAATCTCCTCCTTTGAAATCATGCCTCACCTCAGGAGGGGGGCCGGTGAGCAGCGTTAATTTGATGTGCTACACCTGGCACTGCTCAGCGACACACCCATCCCTGTGTGTCTCACCTCTCGGTCACGCTGCTGGCTGCAGCAGGGGGCACAGGGACTGGCCTGCAGCCCTCTGCATTGCAGGCAGTGTCCCCTCCCAAGGAGGAGGTGCAGCCCGGTAATCTGCTCACCACCAATGCCTCCTCCACGTAAGATAACGCCATGGCAGCCTAGCACACTGGTTTCTGGAAAGGGAATGTTTTCGAGGTCACTCAGGGAACCTGGAGGCTGCTTTTCTGATTAGAACCTGTCCTATCCCTTCTCTGCTCTGCAGAGCCGGGGTTTCTGGGAGGGCGGTGGAGAAAGGAAAGACAGTTGGGTCTGGGTTCTGTCCATCCCCAGTGGCCCAGCCCTTGAACTCTGACAAGTGGCTACCCCTGGGCGAGAGGCTGCCCTGTCTGGCTCAGGCCCTTGAGTGTCTCGGATGCAGTGGGCGCTCAGTGTATGCTCAGGTGCCAGAGGGCTCGGAGGGCCCTGGACCAGGATGGTGACCCTTGTCTTTTCCTCCGTCCTGATATTTATTTGCACTTTCAAAAGATAGTCTCTGGCTGGGGATTTAGCTCAGTGGTGCTGCTACCTGCCTCACATGCACAAGGTCCTGAGTTCGATTCCGATTCCTGGTACAAAAAAAGTGCTGGGTGCCTTGTGCAGAAGTTCCTGAGCCAGAGCTCTAATCGCAACTCCATGGCCCTTAACCTTTAGTGACCTCGAGTTCAGTGTCTTCTCACTGAGAACGGAGACAGCAAACCCCAGCAGCATCTGTAGACTCTCCGACAGCGTCCGCAGTGTTCTGTTATTGCTGTCACAGGCACAGGGGACATTAGTGACCTTCATCATTGCTTGGGCATGAGGGTGAGGAAATAATTCCTATTCTTAGTATTTCTGTGCCACACACTCATGCTTTAAGACTTCAGTAACTACTGTATCTTTTTTTTTTTTTTTTTTGGTACTGGGGATCGAACCCGGGTCCTTGCACTTGTGAGACAGGCGGTGGAACCGCTGAGCTAAATCCCGGGCCCTAACTACTGTATCTTAATGGGATTGGTTCCCATGAACTCCACTGGATTGTGATGCCTTTGGAAGCGTGTTTCAGAAGGCAGGTGCTTAGGGTTCAGTAGCCGCCAGCAGGGTCCTCCAGGGATGAGACTCTGGCTTGGTCTCCAAAAAGGTCACAGATCCCTCCCTTGTCCTTTCTCAGGGCCTGGACATTACAAATAAAGGTAACTCTCATTCTGCCTATTTGCTCACCGGACACAAAAGGGCTGCTAGATTTTCTCCAGCTTAGGACAACGTGCGTGCAATCGCTTCCTTCACTGTCTAGGGTCAGAGGCTTCCGTGGCGTTCACCTGAGGGCCTGGGGTGCACCTTGCTGGCAGCCGTTCCTGGTGCCTCTCCCCAGAGGGCACTGTCACCCCCTCCCACCCAGACTCGCACCTGTCTGAGGCCCTGTGCTTTGAGCCTGGGTTGACGGGGGGGGTGGGGTGTCACGGGGGGACTGTGCTGCAGGGAGCAGCAGCCCGGCCGCCTGGCAAAATGCCGTCTTCCTTGTGGATTCACCGATACTTGTTGGCCCTGACCAGGAACCAGACCCTGTGCTGGGTGGAGCCAGGGCCCTGCCCTTGTAAACGGTCCGGTGCCAGAGGCACGTTTGATCGGAGAATCACGAAAAGGGGAAACTGCCCGAGCCTTGTGCTTGGCAGAGGCAGAAATGGATCCCTCAGGGTTGGGGATGGGGGAACAAACTGAGCCATGGCCAGCGGCAGACAGCACTCCCCTCCCAGGGCCCCGGACTCACCAGGGCGCTCCGCAGCGGGTGCTGGTACCCCGTGGGCCGGTAGTGCCGCCTCTCTGCCCTGTCGGTGTGAATGTCCCTCAGGTACAGCTCCTCAACCAGCGGGGGCGGGGACCCGGGCTGTGGCTGCAGGTGGCGTTGCCGTCGGACTAGGCTGAGCTCGTGCATGCTTAGGCCCAGCGCCCACCGCCGCCGGGCAGTCCCCGCGGGCCCGGGGGCTCAGCAGCTTTTACAGTGCCCCGGGCAGCCAGGCAGTGTCCTGGGGGAGCCGCCCCGCACAGTCCTGGTCCACCCCAGTCTGGTTGAGGCGCTCGGAGACCTCAAGCGGGGCACGGTGGCTGTGGAAGACAATGCCCACTTTGTGCAGGTGGTAGTCGGCTTCCGTGGCACGCCGAATGACCCAGGAGGCCCGGCGCAGGCGGACTTTGCCCGTGATGAGTAGCGAGTGGGTGGGCTCGCGGCAGGAGGGGTCCCCGTAGTAGAACTGGTAGGTGCGGAACAGACGGTTGGGGTAGAAAGTATAGGAGCGGGCAAGGAACTCCGGTCCTGGGCGCACTTCGCAGCTGCCAGGGAGAGAAGACAGCAGGTAGAGCAGTGAACTCAGCCTGCGGCCCTGGCTCCAGCCTGCGTTCTGGACGCTCACAGCCTGTGGCGCTGGCGGGTGGTCAGCCCCCATCATTCTGCATTAAATCCCCAGGCCCAGGGTGGGGCGCACACTGCCCCCGCCTTGGGTTCCGGGTACTTGGCTCAGAGCTGCATGTCCTTGCTAAGTGACAAAGGCATGAGTGATCTCAGGAGAGGGTTGCTAACATTGCTCCCCTCTTCTTTGATAAGTTAACTTCTCTGACCCGGCCTGGCTTTCTGGGAAGCTTTCTCTGCAAAGGGATCAGATATATACATGTGTGTGTGTGCTGTGGGCCAGATGGTTTTTGTTGTAGTTGTAGAGCTAAAACAGCCATAGGTGACATGTAAATGAATGAGCCTGGTCATGTGCCAATAAAACTTTATTTATAAAAACAGATGGTGGGCAGGCCCTGGCCCCCAGGCTCTATTCTGCTAGCAATGCAAACAGGGAAGGGAAAGGGAAGCTAATGACTTCTAGAGTCACAGTCTGCGCCGAAATTTATCTGTCAGGAGCTCAGATGGAATAGATGGTAGATAAATTCCCATTCACAGTTTTACCCTAACCACCCACCTCTATTGCTATTTTCTTGGTGTTTTTAATGCTGAGGCTGTTGGAGCAGAGAGGACATGTTATCAGCCAGCAACAGTTTCCTTTCCTTTCCTTTCAGTCTTTCAGCTAATGTTAAGGAGAAAGTCTGTGTTCAGAGTTTATGCATCTTTAAAGCCAACTTCTTTTTTTTTCTTTTCTTCCAGAGAGAACAGACTTGGAGCCTTAGGTAGACCATGAATCTAGAGAGACTCTAATTATGCTGTTTTGTTTCATTGAGTTTCTTTTTACAGTTACTTCTAATTTATGGCAAGTGGCTCTGTTCTCTGTATCCCGGGTGATACTATGCTTCCTTTAAAAATAATTATATTACAGTGTAGATGGTACAGTTTACTGTATGCCAATTATACCTCAATAAAGCTGTAAAAATGAATGAAGATGTTTAAGTAAATAAAAGCAAGTTTGAAGGAAAAAAAAAGAGCAAATACCAGAATAGCTGAGGCTTAAAAATAGGGAATGGGAGCTCAGTGTGCTGATGCCTGCCTATAGCCCCAGTACTCTGGGAGGCTGAGGTAGGACGATCACAAGTTCAAGCCCTGCCTGGGCCATTTAGCAACCTAGTGAGATCCTGTCTCAAAATAAAATTTAAAAGGGCTGTGGATGCAGCTCAGTGCCAAAGCCTTGAGTTTAATCCTCAGTCTTGCAAACAAGGGGAAGGGTCCCCCACACCCAGGCCTGTCTGGAGAGCGTCGTGGGCAAATTTCTAGGAAGAATGTTCCAGAAGAAGCTTCTTAGAAGTGCTCCAGGATGTGGTGGCCTGGGGGTGGGAGTAGCCTGCACCCAGGTCCCCTTCCTGAACCCCATTCTGCCTCAGAGTGATGCTGGCCCCGGGTTCTGGGACCCCACCTGGACTGTGGAGGGCAGGGCTGCCTGTAGCCGGCAGTCTGGCCGTGAGTTCCAAGTGGCTTTGTGGGACCCTTGTCCTCTCCGTCCACCCAGAGTGCTAGCAGATGTTTGGCCGTGGGTTTCTCCATGAGCTCAGAGTTACACAGAGGACGCAGAGTGTCCAGTCTTTGACCCCAGGTGGGTCTGGTTAAGGAGGAGAAGGGCAGGAGGGAGAGGAGTGGCGGCGACCTGGAGGGAGGTTCTCCACTGGCTGCCATGGGCTCTGTGCGTGCAGAAGTGGGCCCGCCCCTCAAGTGCTGGGGAAGCGGTCGGATGGAAAGAACCGGACGGGTGCACCCAGGCTGGCTGTGGCCTGCACTCTGCCCCGGGGCCTTTGCCCAGCTGTGTCCTTTGCCTGGCTCTTCCCCTGGCTCTCAGGTGGCAAACTCAGTTTAGCTTCCCAGCTGAATGTTGACACTTTGGAGAAGCTGGCCCTGACCATGCCCTCTCTAGGCCATTTGCTATTACACCTGGTTTCATTTCCTTCATAAGAGCTCAGCACATTCTCAGGTGTATAGTATTTATTTCTGTGCTTGTGTGTGTAGCGTCTGTCCCTCTGCTATTGTCGGCTGAGGCATGGTCCCCACTCTAGAGAGGGAGTGAGCAGAACCATGTGTTTGATAGCTAGTGGGCCTCTTGGGAACCCAGGAAATTGGGTCCATTTCGCAGATGTGGTGACTGAGGCGAAGAGAGGGAAATGTCTCCCAACTTCAGGGCCCATCGTCAGGGTAGCTGGGGTCTTACCCAGTGGAGATCCAAGGCCCATCAAGGCGTGGGGCCAGAACGGCAGTGACAGGAGTGCCCTCAGACGCCGGCTGCGGGCAGCCAGGCTCCCAGTGCAGGTGGCTGCTTCCCATGGCCCTGGCTGCAAACCAGACAAGAGGTCAAAGCATCACACCCCGAGCTACACCCCACCCCCCTGCTGTCCCTCTGAGCCAGGGCCACAACGGGGTAGGTTGCAGGGCTCCCAGACCTGACTCGCCGAGGGAAGCATCGCACAGAGACTCCAGACTCCTAGGAGCCAGCCCTTTCATTGAGTCACTGCTGCCACTGTGCCACTGGGCGGTGCTCATGGCTCCTCCACTCCCGGACAGGGGCCACTCGGGTCTGAGGGCCCCAGCTCCTCCCAGAGCAGGCCACAAAGACTCAGGCAGCCAGGGCCTGGGAGGGGCACCTTCTGGCCCTTCCTTGCCTTCATTCACACCTTCCCATGTGGAGTCCTGGGGAGGCTGGGGTCCCGTGCTGCCTCCTCACACCAGACTTGACATATTGACCCCAGATTCTGCCTCACTGACCTCCCTGGGGACCCTCAGTGGGGAAGCCGAGAAGGCAGGAGAGACGTGGACGACAGCAGGGCCAACTGTGTCTCACTGTGTAGCCCAGGCTGGCCTCGAACTCACAGTGATCCTCCTGCCTCAGCCTGCCGAGTGCTGGGATCTCAGGCTTTCGCCAGCCGCCTCACCCAGCTTGCTTTGTGCATTTTTATACGTCGACATTGTCGCCTCTCAGGGCTCAGTGTCCACCTCAGAGAAACGGTGGGCTCAGCTCCACCAGCGTTTGTGAGCCCCGAGTGTGGTACCAGGACTCAGACTCCGGTTGTCAGAACCCAGTCGCTTGTGTTTCACTCCCAGTGAGGACACAAGGGACTGATTTGGAGACCCAGACAGACTGCAGGGAGCGCCCATGTTGGCTGAGTCTGTGATGAGCAGATGCGTGAAGATGCCAGGTTGGCACTGGGTCCCATCACGTTCTTGGCCAACCAACCTTTTGGCATCCATGACCCAAATAAGAGAAAGGAGAGCCAGTGCCCAGCCGGGCTGTGCCCTTGCACGCACGTGCTGTAGCTCGGGCAGCTCCGAGGGTGCTCCGAGACTTGAAGGAGACCCACTGGGTCATTCTGCATGAACCTGGCACGAGGCGGACGCCCAAAGGGACCTGAGCCAGGACACGATGCCGGGGGTGGGGAATCCACACTGACCATCCCAGTGCCCCCACCGCAGCCAGCGAGTTGGGCTCAGCATCGGCGCCGCACGCTCTGGTGCCTCTGCAGCCGACTTCATCGGGAGGCACTGGGTCCCCTGGATTCAATTCCATAGGTTAATTTGAACATCACCAGTGTCAATGAAATCTGTCCAGAAGTGTTGATCTGGAGAGTGCATAGAAGCAGCGCGAAGAAAAGGGTCGGAAGGGGTCAGCCTTATTTGCCTTGTAGGGAAATCAAGCTTACATTACAGAGCGAAATAGCGAGTGGGCCTGGAAAATTATATTCTCATTGTTTCCACGAAGCTCAGTTTTGTGAGAAAGTGTTTTCCGTTCAAAAGAAAACAAACCCCTTTTCTCCTGTGCCCCCTCCGAAGGCACCGCGGCGGAGAGGCTGGGTTTCGCCTCGAATCCTCAGATGCTGTGTTCTCACTGACTGTGTTTTAGTTTATGTTGCCTTTCTGTGAGAAACGAGGGCTTAATTATGTTAGGAGACCGGGATACAGTTCCATCCCACTGTCTGCAGCACACACACAAACAACCTCCGACTTTGTCAGTAAAAACACCATAACCACCTCTGGGCCGTTGGGGAACCTCAGTTTCAAGGTTGTAAAAATAAACTCGGCCAATTATAAATGATTCCGTGACATTTGCTCAACTGCTGCTTTTGGAGCAGACTCTGATTTTCTTTTCTTTTTTTTTTTCCTCTCCCACCCCAGAAAAGTCTTAACAAGATAAGCAACTGGAGACAGATGGTACTTGTGCCTGAGAAATACAACTTTTTGCAGGGACCCGTTAGACTCAGTTAAAATGCAAGGACCAAATTGATTTTTATCTGCCGTGGTTTCTTAATTAACAGTGGTGTCCACTTACTGCCATTCATTATTTACTGTTTACCCACTAATTAAAAATTATGCTGCTTTTGCACTCATAAGAGCAGGGACATTTGAAATTAGATAGCATCGTTCAAATTACCTGCAGAATTAAATCTAGAGTGCCCAATTTCTCAGACCAGGCTCCCAGAGCTGAAAATATGATCTGCAGACACCCGATGCACCTTCTGAGTTGGAACAGCAGGGACAGACGCTCGGGCCAGTGCCAGATGGAGGTGGCCTGGGGCCGTGAGAGGACCTGACACCTGCCAAGGGGGGAGCTGAGGTCGTGGACAGAGCCTCGTCACAATGCCCACGGCCACAGGCGTGTGCCCTGGAGTCCTCCTGGCCAGAGCAGGGCTGTGACCACAGGGCTGCGATCTCTCCAGGAGTCCCGGGGAGGCCACAGCACTCCCGCTCCGGCCATGCCCCAAGGCGGCAGGCTCAATGTGTCACCTGACCTGGGATCGGTCGACGCCCCTGCTCCAGATAAGGAAACTGAGGTTCAGAGAGGCTTTTGTCACTCCTCAGGCAGTTGTTTCTTAGGCAGTTTTCAAAATATGTAGTAAAATACTCTAACCTAAAATTCCTGCCTTAACCACTGTAATGCGTAAGATTCGGTGGTGCTTAGTACACTCACGGCACCATGCAGCCACCCCTGTGCCTGGAGCCACCCCTGTGCCTGGGTCTAGAACAAGCTCTCACCCACGCTCCCTGGCTTGCCCACCCCCGCTGTCTCCATGGTGTTGCCTCCTCAGGACAGGCCAGCATCCCTGCTAAACAGCCCTTCATGGGATGTAATTTTAAGCTATCCTGAGTGTCAGGAAGGAAATGTGCTTAACAGCCCAAAACTTTCTGTGGCTTCCAGTGGGCTCGGTCATGTCCAGGCTTTCCCGACAGCCTGTGAGGCCCTTCACAACCAGCATCTTAGGCAGGCATGGGATGCCCTCCTGTCACCCCAGAACTCTGGGAGGCTGAGGCAGGAAAATTATAAGTTTGGGCAATTTATTGAGATCCTGTCCCAAAATAAAAAAATGAAAAGAGCTGGAGATGTAACTCAGTACAGAGTCTTGGGTTCAAACCCTAGTACTGGGGGAAAAAAAATCAGCGTCCTCCTGGCTTTGCTGCCATCCACCAGCTCTGGCCATGATTATCTCTGTGCAGCCCTCTCCTGCCTGCCTCCCTCCTCATCTTCTTCCTCACAGCCCTGCAGGCAGGGCGATGGGCAGCACTTCTGTCCTACTCCGCCCCTCACCTCTACAGTCCTTACCATGCCTGGCACTTCTATTTCTACTTTCATTTTTCAGCTTTTCATTTAGGAATAATTTTAGACTTACCAAAAGGTTGCAGAAGCAGTAGAGTTCCAATATTCCCCGCACGCCACTGCAGATTAACGCCTTACATAGGCAGCCAGCAGTGATCAGAGTCAGGAAGTGAGCCTTGGGGCGGAGACAGTGCACAGCCTCGCTCACGCTGACCAGGGGCCCGTTCACAGCCCTCGCTGGCCAGGATCCCATGCTGCACTCAGCTCTATCCTCTCCTTCAATCTCAGATCCATCTCCATCCCTCGTGACCCGGGCACTTTTGAAGAGCGCTGGACAGATTTCTTAGGATGTTTCTTCATCTGGGACTGTGATATTTCCTCATGATTACACTTATCTTAGGTATCTTTCTGAAAATGCCACAGGAACCCTGCTGGGCCTTCTTGGTTCCTGGGCGCAGGGGCTCCTGATGTCACTGGCCTCTTCCTGGTGACACTGACTTTGATCACTGCTTGGTGGAGGGGTCTGCCAGGTGTGTGCATTGCTCAGTTACTTCTTTTCTCTCTTTCTTTTTTTCTTTCTTCCTTTATTTTATCTTGTACTACTGGGGATTGAACCTAGGGCCCTGTGCATGCTAGGCATGTGCTGTATCAAGCCACTATTTTTCTCTTTGAAATTAATTATTTTCTTATGGAAATATACTTAGGGATTATGGGAACATCCAGTTTCTCATGATTTCTCATTTATTTATTTGTTTTTTTGTTTCTTGAGACAGGCTCTTGCTATGCAGTTCATGCTGGCCTTGAACACATTGTAGTCCAGCTGGCCTCAAACTTGCAGTGATCCTCCTGCCTCAGCCTCCAGGGTGCTGGAATCAGGCGTAAGCCCCCACACCCGGCTTCTTTCTGATTTATTAGTTGGAATTGTGCTGTTGAGGAAGTGCTGTCCATTTTCTCCCCAAGTATTTATCTGCGCGTTATTTTTGTTAGTATGAACCCCTGGATAATTATTTTACTAAAAAGGCTATAACCCATGACTGTCAATACTTTATTGCTTAAGTTGTCCCCGTTCAGGCTTCTTCCCAACAGGTCTCCAGTCTGCCCCTCCCACGTTGTGAGTGCGTCCTTATTTCTGGTGCCAGATTGTCCAGGCCCATTGTGCACATGCTCGGCCGCAGCTGGGCATCAGCCATTTATCCAGGGAGGTCTTGTTCCTTTTGTTGGAGAATGGTGCTTAGAGACCACAGTCCAGGCGCTGGGTGTGCTCACCGCCAGTGGGCGTCCCTCCGGCTTCCTCTCATTTTCCTCTCTTGCTGCCGGTCTTCCTTCCTTTCTTTTCTCTCTAGCCCTTCCTTCTTTCTTGTCTCTCTTTTCCTGCTGTCTCTCCCTCCCTTCTTCCTCTCCTCCTTTCCTCACTCGCTCCCTGACAGTATGTCTGCCGTATAAGGATGGAGTCCTTATCACTCGCTCCTGGGTTCCCCAGTACCTAGCGCAGTGCCTGACAGATGCTCCGGGCACATTTGTTAAGTTATGGGAAGTTCTAGAACAAGGCCATCCTGTGCTAAGTGCGCCCTGAGTGCTGGTTATAATTACTTTGGGTTGAATGCAGGAATAATTCACGCTGTATCACAGCACACACGTGGGTCCCTTGCTGGCACTCTTCCTGTCTCTTGGCATGTGGTTATTAGAGTCCAGATAGAAGCGGAAGAGAACGGGGTTTACAGTAGTTGGGGTTGCTAGCAATCAGGCTGAGAGTGAAAGATGGCCAGTCAGGAGTTCCCGTGCGCTGGGGACTCGGGCTCATCCAAACAGGTAGGAGGAAAGACAAGTTGCTGAGGTGAGATTTTTGATGTGAGCCCCAGACCCTATCAAGGGCGTATGGGGCTGGACCCAGCCTAAGAACCAACCGCCAGGTACTTTGCTGTGAAGCCCGCCCCCAGGAGCAGCCCCAGCCATCCTGGTACCTGTCCTCCAAACACACAGAAGGACAGTAGCCCGGGTGTGCCTTGATTGGTGAGTGCCAAGTTTTCCAGTAGCCACCCAGAAAGACCTAAAAAGAAACTGTGACATTAAATTGAACTAATGTTTTGCCTGCGTCAAATATTATATTTTAAAACGCAATTCATATTTAGAAACTCTTTGTGAGCTATTTCACTTGCTTTTCTTTCACACCAAGTCTTCCACGTTGGGTGTCCATTTCACTCACACACCACTTGACTGTGGCCGGCCGCACTGTGGGTACTCAAAACAGCACAGGGAAGAAACAAGTTTTGCACTAGTACAGGTCTGCAAGCTGGCATCGGGAAACTACCAAATTCCCTCTGGGAAAGAGGGAGACTTTGTGAGTGGATCCCAGCCTGGCTTTGGCTCAAGCAACTCCACTCTTTGCTTGGATTTATACACTGGGATGTTAATTAAGATTTGCTTTTAAAAAAAATGTCTGAGTCTGAAACCCTCTGGTTTATTTCAAAACCCTCAGTTTGAGGTAATTAGCCTGGAATGTTCGGACTTGGAGGCTCACATGTAACGTTTTAAATGGAAATTTCGGCCACTGGTCCGACCCAAACAGTAAGCCTCCTTGATCAGGGGCGGCTGTCCGATCATCCAGGCTGGCTGCTGTGTGACGAGCTCCTGGGCCGCGAGCTCGGGGCTAGTTGTGGGAGTGGCCACCGCTATTGTGCGCTCTGCGGTGAAGCCCACGAGGGAGCATGCAAGGTCCCCATCGGAACCGCCCCGGAAGGCCACAGGCTGGGCCACTGTGCCACCAGCAGCGAATCACAGGGACGGATGACCGGTCGGGATGTCTGCAGGTGTCTGCGCCCGTCGTCTGGTCCTGAACGAGTCTCATCAACTCTTTATCCCGGGTCTTGGCACTCAGGGCCAGGGGTTTCAGAGTTTCAGCAATCATGGGAAACTCAGGAAAGAGCATGTCCTGGACCCCACGCAGGGTGACGTCTGGGCCTCCGCAATGTGCCCCCTCGGTGGTGTCCCCAGAGAGTCAAGCCCCCCCCAAGCTCGGCAGGGACCCGGCCCTGAAGTCAGACTCCCCGGCGTGAGAAGCAGCAGGTTTATCACTGTCCCCCACTTCTGCACCAACAACCCCAGGTCAAGCTGGACGAAGGCATCGCTGGTGACTGAGGCCACTGGGAGAGCACGATTGCTTGAGTTCCGGGGCCCAGTGCCAAGATTGAAAGCCTGTCAGGGAGCACCTGCCTGAGGACGTCTTGCTGCTCGTGTTTAGCATTTCCTGCTGAAGGAAAAGGAGTTCTACCACTCACAGAATGGAAAAGAATGGAGGGGGTGTCTGGGAGACTAGCTGTGACCCACCAAGCCAGACTTCCTGTTTGTTTAGGAATGTTCCGGTACAAAAACTGTTCATATTGAGATCCTCTTTTGGCCCCATGGTGATGCTAATTACTCTTGCTCTGGCTAGGGCGTGGGCCCTGATGAAAACTGGAAGATTCCAGCCAAAGCCCAGCTGTTTCCCGACAGTCAGAGCACCCTGATGGTTGAGGGAAGTCTTCCCTCTTTGCCCAGATGTGCTGGCATCCTGGGGACCAGTCCTCTCTAACGCCTGCGCACCTGTGTTCCCAGAGCTGAACATGCTGGCACGACTCCACCTTCCCCTGTGCCTTGGGATGCAGGGTTGGGGAAGCAGGCTGAGCTCCTTGGGAAGCCCTTGGGCACCTGCCCCTGGGGCTGTGGAACAAGTCAATGTTTGCTAAACAGAACCTGCATCTAGAAGGCTCCCATAGGAAGGAATCCTTATTCACGCTCTTGGCAGTAGACTGAAGCTTTCATTGTTCTGAGGAACAGGAATTTGGCCAGATGATCACAAGGTTCTGACACATCAAGTAAGAAAGACGACTGTTCTGTGTGGACGGTGGTGAACACTCCTGGTAGATCCCCAGACCACAAGGAATATTGGTTGGCGCCGTGAAGAGCTCTAAGTCTTCACGAGGCCTTGGGAACTGGTTGTTCACCAGGTCTTCTCCAGAAGGGTCAAGGGCCTTCTTGTCTACTAAGTATGTCGGTTCTGAGAGGAGAACGATGAAGGCTGGAGGTCTCCATGAGGTTTCTTGGGTCTGAGAACGCCCGAAGACATACCGGGGTGACCCGGGGCCACCCGGGCGCCAGGGGAAGCACACCACTTGCTGGGCTGTTCTTGGGAGTCTCCACAAGGGGGCCCACTTGAGCTTTGGTTGGGGCCGTTGGGAGCCGGGGTGAAGCCCGACACGCCTCCTCTAGCGTTGGCCTCCAGCCCGGGCCACCCGGCCTCGCTCGCTCCACCCATTGTCGGGGAGAAGGAGCTCCTGGACCGCCCGCTTTGAGCCCACGCCTCTTCCATGTGGGGAATCCTAGTTTCCACTTGTGTACAAGACACACTTGGACGCGATCGGCAGGGTTATCAGGAGGTGGCCCAGCCTCGCCTCCTTTCGGAGTCGTTCGCAACTCGGAACAGAAACTCCAATTGGAACCCCATGAAGGTGCATCTGGGAAGTGTTGTAAACAAGGAAATGAAACATCTCCACGCGCAGGACCTTTCCCCCAAAGACGCGCACGGGGACAACTCTGGTTCGGCCTCCAGAGGAAGAGTGGAGATTTTAAATGCAAGGAAATTATTGTAATTTAGCAAATCAATTTTTCATATATCGTGTTGAGATTAAGTTCATGGTCTCCATCTTACATTCAAAACAGGGAATTTCCCTAGAGTGCAGTTTTGTGGGATAACCTACATCGTGTTTCAAAAAACCTATTTTGTTAGGAGTTACCAGATTTTAAGAGAAATGGTAATATTTAATTATGGCATTATTTTACCGTCTAGAAAATTAATGTGCTTTCAGAGTTTCCGGAGAAAGGCTGACCGTAAGTCCGAACTCTATTTTTAAATTACCATACAAATAGAATCTCAAAGACTCAAATATTGGCTTAAGTGTTGCAGAGAAGGTACAAGAAAATGTGTTGGCTTCCTAAATGTTAAATAAACAGGCTTGTCAGTCCTGTCTTCCCCAGGGACCCTGGACCAGCGATGCTGTTCTGGAGAGGGTACACCACTCAGGCCCAGGCCGACCACCGTGGATTGGTCGTCCGTCACTGGGGCAGCAGTTACCATCCTGACAGCAACAGGGCACACGTTTCTAGCAAGCACTGGAGTTTGCACAGCCCACATTCAGGAGTCAGCTCCATTGATGGTGGGTATGGTAACTGTCCCCATCTTCCATGTGGCCTAGAAAACAGAGGCTCAAACGGAGTCTCCCAGTGTCTTGGGTTTGTCACATGAGCTGTAGGTAGAAAGGCTCAAAGCAATGCCAGGTCTGGAAACTAAACCCCAGCCTCTGTCCACTCATCCTTCTAGTCCCTGAGCACTCCCCCGACTCTGCCTGTCCGCAGGGTTGGGAAAATGCTTCTTCCGCCATCTAGTTCCGGTGTTCCGAGCCAAGTGATGGGACACCAGCATGTTCCTTGGGTCGCTGGGCCTCCCTGCAGAGCAGGCCGGAGGAGGAGGGGCTGAGGGGCCTCCTTGCCTGCCGCCTGCTCCTTGAGGGTCTCACAAGGAGAGAAGGGCTCAGATGGAGCCGAGTGCATAATGGGCACTCCGGGCAGAGCTGTGAAGGTGGCTGAGAGGTGTGAAGCACTGAGAGGCAGGAGCGCGTAATTAGTCACTGGCTCAGGGCGACCTGGGGAGAGAGGTGGGGGGGTGGCACTGTGTGTGTGTACACTGGAGTGTTCACCAGACGGAGGGGCTGGAGGAAGCCAGTTGTGTGCTCTCAGTCCCGGAGGGTGGGGGCGGCCGTCTCATAGTTGATTAGTTTCATGTCTACCTTGATACAACTCAGTAACTGACACACGGCGCCAGGGATGGCGTTAGGACGAAGCTGCACCTAGAGGCATAGATTATTTTAAAAAATAAGTTAAGTGAAAATGAGATAGTTGATTGGAAGTGAAGCGGTGACTCAGCTCTAGGACAGAAGCTGTCAAGGCGACCTAATTGCCACGGTGGACACAGTGACAGGCAGTCGGGGGCCCAGGCTCTGAGGCCCGGTTGTTTGTGTTAAGAGTGGCTTGGTGCATGTTTGTGGGGTCCGAAGAAGGAGGGTCTGAGAGACAGAGCCATCCTGTGGGCTGCAGAGCGGGCTGTGCGGTGCAGGTCCTTAGTCTGGGGACAGGGACTATGGGTTGCCACTCCGGAGATGGGGAACTGTGGGGGAACTCTGCTCTGGGGGTGTGCAGAACCCCTCCCTGCCCACAGTGCACTCAGGTGAGGATGGGGTGGCGGGGGAGCAGGGGCAGCCTCGACAGGACACAGCTTGGAAAGTAAGGGGCCCTCAGAGAGGCACAGAAGTGTGGGGACAGGTGGTTTTTTCTGTAGGGTTGCAGAGGAAATCTAGGGGCCCTAGTTAAATCTGACTTCCAGATACACACTGAGGATTTTTTAGTATCTGTGTATCTCAAATATTGCAGGGGCAATTTTAGGAATTTACCTGCAGGTAGAGATGAGAGGCCACACTAGAGGGGGGGGGAGAGGGAGAGAGAGAGAGAGATATCGTGGTTTTTTATATAAGTTCCAGAGCAAAATAATTAAATCTGAAAAGCATGAAGAGGACTTCAAAGAGGGCTCATCCATGGGCACCTCTCCCAGTGCAAATGGCTGTCCACCTGCTCCTGCAAATCCCTTCGTAGATTCTGGAGCTGAGAAAGGACCTGAGCCCCCACAGTATGGGAATTCAGGTCCCCTCTGAACTCCTGCCTCTGCCTGGCCCTTGGAAGGCATTGTGTGTTGTCAAATGTATGAATGATTCTTTCTAGGCTTTTCTTCATTTCATACACATGTAATGCATTTATTCAGTAATTTTTATAAAGGTGGGATTATCCTGTACATATTACTTGAAATCTCTTGTTTTGACTTAATAATAGATTTTTTTTTTTTAAAGACTGGCGGGACTAATGCATATACATGGTCTGCAGGGGAAGACAAAGAGTTGATGGGGAGGTAGAACTGGGAGACATAATAACCAAGGGAAGCAGGCACCCTAATCAATGGGAGTGTAGTAAAAACAGGCAAAACTCTTCAAATAAAAGCAATGATGGCTTGCAGTGGAATTTTCAAAATGTATATAAAAAGGCGTGAAATGCAAAGTGCAAGTCTCATTCTACCCTGAAGCCCTGGTTGTTTCCTCCAAAGCCAGTCACTTTAACAGTTTCTTGTTTATCCTTCAAGAAAATTGTTTCATGCCAATCTCTGCATATGAATGTATATGCTTTTATTTGGCTATTAAAATATTTTTATGGATGCAATCTTTCTATTCATATTGTTCTGCATTTTGCTTTTTACACCTAAATTATCAGATATATCTTTCCGTCTTAGACTTATCTCTTTGTGGCAAAGACAAAACTGTTCCATCATAGGGATGAATCTTGATTTAGTTAACCGTTCCTCCATGATGGCTATTAGGTTATGGTCCTTTTCTTTTCTCTTTTCTTCTTTTTTTTTTCCTATTGCCAAAAACAATAATATATTGGACATTTAAATATATCCTGGTGTAAATTGTATGTGTCCAGTATAGGGTTCCCTACCAGAGAAGTTGTTTGTGCGTTTACATGTTAACAGGCCTGGCCAGAATGTCCTCCAAAAATGCTGCTTCAGTTTATCCTTCATTGCCGATGGGCGACCACACCTGTGTCCTTGCACCTTTGGCCACATGAGCATGTTATCAACTATAAAAAGTGGTGTTTTCATGTCTGTAAGTCTAACCGTTGAATACTAGAAGTTACAGATTGGTGAAGGTTTGTGGTTAAGCACACATTTTTTTGTGCCCATAAATAAATAAGGGGTGTAGGTCAATTAGTAGCTGCTCTCCCACCTTGCATGTGTGCCCTCTGTCTGCAAGACCATCGCTCTGACGAAGGCCACTGTCATTTCTCAGCTGAACGACTAACTACGGCCTCTTGCTACCTCCCTGGCATCCACTCTGGCTGCTGCATTTCGCCCTCATTTGAGCAGAAAGTGGGATCATCAAGAAATGTGCGTGAGCGTTCTGCTTCTGCAGTGCAGCTTTCTGAATATTTGACAGGACCCCAGTAGAAGTAACCAGGCTCCACACAGATAAACAGTCTCCTAAAGCAGGGAAGCCTATGAGCTCCTGGGAGCCCAAAGGTGCTGCAGTGGAGGCTGAGGAAGCCTGCTGAGGGAGGTGTCAGTACCAGCCGCACTGTGGCCCGAGACGTGGCTTAGGTTATGGGTGACCACTGGCTCTTGAAAGAAGTGACTGTGAATTCTCTTTTGAGGAAAGCATTACCATTTTATTTATTTATTTATTTATTTTTGGTACTGGGGATCAAACTCAGGCCCTTGTACTTGTGAGGCAGGCAGCGGAACCACTGAGCTGAATCTCCAGCTCCAAGCATTATCATTTTAGACTCCAAGATATCCATAGACTAAGGTCCAGCAAATATGGGTTCCCGATTACAGATCACTAAATACACAAGTAAATAACCTATTACTATAGAGTATGAGTTAGCAGAGACAAAAAAGTTCAAATCCCAAGAGCATAGATTATTGGAATTATCTATAATGGAATACATAATATGTAATGTTTAATGAAATAAAATATGAAATTTTAAGAGTGAGCAAACATGAACCTAGAAAATGACTAAGCAGGTTTTAAAACAATCAAATAGAACTTTAAGTAAATAAAAATGTAATAGTTGGAATAGAAACACGGCTGAATCATGGAGCCGATTAGATGTAGTTGAAAAAGAGATCAGTGAATTGGAAGACAGATGAAAAGAAATTAATCCAAATGCAGGAAAGAAGGAGAGGGGACCTGAAAACTAAGGTAAAGGGGTTAAAAGACATAGGAACTATCATGAGCAAGCCTAACTGTCTCCCAGAAGGAAAGAAAAGAAAAGATAGATAAGAAGCAGTAGGTGAAAAAAAAACAAAACAAAACTGCCCTCCAATTTTCTAGAAGCAAACCACTGTTCCCAGAAGCACAGTGAGTGCTGAGTAGGATTAATAAAGAGAAGTCAGCTCTGGAATCTGCAGAACATCAAAGAAAAAAAAGGAAACATCCTCTGGTATAATCTTCCCAGACAAGTGTAGAACAAAGACAGTTTTCAGATAAACAGCACCAAGAGTTCTTACTTTTTTATTAAATGATCCTTCTAAACAAAGTAATTTATGAAGGAGGAAAACTTACTGGAAGGCAAGTTTGATTTTAAAGATGGAACAGTGAGTGAAAAAACCAAACCAAAACCAAACCAAACCACCAAAATGTTGTACATCTAGGGGGAAGAAAAGCCAAAACAAGAATTTCTAATTCTGTGGGGTAAAAACAGAAAAAAAAAAAAGAAAAAGAAATAACAACTAAAATACTAGGAAATGGAAGTGTATAATTTGGGAAAATGATTATGTTAATATCCTAAATTCCTTGCATTAATCAGGAAAAGGATTAAGATGCTATAGTTTCAGTGTAGCCACTAAAATAATAGAAGTATTGTACCCCTTCCAAAAAGAAAGGGAAAAGACAGCCCTAGGAGTGAGCACAACTGAACTAATCCCTCAAACATGAAAAAGGACAAGGAGGAAAACAGCAAACAACATACAATTTGTAGAAGATAAAAGTTAATTTAAAACAAATCTGAAGCTGGGCAGGATGGCACATATATGTAATCCTAGCACAGAGGGAGGCAAATGCAAGAGGGTCACAAATTTGAATTTCACCCGGGCAACTTAGTGAGACTCTGTCCCAAAAATATAAAGTGAAAAAAGAAAAACCCCACTGTGGATGTAGTTCAGTGGTGGGGTGCCCTTCAGTTTGAATCTCATCAATGCCCCACCACATAGGAATAAATGCAAATGGTATTAATTGTCAGTTAAACAGAGATGATCAAAGTGGATTTAATACCCCCTGTGTTATTTACAACAGACACACATGAAACATGAGAACTCAGGAAGATGGAGAACCAAAGAATTGAAAAAATTTACTAAACACAAAGAAAATGAGGGGCTACACTAATATCAGATGATGTAGCATACACACTATGAAACATTATTGGAGATGTAGGTTGTCACTTCATAAAATGGTCAATCTGCCAGGAAGACATAACCATAAAATGGCACTAAAGTATGCAAAGAAAAGATTAGTATAGATATGAAGATATATCGATAAATCCACTATCATAATGAGACAGTTTAACCCAATTCTTTTTAAGTTGGGGATTGAATCCAAGGTTTTCTGCATGCTAGGCAAACACTCCACCACTGAACTATGCCTTCAGTCTGAAATTATTTATATGTCAAGTAGATGAAGCATTAATAATAATGCAAAGATTTAAAAAAAAAAAAGATTTTGATCAGTAAGTGCACTCAGATCCCAGCAAGAATCCCATGTAGACCAGAGCTGCTGTGCCCACAGTTCCTGGCCAGGGCCCCACCCAGACCCCAGCAGTTTGGGCCCATAAGCCCCAGCCAAAGGCCTGCCTGATAAAGAGCAACAGCCAGGTGCCTGCCCAAATATCATTGGTAAGTGCATGCAGACCCCAACCAGAAGCCCACTCAGACACCAGCAACTTGGGTACATGGCCCCCCCAGGGCCCTCCCAGACAACAGGTACTCAGGGGGGCAGGCCCAAGGCAGAGGCATGCCTAGATATCATCCCAACTGTGCATAGGCTGCAGCCAGAACCCCACTGGGATAATAGGGGAGCACAGGGATCCAGAAGGCCACCATTCTGAGTCCAGGGATTGGTACAGTGGTGAGCAGCAGAGAAAAGGACTCTTGGTGGCTGCTGAGAATTGAAGACCACTGGGTGAGCAAAGCGTCACCTCAACAAAGGCGCAGCAGGCTGCATCTGCTGAAATGAGAAGACACAAACAAGTCTCAAAACAAGACTTCCAGATCACCCAAGGCAACCCCAGAGGGCAATGAGATGGAACAATCTGATACTCAACCACCTGGACTCCCTGAAATGGCAATGAAAGAGGATCTAAAAAAAATGAAATCACCAGGGATTTAGCTCAGTGGTTTTGCCACCTGCTTTGCAAGCACAAGGACCCGAGTTTGATCCCCAGTACAAAAATAAATAAATAATTAAATTAAATTAAATAAATAAAATCAGAAATAATTTCTCAGATAACAACAGAGATTGTGCCCACAGTGCAAGAAATGATTAATAACTCTAGAACAGACACTGATGAAAAATAGAGGAGCTCAGGAACACCATGGATTCCTAGCATAGGAAAAATTTGGAATCCATAAAACAGATGTAAACAGATATCCAGGAGATTAAAAACTACATTGATAATTTACACATCAGAATGAGCCAATGTGAGGATAGAATATCAGACAGAATACAGGATTGCTATATCCTGGGAAAGAAAAATTTCTTAAAAATAATAAGGGGCCACGAGAAATCAATACAGCAGCTGCTAGATGATACAAAGAAGAATAACATAAGACTGATTGGAGTCAATGAAGAAGCAGGAGAGAATGCAAATGACATAAAAAAAAAAAAACTATTCACAGAAGTTATGGCAGAAAACTTCCCAAGCAGGGGAAAAGAACTTGGCATACAGATAAGTGAGGCATATAGGACTCCAAATAGCCATGATTAAAAAAAAAAAAATCTACACCTAGGCACATAATAATTAAGATTTCAGAGACCCAACAGAAGAATAAAATTCTACAAGCAGAGAAAAGAAACAAATCATATACAAAGGAAAGCACATCAGAATCACAGCAGACTTCTCAACGCAAACCCTCAAGGTAAGAAGAGCCTGTAATGAAGTATTTCAAGCCCTATAAGAAAACAACCTCCAATCCAGATTGATGTACCCTGCAAAACTATCTTTCAAAATTGATGGAAAAATAAGATAGTTTCATGACAAAGAGCACCTGAGGAACTTCATGAATACCAAACCTGTACCCCCCAAAATACTAAACAGTATTCTAGGAAAGGACAATGAGGATCACAAGCCCAGGAAGCCCATCAGAATGAATCAATTAGTCAAGACAAGAAATTAAATGCGAAGGAGGAGAATCCAACAACAGCAACAAAAAAGTCACGACAAGGATAAGCCAATACATATCATTTTACAACTATCAATGTTAATGGTCTCAATTCACCAATCAAAAGAATAAGACTAGCAGAATGGGTCAAGAAGCAAGGCCCAACAATATGCTGCATACAAGAAACACACTTAATTCAAATGGAAACTCATAGACTGAAAGTTAAAGGGTGGAAAACAATACTCCATGTGACAGGAACCTGAAAAAAAGCAGGAGTAGCTATCCTATTTGCAGATCAAATGGATTTCAAACCAATGTTAATTAAGAGACAGGGCTGGGGATTTAGCTTAGTGGTTCTGTTGCCTGCCTCACAAGCAGTTTGACTCCCTGTACCAAAAATAAATAAATAAATAAAAATAAAAAATAAAAGAGACAAAGACATTACATCTTTGTAAAGGGAACAATCCAAGAGGAAGAGATGACAATCATAAATATATGCACCAAATACTAGTGCACCTAACTGTATAAAACAAATACTAACGAACATGAAAGATAAAAATAAGCACTAATACAATAGTAGTGGGGGACCTCAATACCCCACTGTTACAAATAGATAAACTAGACAAAAAATAAACAACAAAATACTAGAATTCAATCAAACATAACAGATGTTTACAGAGTGTTCCACCCCACAAAATCCGAATACACATTCTTTTCAACTCTACACAGGTTGTTCTCCAAAATAGACCACGTGCTAGCTCATAGAACATGTTTAAGTGCTAAGGAACTGAAGTTATCTCCTGTATATCATCAACAGCAATAGAAACCTCAAGAATTTCATAAATATATGGAAATAACAACATACTTTTGAATAACCAATGGGTCACAGAGGAAATTAAAGAAGAAATCAGACAGTTTTGTTTTAAATGACAGTGTCAATACAAGATATTGGAATCTATGGGACACAAAGCAGTCATATGAGGGAAATTCATAACAGTGAAAACTCTTTTTTTTTGGTACTGGGGATTGAACTTGGGACCTTACGCTTGTGAGGCAGGCAGCAGAACTACTGAGCTAAATTCCCATCCCCTAGTGAATACTCTTATTAGAAAAACAGAGTGAGCTCAAATAAACAACCTGATACTGAACCTTAAGCTTCTAGAAAAAGAAGAGCAGGACAAACCCAAAACTCATACAAGGGAGGAAATTGTAAAGATCTGAGCAAAAATCAATGCAATGGAGACTAAGAGGATGATACAAAAAAATCAGAACAAAGAGTTGGTTCTTCAAAAGAATAAACAAAATTTACAAACCCTTAGCCAATCTTATCAAAACAAAGAAAGAAAAGACCTTTATCCATGCAATTAGGAATCAAAAGGGTGAAATTACAGCAAATCTAGCAAAAATCCAGAGGATCATCAATACCTACTTTTAGAACCTATATGCCAATAAGAAAGAAAACAGAAGAAATGGACAATTCCTAGATACATATGAATTACCAAAGTTGAATGAAGAAGACTTAGAAATTCTGAACAAATCAATATCAATCAATGAAATTGAAAATGTAATTAAAAACTTACCAATGAAGAAAAGCCCAAGCCCTGATGCTAAATGCTACAAGACATTTAGAGAAGAACTATTGCCACTACTGTTTAAAAAGTACTGTTTTAAATTTTAATGAAATTGAAAGGAAAGCAATACTCCCAAATGCATTGCTGCATCACCTTGATCCCCAAAGCAGAGGAAGACCCAACTGAAAAAGAAAACTTAGGCCAATTTCACTACTGAACATAGGTGGAAAAATTCTCATGCAGAAGATCATCAACAAATCATACACCCTGACCAAGTGGAATTCATCCCAGGGATGCAAGGATGGTTCAATGTAAGTAAATCAATAAATGTAATACACCATATTAACAGAGCCAAGGACAAGAAACATATGATCATCTCAATAGATGCAGAAAAAGTGTTTGACAAAATCCAACACCCATTTATGCTAAAAACCCTACAGAAAACTGGGATAGTCTCTGTCTCAATCTGATAAAAGACAACTATGTAAAACTAACAGCCAGTATTGTACTAAATGGTCAAAAACTGAAATCCTTCACACAAAAATCAGGAACACCACTCCTGTTCAATATAGTTTTGGAAACATTAGCCACAGCAATTAGACAAGAGAAGGAAATAAAAGGAATAAAAATAAAGATAGGAAATGAAGTTAAATTATTATTATTTGCAGATGACATGATACTCTATATAGAGGACCCCAAGAATCACACCAAAAGTCTTCTAGACTTAATAACCAAATTCAGTAAGGTAGTTGGATACAAGGTCAACACACAAAAATCAATAGCTTTCCTGTACACAAACAACAGACTCATTGAAAGAGGAACTGGAGAAACAACTCCCTTCATAATAGCATCCAAATAAATGAAATACCTAGGAATCAACCTAATGAAAGAAGTCAAAGACCTCTACTCTGAAACTACAGCACTCTGAAAAAAGACATTGAGGATGATATAAGAAAATGGAAAGACATCCCTTGCTCCTGGGTAAGAAGAACCAATATAGTGAAAATGGCCATACTTCCAAAACTGCTATATAGATTCAATGCAATCCCAATTTAAATTTCAACAGCATACATTACAGAACTTGAAAAAACAATAAAAAAAATTCATTTGGAACCAGGAGAGACCTAGAATAGCAAAATCAATTCTAGGCAACAAAGGCAACATAGGGGATATCATAATTCCCAACTTGAAACTATACTACAAAGCTACTGTGATAAAAACATCATGGTACTGGCAAAGAAACAGACCTGAGGATCAGTGGAACAGATTAAAAGATGCAGAACCAGTCCAGATACACTCAGCCACCTCATCTTCAACAAAGGAGCCAAACACCTTCACTGGAGGAAAGACAGCCTCTCTAATAAATGGGGCTGGAAAAACTTGGTTTCAACCTGCCAAAGATTAAAACTAGACCTATATCTCTCATCATATACTAAACTAAAATTGAAATGGATTAAAGATTTAAATATTAAATCAGAAACACTAAACTGGCTGGAAGAGAGGTTAGGTAGAACTGTTGAAGACATTGGGGTAGGGAGAGATTTCATGAACAAAACCTCAGTAGCACAGGAACTAGCACAAAGAATCAATAACTGGAATCTCTTCTTATTAAAAAAGCTTCTGCACAGCAAGAGAAACAACCAATAGTGAAGAGACAACCCACAATGTGGGAAAAAAATTTCACCAGCTGTTCCTCAGACAAAGGTCTACTACCTAGAATATATAAAGAACTTCCTCCCAAATTTGACCCCATCTAAAAATGGGCATCTGAGATAAGACATTTCTCAGATGAAGTAGAAATAGCAAATAAATATATGAAAAAATGTTCAACATCACTGGTCATTTGAGAGATGCAAATGAAAACAACACTGAGATTTCACCTCACCCCAGAAAGAATGGCTGCTATCAAGAAATCAACCAATAACATGCTGGTAGGGTTGTGGGGAGATAGGAACCCTTCTCCATTGTTGGTGGGAGTGCAGACTGGTGCAACCACTGTGGAAATCAGTATGGAGATACCTCCAAAAACTAGGATTAGAGGTCCAATTTGACCTAGCTATTTCCCTACTGGGTACCTTACCAAAAAAATTAAAAGAACCATGCCTCAGAGATATATGTGCACCTATGTTCATAGCAGCACAGTTTGTAATAGCTAACGTGGAAAAGCCCAATTGCTCATCAACTAGAGACTGGATAAAGAAAATGTGTCTTTTATTTTTTATAAAATGGACTACTGCTTAGCCATAAAGAATGAGAAATTAGAGACATTTATAACTAAATGGATGCACATTGAGGTGATACTCTTAAGTGAAATAAATAGAACAGACGTGTAAATACCCAGTAGTTTTTCTGGTTTGAGAAACTGAAAGCATAAATAAGGATCAAAAGGTATAAACAGATAATGTGAAATAGGAAGAAAAGGTCCAAAGGAGAAAGGGAAGTGGGATGGATTAGGGAAAGGAAAGAAGGGAATAGAATTAATGAGAAAGTGAAAAAATGGAAACAAAGACTTTGTAAATAGAGAGGGGTAGAGAGGGTAAAGGGAGGGCAGGGGAATGGGGAAAAATAAGAACCAAGATAGATTATATAAAGGTACAAATTTCCAATGATGAATGTCATTATATTGTATACCTAAAATGTATTGTTAAAATTAATTTAGAAAAAAAATGAGGAATGGGAAAAAAAAAATCCTTTCTTTCCAAGTAACCTGTTCTTTAAGAATTCTGCAAGATGAGTAAACATTTCAGAGAAATTTTAGCTTGATAGTGAGCAATGTCTTGCAGTATGAGTGGTACATGATGCCAAACATCACATCATCACAACTGAGCCAATCCCCTCTCTCACTGTGGGATTGTGAGTGACCATCTCCCAATAGCAAGAGCTCATGCGGGAGCACTTGTCTGTAGAGGGGGAGGAAAATAAGGTGGAGAAATCCCTCACTTTTGGTGAGATTAGGGAATGTACAAAATGTGGGAAACTGCAGTTTTGTAGAAAAGCAAGTGATGAATGTGTCTGACAACAATGCACTCTCACATTTGTGCAAAATCCTCAAAAGGAGACCAAAACAAGTGTCACCAGATAGCTTCCTTGTTAAAGTTGCATAAAAAGAAAAAGATTCCATTGAGCCAATAGACAGCAGTGATTCTACTGTGATGGTGAAAGTCGTCCTAAGAAAATCGGCCATGAAGGCTTTCAAAGATAAGTACAGATTAATTTGTTTATTTTTCTTTATATTTTGTATTTTCTTTACTATTTTGTACTATATTACAGTATTGTAATTAGTTTTATATGAATATTTTTGGGTTGTGGACCAAATCATCTGAGTTTCCATTATTTCTTGTGGGAAATTCACTTTGATATACAAAGTACTTTGGATTATAAGCATGTTTCCAGAAGAAATCATGCTTGCAAACCAAGATATATATAAATATATATATTTTTTTTCATGTGCATTGTGTAACTATAGATTCCCATACACATTTTTTGGGGGGTACTGGGGATTGAACTCAGGTACTTGCACTTGTGAGGCAGGTGGCAGAACCACTGAGGTAAATCCCAAGCCCTACCTACACACATATTACTGTGTTCAACAATTAGAAAATGCACATTCCTTTCAAACATTTGAAAACACACCACATTTACAAAACCTGAGGCCATAAAAGACCATAAAATAAGTCTCAATAAATTCAAAGAATTGATAACATCCAGGCCACATTTATAAGGCAACAAAATTAAAAGCCAGTAATAATGATATTTTTTTAATTCCTATGTGTTTGGAAATTAAAAACACTTCTAAAACACTCAGAAAAAATGAGGAAATAACAAATTTAGAAATTACAGATCTTACAACTAAACTGAAAGTGAAACACTACGCATCAGAACTTAATGAATGCTGGGAAAATAATACTTTGAGTTAGACCTACAGGCTTCTATGTTTATATTTAAAAGAAGAAATTCTGACAGTCATCTAGCTGAAGGAGTTGGGAAAAAATAGAGTATGTCCAAATAAAGTAGAAAAAAGATAATAAGGAAAAATTGATATTAATAAAACAGAAAAGCTATAAAGAGAGAATTTATAAAAAGTAGGTGGTTGAGAGAAGAGAGAGGTTCATAAACAAATGACATGGAACAAAACTACAGATCTGCCCAAAGGTAAAAGGAGTTTATGATCAATATCTTTTATCTATCCTAAATAGTTCTGTATCTGGTAAAGACGTTGCATGATAATTTACAAAATCCCTACCCTCAAAAATCACAAAACAAAAACAAAAATCTCTCAAATCCCTCAAATTTCATCAGCAGATTTTTACAGATGAGCACTTACCAAACTTTAAGGAAACAGAACCATCCAATTTTACGTAAATTCTTACAGATAGTAGAAAAAATATTCCTCACCAACTTAGTCTGAATTCCTAACATCGAGGTCTTGAGTTTTGAGGAGCCTAAAATGTATTCAATTTAGGGGAGGCCCTCTTGAGAAAAAGGATGCAAATTCACTTTTTCTGTGCTCAAGACTGATCTCAGTGTCTACCCCTGAACTACGTTCCCAGTCTAAAATATTTATACAGGAAATGTACTTTTACATATTTTTCTGGTGCTTGGGATGGGTCCCAGGGCCTTCTGCATGCCAGGCAAGTGCTCTATCATTGAGCTATATTCCCAGCCTCTGCAAAGATGTTTTCTTATTGACAAGTTAGACTTTTCCCAACTCATTATTAGAATGCTAAATATTTTTAGAATTGTTGTCTGAGTTTGGCAGTCCTCTCTAAGTTTCACCTATGAGCTATGAGGTTTGCCACCGATTTTCACAGACTGCTTCTGGGACTGTGTGTTCCGTACCTGTCTCTCCTCCACCAAGACTGGAGCTGAAGGGTACATTTGTAGCCGGGACACCTTTGTGGCGGGCAGAAGGGAAGCAGCACAGTCTCGTTGAGCAGGAACTCGGCAGTAGAGCTACGAACACAGCCCTCTAAGCCACCCCTCATCTGCCCCTTCAGACTGGCTCCCCAGATGCCTGTGGTCTCTGTACCGATTTACAGCAAGAGACAAAGTGCAACGGAAGGAAGTCGGAGTAGGAAAGAAAGTGAAAGCAAGGTAGAGTGGGAAAAGGCAGTTTTAAGTGGTTAACCTACACCCACACAAACATGTTGCCCCCCCCTGCCGACTTCGGAAAGAGCCCTTGTAAGAAAGAGAACCTGAAGATGTTTGAAGACAGTGCGGGGGAGGAAAATAAGGAGGATGTGAGTGGGAAATTGCTTTTGCGGGCATGGCTGCAAAAATCCTAAGTAAAATGTTAGTAACTGGAATACATTAGTCAGGAACAAAGAGAATACACTTTGTTCCTGTTAGGTCCAACCCAATAATAAAAGAATGGTTAACATCAGAAAAACCTGCAAGTGCCATTCGTCACATACACAGCCAAAATACTCATTTATAGATGCAGAAAAAGCATTTAATAAAATTCTACACCCATTCTCTAGCAAAAGCCATCATCAAAAGAGAAACAGTTTGATATGTCCTTATGTTGATTAAGGGCATTATCAAAAATCCCTACATGAAATGATATTTTTTTAAATGATGAAATATTGAACTTTTGAGACAAGGAATAAGACAATGGTGCCATCATCACAATGAGCACCAATTAAGCCCAGTGATTTACTCAAGGTGCTGGCAGAAAAAGAAGAAAGAGGTAGAAGAATTAGAAAAGAAATAAAATCACGACTGTTTGTAGATGATATGATTCTCTCTGTAAAAACTCAGTCTGTACAGACAATTAGAAATAATAAGCGTGTTTAGCAAGATGGTTGGATGAAAGAAATCAATGTAGGAAAATCAATTATGTTTCATAACAGCAACAGATAGGTTGGGAGTACCATTTACAATAGTAGTGAAAAAGTGTAAGATACCATAGACTGTATTTCATAAAAATATGCAAGACATACTTGGAGGAGATTAAAAAATTTACCAAAAGATATCTTTTAAAAGATATAAATAAATGTGGCAAGATATATTTATGGATAGGATAAATCAGGAGATAGATGTTCTCTGCAAATGAATCCATAGACACAGTGGATTCCAATCAAGATCCCAACAGGTCATCTTATTTTATTTATTTATTGTATTGGGATCTTGACAATTCAGTTATACAACATATGAAAGAGCAAGTATTGTGTTAGGAAAATAAGAGAAATAAGATGCCGGGGCATGTTGTGGTGGGACCAAGATCCACGGGGACACCGTAGATTCTGCAGAGAGAGAACAAGCACACTGAAAGAACAGAACCCGGGGCTGAGGCGCTGGCTTGTGGGGTTCCCATAAGCTGCCCAGGAGTTGAGGGAGCAAGGAGGGCCACCCACGTAAGTTTAATCCTCACACACACCCCAAGCTGGCTCCCAGTGGGGAGAGGCTTAAGTGTAAACGGTAAAGCACGGTGAAGCTTCAGGAGCAAAACCAGATTATGACTTCAGAATAGCAAAAGACTTCTTAAAAAAAAAAAAGTGCAAACCACTCTGAAAGACAAGCTAGTAAATATGACCGCATTAAAATCAGGAACTTCCATTACTCACAAGGGGCCATAAAGAGGATGAAAAGAAAAGCCACAACTAAGAGATGAGACCCACGACACACCTCTGTGGCGGAGGAGCAGTACGTATTTTGCGGAGAAAAGTCCTCCAATCTCCAAAAAGGGCAACCATACAACAGAGAAAGAGGCACAAGACAGGAAGTGGAATTTCACAGGAAGAGGAAGCCAGAAGACAGACACACAGACATGCATGCTCTTGGGCCCTGCGGATTAGGCCACAGTGAAGTGATATGTTGTGCTCGTTGGGTAAACCCAGTTAACCAATTCCAAAAAGAGCAAGTGCAGGTGAGGAGAGATGGGACCCTGGAGGGATCGTGAACTGGGATAACACCTTTGAAAAACAATTTTTGTAAATGAACTTCCTAGAAATTTGTGGCGTGAGGCCAGTGGTTTCCAAATGGTTTCTGTGACTCACAATCCGGAACAGTCCCCGCCTGGGGTGTGCTCGTGTGCACACTCACAGGTGCAAGCGTGCACAGGGGCGCACACAAGTATGAGGGAAGCAGAAGTCTCAGGAAAAATACTGGCTGTCGCTAGGAGCATTGATTCTCAGGTGTTCACTTCCATTTATGAAAAAAAAAATGTCTCTTGGGCTCTGGTAATGGGATTTCATGACTCATTAGCAGATTATGACTCAGATTTTGGCGACTTAGGCATGGGTACTTGGCAACAAGGACAAGAAGGTTCCTAATAGCCTGCCGATAACACCAAAAAACAGGACACGATAGGCACATCCATAGACAGAAAAACAAAAACCAGCAGGCAGCATCTTCACACCTTGGAATATTATCCAGCGGTGAAGAGTGGCTGAGCTGCAGGCACACCGAGAGCTGACTCACTTCTCAGACACCTAATAACAGGTGACAAAAGCAAGTCCAGAACAGGCGGTGCAGGAAGGTGTAACTGTTAGAGATGGCACTGTGTTGAGAGTGCCCACCCCTGGGAGAAAAGCCAGGCAAGCTAGGACATGCAACTCAGGGAGCTGTGCTTGTGGGCAGCGCCACGGTCCTTGGAGTGAGAGGCTCGCAGCGTCTTGGGCTGTCTTTAAAGCAGACTTTCTCATAATTATCAAGTATTATGTAATAAAAAAGTACATTTGATCAAGGCCCTTTCCCTTCTAAAGTCCCACAAAACTCTGCTTGTGGTGCTCTTGCTGCCCTGTGCCCTCCTCCGAGCCGCTGGTGTTTTGACCCCACCTTGGACACAGATGATTTTTGGGCCTTCAGGCTCATCCTCCTCTCCAAGAGCCAGCCCTTTAGGGTCTACTTGCCCGTGAGCTTGTCCCGAGGTGGGTCCCCCGGAGCCTGCGGTCACCTCTACTGCCTTCACAGAGGCTGTGGGTTCTGGTCACTGCCTTCCAGCACCGGCTGTCGTCCCTGCGGACCGGTGCACACTGCTCGGCGCCCCCTCCAGTGGCCTCCCTGTGCTGTGCTGGCGGCGCCCCCCCAGCTCGGAGGTCTACAGCCCTCACCCACCCCCACAAGGGACCGCTCCTCACACCAGCTGGGCCGCTGCCCTTGCTTCACTCCTCCCCAGTGCCAGCGTGACAGATGACAGAGTGGCAGACTGCTCAGCGGGTTCCTGTCGTGCTGGGGCTGAAGCATAGTCTGCTCTTATTTTTATGAGCGGAGGAGGGAAGGGGACATTTCTACCGGGTCCCAATTCCCTAGGGTTATTGAATGTATGTTGCTGTTCCGAAGCCTGAAAGAGACTTGTAATGGCCGCAATAGCCTGGGCTGAGCCTGGGGTGGTGGGAGAGACCTGAGGGGCTCACAGGTACTGCTGGGGGGTGGGGGTCCAGCCCCGGGCCCAGGAGCCTGGTCACATGTGGTGGGTGCTGCGGGGACACAGGCCTTCGTGCGTCCCACGCTGGAGCAGCCCCTGTGCTGGCACGGGAGTGCAGCTCACGCCTGATCCCCTGACTCTTGCCCCGGGTCTGGAGGAAGACAGGGATCTCTCAGGTCATCTCATGGGTGAGAAGATGCTGCCGTGGCCCTGTGTGTGGGACTCGGGGCTTCCCGGGGCGGGGCTCAGGGAAAGGACCAGGGCTGCTGGGCTGGGCCTGGGCAGTGCCGGGCGGCAAGGGGCAAACCTGGGTGGGTGGGAGCAGTTTGGACTTTCTTGGGGTCACCAGAAACCTGCAGAGGCTGGGCAGTGGAGAGCAGGGTGTGGGGGCAGCGGGACCCCCAGAAGCTACTTGGGGTCCTTGACGGTGGTAAGGAGGGTAGAGGAGGAAGACTCCAGGGAGCTCAGAGCCCTGGGCAGAAGGACTGTGGAGTGGGGGAGCTGGCGATGGCAGCTGCGGTTGGGGTGAGTTCGAGGTGCCTGGGCCACCTGGGGTGAAGGCAAAAGTGGGTGTGCGGGGCCGAATATGGAGTGGGCCTGGAGTCCACGAGCACTGCCCAGGAAGGAGGCTTCCTTGGGATCTCCAGAGAGGCCCCAGCCCCCTGCCCTGGAGTCTGGGCTGGTAGAATGGGAGAGCCACTCGGAGGGCCAAGGGCTGAGACTCTACTTAGTGCTCGCAGATGGGTGGCTTAAATGACAGAAATGCATTTGCTCACAGTTCTGGAAGCCTCAAGTGAGGTGAAGAAAGGTATGGGCAAGGTTGGCTCCTTCAGAGAGTTCCGGGCCTTTCTTGTGGCTTGTAGGAGGCTACCTTCCCTTTTCACAAGACTGTGTCCAACTGTGTACTTCTGATGACACACTGGGATTAGGGTGCAATCTGATGGCCTCATTTTAAGATAGATTTTTTTTTTGTACCAGGGATCGAACTCAGGACCTTGCACTTGAGAGGCAGGCATGGTGCCACTGAGCTAAATACCCGAGGGTTTGATGGCCTCATTTTAAGGTGATTACTTCTGTAATTCTGCCTCCAAACAAGGTGACATTGGTGGTCCTGGGAGGAGCACTTCAGCGTGTGATTGTGAATATGGGGCTACACAGTTCAGCCTCTGACATCCAGCCAAGGTGGGAGGCAGGACTTTATGGAGACTTTGTGGGCGGGGGCAACACGGGATTGAGCCCAAGGTCTTTGCTCTATCCCCAGCCCTTTTTAAAACTTTTTTGAGACAGTGCCTGCTAAGTTGCTAAGTTATCCAGGTGGGGCTTAAACTTTCTATCCTTCTGCCTTAGGCTCTCAGAATACAAGTCAGGGCTGTGTACCTGCTCAACAGTGTTTGTGCATACTATGGCGGTCCCATAGGATTGTATTTGGTGAAGTCGCAGCTGTCTTAGTTCGTATAAGTGCACGCTTGTGATGCTTGTACAATGACACAATTGCCTCAGAATGTTATCTGTGTTATAAAGCAATGATTCTTGTATTAAAAAAATAATCCAATGCGGGGAAGCAGGATACCCTTTTGGGCCCCTTCCCAGGCATTTTTCTTCCCTTCTCATCTGCAACCACTCATAATGGTTTATGTATATTTCCAGGCATTGTTTTTTTCTGAAGGAATATACATAATTACATGTGTTGGGAGGGTGTCTGTCAGGCTGTTTTTAAAATAAAATTTAAATCTTTGTTACGGTGAGAAACCTAGCTAATGAAAATTATGTTTCAAAATAGACTGAGGCATTCTTCGTGCAAAGTATGGTGTTCTGTGCCTCATTTGCAATGGAAAAGTCCCTTGCTTCAAAGAAAAAATACATTATTAAGAGGCCTTACAATACAAACCACATTTTCCAATTCAATAGCATACAAGGTCAGCCAAGCAAAGACAATGTAAACTCGCTTTAAAAGCAGCTTGTTCAATGATGAAATTCATTCAGGAGGCAGCATTACAATGAGACTTGTGGTGTGGGCTGGTTGTGGCTTTGCTGATATGTTAGCCTCCAAATTCAACCCCTTTGGCACCTGGAACCTATTGAAGGATGCATAACTGTGGTGTCAGATAGCACATTTCCTGATTAACAAGGATATGATTTCTTAAAAAAGGAAAAAAAGAATTTTGCTAATATCTTTGTTTTTTCTGAATTGGCCCTTACGCAACAAGAAATGCCATGTGCCCCTTGTCCTTGGAGCTCATGCTATGCTTGTCCTTCCTTACAGTGTTGTTTTCAGCGATGGCAACCATGCATGGGTACCTCTATCTTATGGTGACCTCCTTTCTTGGAATTAAGCTCCGTCAGTGTCCATCTAGGTGATCCATGGCCACCTTGGCTTCCAAGCCATCCAACTCCTCAATCCATTCAGTTAATTAGACACAACTTTGGCTGCTATGACAGAAGCCTACAACAGTGATCACTGCAGGAGGAGACAAGTGCATTTCTTTTGTAGGAAAGAGAAGGCCAGTTCCACATCTCTTCCCAGGCACCCTCTATTTTGTGGCTCTGCTCCATCCTTGGGTGTGACCTTTATCCATACAGTCTAGCAGGGCACAGAGTGTGTCTGTATCTCTCCTGGGGGAAGGGCTGCAGGGGCAGGTGTGTGTCCTCCAGTTAGCCTTGTCATGAGCCATACTAGCTGCAAGGGAAGCGGGAAAATACCATTTCTGGATGGCTACATCTCTATGCAAAGACAAGGCCTCTAGATCAACATGAGAGAAGGGGACACGGATACTGGGAGATGGCATCCCCACCCACTGCCCTGCACTGACCATGCCCATGGCAACACTTGTCTCAGAAATAATTTCCTCCTATAATCACCTTTACCCTCTGGTTTCTCAGGCTTTTCTGCCAATCTTCTCATGGCCACAACCTCTGAGACTTTGCTTCATAAAGACCAGTTATTTGATCCCCAAGAGCCTCTAAAGAAAAGTCCTTAAATGATTGGGGACCAGAATAGTCATGGGACAAGCTAAGAGGACTCCTAGTCTGCTTGCATTTCCTTCACCTTAGTGTCCCTTCCAAACGTGAGGGCTCTATCTGCTCTTGCTCTCTAGGTGACATACCCTCATACGCTCCAGCCCTGTCACCAAGACAATGGGGCCCGCACTCTGAGCATGAGACCATGGAGCTTAATACTGGAAGATTTATACCAACTACAGTGGGCACTTAGAAAAACAAAGACAAATTCCAAAGTGCTTTGGAGAGGCCCAAGATGAATTTTCTGCCTCCTTGAATCCTAGTCCATACTCCATAGCAGAAGTTCTTATCAGGTTCTTGAGCATCTTTCTCAAGAATGATCAATATATTTTATCATTGAAAAATGTAAAGAATTTTGTCTTTTTTGCTTTCCCTGAATTTGTAGAGATGGTTTCACAACAACCCATGCCCTTTCTGCTGCCGCAGGGCTCTAATATGCAGCTGTGTCAGAATAGATCGCCTAGCACCTGCTGGTGAGCATGGCTGTGATTCTGATATTTTGCTTCCCTGCCAGCACAAGGTGTGTCAGTGCCATCTTGCTCTGCCCCGGAATATCCCCAGGGGTCTGTTTTCACTTGCCATTCTGTCCCTGCTCTACCACAGAAATATCTGAGAACAAAACTTTGCTGGGACTGACAGATGAGTTCATTTTGTCTTTGCAGCACTGTTCTGGGATGGACAAGGGTTCTGCCTCTGTGTCACAGACAGGGAAGCCAAGGCCCCTGAACACCCACTCCTCAACCCGCAGGGCTTTCCTCACACCCACTTCTCATCATGACTAACCCATGACCCCAGGACATCCTGTCCTCTTTCCAGATGCACTTGTTCAGGCCTGGGATGTGTTCCTGGAAGGACCACAGACAATTTAAAGTCAAAGAATTTGCTGTGGAACTCGCCACCTGTCTGCATGGGGTACCTCTGTCTACTAGGCCAGCCACTGTCAATTCCCTGTCCACCAGTCAGGAAGTCCTGATAGTTCTTCCTTTTGTCAGTGTTGCTACCTGCCTGCTGCTCACTGTGCCCTTGCTCCTGCTCAGACTCAGCCTTTGGGTGTCACCACCGATCGTGGAGACTGGGCGGGGACCTTTGTGAGGGTTTGCAGTCAGCTGCTCATGGGCAGATAGCATGCACTTTAAAGATGCTCCTGTGAACCATTGTGAGGCTCAGAACTAAATGTCCCCAGTCTTTTTTGAAGCTTCTTGGGTTCTCCTCCCATGCTCCATCTGTGGAGGCAACCACAGGCTTGAAAGTTGGGTCTACCTTTCCCTTGACCGACTCTGGATGACTAAATAGCATCTAACGCATATCTTCAAAGTACATTTCTACATTTGTCTTTTTGTGCTACTGAGGATCGAACCCAAAGGTTCAGTGGTAGCACTGAGCCCCATCTAGCCTTTTCAATTTAATTTTGTGAGACAAGCTCTTGCTCAGTTGTCCAGCCTGGCCTTGAATTTATGCTTCTCCTGCCTCAGCCGCCTGGCTAGCTAGGTGTACACCCCTCTGCTTGGCTGTTTTTAAGCATCTCTGTGGTTGGCTGACCTGTGTTCCCTCCAAATTCAGTGCTGGAGCTCTAACTTCCAGTTCCTCCCAATGTGACTACATTTTGGAGACAGACCCTGAAGAGATGATAAATTTAAAATGAGGCTTGAGTGGCCCTGAATCAGTCTGACTGGTGTCCTTTAAAGAAGAGGGCATTTGGGTCCACAACGAGACCCTGAGCCCATTACACCCACAGAGGAGTGGCCGTGCAAGGGCAGAGCAAAAAGATAAACCAAGGGGAGGGGTCTGGGTGGAAACCAGCACGGCAGACACTTTGATCGCAGACACTGTGTCTCAGGACTGTGAGAGAATGAATCTCTGTTGCATTTATCTGGCCAGTGCGTGGTATTTGTTAGTTTAAATTGAGAACATCCCCCCAGAGCCTTGTACAACCACGGGTGAAGGTGGCTGAATCATGGGGGAGACACAGCTGAAGCGCTCTTGGAAAGTGGGGCCCATGAAAGGCAGGTCCCTGGGAGCACGACCTAGACTGGTGTTTCTCCCTCCCTGGCTCTTCCTTTCTCTCTCTGCTTCCTGATGTAAGCAGCTTTCCTCTGACAAGGGCCTTCTGCCACGGTTCCCATGTTTCAGCCAGCCAACCATGGACTGAAACTTCCGAAACCAAGAGACAAAATGAATCTTTCCTCCTCTAAGCTGCAGGAGCCAGGTATTGTGTCTCAGTGACAGGAATGTGATTAAGACACACACTATTAGTCATTTTCCTCTGGACTTGTTTCCCAATTCGTCTGTCCTCCCCCTACACCTGGAATCCAAACCTCACAAGGACCATGCCAGGTCCATTTAGTTCCCTATTCTGTCCCCCTGGGGATATAGAAAAGTACCTGGCATGCAGCAGGCACCCACTGAGTGCCCACTGAAGAGCTAAATATGCAAACAAAGAATGTTTCCACCACTGCATGCTTGTTCACTTAAGCTCTTCTAAATTAGAATTTGGAGAAACTAAAGAAAGAAGTTTATCTTTGTACTTAAATGGATAAAAAAAAAGAAAAGACCTTTCTAAGCAAATTATCTATGTAAACAGGGAATCTGTTTCACCCGCTTATTAATAAACTCCAGCTCTGGCTCTACATACTCTCGGAACTGCTCTGGCAATGAACATGCAAATTCCAAGCAATTCTGTGTGTTGGTTGAAGAAGCCTTAATGGGATTCTAGGGACTCAGGGTCCTGACTTCTCTTCCCTGGGCCCCTGTCAGCAGCAATAATGAATGTCCTGGATAGCGATGGACTTGGTTTTACATGTCATCTGGAGCTATGACCTTTTTCCTCCTTTCTGAAAATCAGGCTGCCCCTGATCAACATCAGAGGCAGAAATGCACGTCTCTGACTCTCCCCTGCACCAGCATTTAGTCCCTGGGAACCCGAGGTGGGGGATTAGTAGCAGAAGGCAGGTAGGTACTCAATCTGCAGGTTATTACCTTCTCTGAGACTTTGATGGTTGCCTAAAATTGACTGTCAGTGAGATGAAAATGCAAAGGTATTATAATACTGCAGAGGAAGCAACAAATCCCACACTGACTGTGGTAAGAATCTAGCCACTCTCACTCGCTGGCAAGCAGGTTTTCCTTTCAGTAACTGTGGGTTGCTGTTAAGGAAATCGGAACCCATCAGAATTTGGTTAAATCTGATGGGCCAAACAATAGACTTATATTTCCAGCTATCTAGAAACCACACCCAACCACCAAAAACACATGCTAAGACAACTCTAATTGTAGCTTTCAAAGAGCAGGTAATTTCGTTTCACTGTGGTCACTAGTAATTCCAAGCTAAATACACCCATGTCCTGCTCTGTATTTGTGCATACTTTTGGGAAAGAGTAGGGTTGGGTGTGAGCTATTGCATTTCTTCCTGTTTGCTGTAAATTTAATATTGAGGCCTAGTGAGGGCAGCTCAGTTAAAAAAGAAGAATAGCATACAGAGCTCTCAGAGTAGTTAGCAATGAGCGCTTAGGGCATGTCCACTATTTAGTCACCTTCTCAGGGAGCCTGGTCCCCAAATGGACATTATGAGCATATTGCTTAGATGCTTTGATTGCAAGCAACAGAGGCCAAATGTGATTCCTGTGGGGTAAAAAGGGTTCCTTGGAAGGGCATGGGTGCTCACTGCATCAACGGATGCTCTTGGAATCCAGTGGAAGAGAATTGCTCTGCAGTTTTCCATGGCCTGTGTAGGCATGAATGTGTTTAATTTCTGGCCACTCTGCTTAAGATTCAGGGTCCTGGAACAAGCATCCTACTGGTGTAGCTAGAGACTCAAATCCCAGGTGGAGGTGAGGCATCTTGCTGGACAGCCCCCCGCCCCAGACTAGAGGGAATGAGGGAAATTTTACTGTAGCTAAATAAAAGGGATTGGAGCTTAGGTAGGCAAAATCACTTGTCCACTTGTCTCAAACAGAGCAGGACTTGAGAAGGGTGGAGCAGGGATTCCTCAGGACAAAAGCTCTACTTTTAATGGGATCAACGAGTATCACAATGTATCTCCCTGGCTTTGGTGATGGAACCCAGCCTCCCTGGTTTCTCTGTAGTGGGCAGTGGGTGGGAGTGGACTGACCGTGCTTACAGACTGTTAGCACATCGGGAGCAGGGACTTCTGGGCTTCTTGGGTCCAGAATTTCACATGCTCTGGGTGGTTCCTGAGCAAGGGAAGCCACGAGGGTTCTGCCCTTCAAAGCACCCTAACCCAGCAGCAGCCACCTCTCAGGTGTTAAAAGTTCATAACAGCTGTACCTGTGTCGCAGAGAGCTAAAGAAATAATTTAACGTTCCTGCAGCCCTTAAGAAGAGTAGATGCCCAGTGGATGTTAGACAGCGCTGATATTTGTTGATGTCTTTATGAGTCAAGGGGTTCTTGTAGGCACAGAACACATCAGAGCAGGAAGGAAACATAGTGCCCACTAAAAAAATGGGCCTTAAGCAACCTGCCCGAGCACAAGCTGAATGCAGCCTGCTGGGTGCAGGAGCCCATGTTCTCCTTTTCTGGTCTCGGGGAGCGTAGTGCATAACAGGACAGGGGGTCGCTAGGTGCTTGGTGTTAATGAACACATATCATCCTATTTGATCCTTCAGCACACTGACCGCAGCTATCACCAGTCCCAACTCAGTGAGGAGACTCAGGCCCAGGAGGCCAATGGGAAGGGAACAAAGCCAGGGTGGGACCTGGTTCCATCTCCACGATGGGTTCACACACTAAATATATCGGCTGGCACCTCAGTGCTCAGGCAGTCATCCTGGTGGTCATAAGTTTTGCCCACTGGACCACTGGCTGCCCTCCAAGGTAGGAAGTCTGACATCTCTGGGACAAGTTTTCCCACGTGGCAGCTTCCCTCCAGTCCTTCTGCGTGCATCTTGTTTCCTTGGTGTGAGTTTCCTGCATTGGGGTCTTTTGGAGACAATCAGAAAATCCAAAGTGTACAAACACTTTGCACAAACACTCTGGAAAGCTGTTCTCATTTAAGGAACAACCACACCCAGCTGCCAGCCTGGGCTCTCAGCAACCCCTCGCACCAACTTCTGGAGAATCCCCCTAGCTCCACTCAGTTGCCATCAAGATGAAACTGATTTTAATAGCCTCCCCTCCCCTCTACATCGGGCTGTTGGTCTTCATTTTGCAGACTGACGCTGGCAGTGAACCACCATGTCTTGGAAATTTTATAAAGGGGCTCATTCTGGCTTAAAGCTTTCCTTAGCACAATTAACGTCCAATACATTGCACACATATTTTCTTCACGAGTAGCTTCTAACTGGTTTGCCATCCAGATGCTTTTGAAATCAAGGAATCAGCTGCATTTGCCTTGAGCTGGGTTTTTTGAGTTTAGAGATTATAGCCTTGGTCAGAAGATAAGAGAAACAGCTGGCCAAGATGACTCGCTTGGGACTTGCCAAGTGGCGAGACAGTTTCTGTGGCCAATTGTCTTTGTTTTCAATAATTAATACGATTACTCATCTCTACTTAGATTTAATTTTCCAACAAATATATTTAAGTTAATTTTCTTCCACATTTTTATTGTGGGATTTGAAATGGAGCCCCACATCAAGGCTAATTTACTATGGAACAGCCTGTGATTGTGTCCCGGTTAATCTGTCTCGAAAGATAATTTGCCACCACAGATACAAGCAGCACCGAAATTAGAAAAAAAAAGTACACATGTGTGCACACACACACGCACAGGCAGACACGCACACAAAAAGGCAGAAGAAGCTGTGGTTTCTTATTTTCCTCCTGAAACATAAGTTGTTGAATAAGGAGATTTTTTAAAGCCAGAAATTGCTGTGGAGAGTAGCAAATGTGGCAGCTGAATAAATGCCCCAAGACACATCTGGCATTCCGGGACTGGACAGAGGCAGGTTCGCTGCAGTGGGTAACTGCACGTACCCTGGCCTCACTCCTTCATCCACTGCAAGGACATTGTCAAAAACAGAGAACACTGTCAAATACAGGCCGAGGGAGAATAAATGGAGAAAATCAACCTCCAGATTAGAAACCACCTAGGTTGTGTTGTTTTTCTTGAGGCCCCACTGTGCCCTTGATTTCCTGATTGTTCAGAACAAGAATAACAAAGTCCATCCAATCCAGTGATTTGGAGAAAAGATTCATGTGAAAAGCTCTCAGTTGAGGTTGATCTGTCCATACGAATGGTTCTCATCTGGGGGCAGTGGTGCCCAAGGGACGTCTGGCAAGGTCTGGAAATATTTTTGGTTCTTAAGGCTGGGAGGGGCTCCACTGGCTTGCGGCAGGAAGGGGCCACTGATGCAGCTGAACGGCCCGCCATGCCCGGCCCCCACCCCTCCAGAAAGAATCTGGTTCCAAATACAAATGGTGCTATGGTTGAGAAGCCCTGATGTGTGTGTGTGTGTGTGTGTGTGTGTGTGTGTGTGTGCGCACTCAATCTGAATTTCCTTGTCAGGGCAGCTGGTGTGTCATTCATTCTACCCAAAGTTTCTGGAGCCTGGACTCGAGGTTCAGGCAGCCTCAGCTCAGGTACCCAAGATTACATAAACGCAGACAGATTAGCTGGGTCCTATTTCCTTTCACTACAGCAAAAGGAGCCTGAGATCTGGAGATGCAGCCGGTAGGACAAAGGACTTGAGAGAAGCACCCTGTAGATAATGGTGCCCAGCTTAGGACTGGCAGCTGTTGACAGTGGCCAGCATGGAATCCTTGCCTTTCTTTTCTGGCCTCCGCACCTGAACTAACAGGGAGTGGGCTCCCGGTTCTCCCCCTGGACACCCTTGGTGTCTCTCCTAGAGAATCTGTCTGGCTTGTTTGGTGAAAGGCACCAAGGAGTGAAGTCGCAGACTCCCCGAGAGCAAGCCCAATGCTAAACTCCACACGATTTTTATTGGCATGACAAGAAGCCCAGGGCCTGCCAAGGACAACAGCCCTGTGCTGTGACGGAGACGGTGGTTTTGGGGGCAGTGTGTCCTACTGCTCTGGACTGCCTCAACTCCCTTAGCCAGAAGGGCTCGGGGAGCTGGAGGGACAGAGGCTGGCACAAGGTCTCCCTCTCTTCCCCATCTGGACGTCCGGCACCGGATCTTACTTCCTGGGAAGCTAGAAGAGCTGCTAGGCCTATTTTTGCCAAGATGGGGAATCTGTGGCAAGGGAAAACTGCGTGACCTCTCACTTTCAGCCGAGCAGGGAACGCGGCCCTTGATGAATGTACCTTTCGAATGGATGCATCTGCAACTCTTCAAACTGCAAGCACATGCTCCCTTCACCCTCCTTTAGACCCCTTTCAACTTTTCTCAAAACATTTTGCATAGACATTTGGTGCTGGGAAGAAAAGGCTGTGGTTGAACAGCCCTGGTACCGGGCCACACTGTGCTCCGCGTCTATGAAAGGGGGTGGCCGTGGACATGGGCAGCGCGACCACTGCAGGACCTCACAGCCTGTGGCCTTGGCTGCCTTCAGCCAGACACTGGCTCAGTGCCACGCAGCAGGGAAGGGCTCCCCTGCGTGTCTTCATGTGATCCCTGTAACACTCCTAGGAGCTTCAGTGCTCTAGTGAGCCCATTCAACAGGTAAAAAAATTAAGACGGAGAGAGTGGACGGACACCCACATGGGCTAATATGAAGCTGGTCAGCACTTTGGAGCCCAGGATTCCAGGGCCCTTCAGGACGTGAAGGCGCTTGGGGTCTGCATACTTTGACGACTGTGGTTACTACTGTAATTTCTGCCAGTGGTGGCTGAGCCCCCGTGATGGCATACTGAAGTCAGCTGCCCTTTGTAGCGACTACCAAGAGCCCCTGGGAGGCCGTCAGCACTGGAGAAGTCTCTGTTTCCTTTACCAGGGCCTCCTGGGTTCCCCCGGACTCCTCTCAGGCCTCCTGAGCACCAACCTAAAAGGAGCAGCACTATTCCCCCTCCCGGCCCCCAATCCTGCCCCAGGAAACAGCCCTAAGCATCTACAGGCCTCAGATTCAGAGCGTCTCAGATTCGGCAGCCCTGGCCAGGGTGACCTGGGCTCGTCCCTTGTGGTTCTGGGATACTCTTGCATTGTTTGGAGGCATCAGCACTCCGGGGGTCCAATCCGAGATGCTGCTCCCAGTACCCGGCCCGTGCTCGGTGACCCGGCTCCTTGCTCAGGGCCCAGGAGGGTCCCGTGGCGCCGCAGCTGCCAACCCGGTGAGGCTGGAGAAAGGGCCGCGGCACGGTCCAGCAGTCCCGGCCTCGGGCGGTACCTACCTCCCAGCAGCAGCAGCAGCAGCATGGCAGTGGGCCCCCGTCGGGGCAGGGGCCGGGAGATGACGCGCGGCCCGCAGGCTCCCGCGGAGAGGTTCGAGGGCCCCGCGCCTCTGGCGCTCACCTTGCCCGGCCTTGGAGCGGGGAGCAGCGCACTCATAGGTCCGACGCCGGAGGAGGTGGAGACAGAGGCGAGCGCTCACCCGGGCCGAGCAGCCCCCAGGCCCTGGTCTCCCCAGTCCTCTGTCCTCTCGCCAAGCCACCCAGCGCCCTGGCCAGGCCGCCCCGGGTCGGGACAGGGCGTGGGGCAGGGGAAGCGCCTCTAACCCCGCCGGGTGCGGAGCCCCGAAGTTTCTCTCCAGGCCTTCCTGATACTCCTGGAAAAGTCGCGCCAACCTGCCGCCCCGCAGGCCCAGGAGCACAGTGAAAGGGGCCAGCCGAGCGCCCCAGAAGCCAGCAGCCCTCTTTGTAATTAGCTGTCCCCAGCTCCGCCGCGCCAGGCAAAGCGTGCAGCGGGCTTCCTCCCCCACCCCAACTCCTCCTCCTGCCACCACCCCCGATTCTCCTCAGGGTGAGTCAGCCTAGGGTGGCAGGCAGCTGCCAGGGGGAGGACGAGCCAGATCCCCCCACGGCACCGGGCCTCCCTAGTTTGGCAGGCAACCCCCGAAAGGTGTGGGCACCTGGCAAGGAAAGCCGTGGCAGGTTACCGGATTTACGACTGAAGAGAGAATCACTTGTATGGGAAATGCAAATCTGGGTCGTTCCTCCACCATGGACCATCCGGGTACTTGGAAGGGGCGACAGGGGTCGCTGGGACCCGAGATGTGTGGGCGCCAAGGCCCCTTCCCTTGTGTTGCCACGAACTGAAAGAGGGAAAGGAAAAGATGGGAAAAGGGGGAGAAAGAAAAAGCGGGTGGGTAAGGAGAGGAGAAAGAAGACCGCTGGGGAAAAGGAGCAAGAAAAGAAACAGAAAAGGACAGAGGGAGTGAAAGGGACAGAGGGAGAGGGAGAGGGAGAGAGATGAAAGGGAGAGAGGAGAGAGCCTGTCTTTTGGGGCCCTGTCTGAGCAGGCAGCCTGCCCTTCCACAGGCGTCACGGCCCTGCCTGTGGCACTTTTGTGGGCTGTTTTCCCAGAGGGACTAGGGGAGCCCACCTCTCCTTTTGATTTCTCACCAGAGACTTAGGTGAGGCCCCCGGGAGTCACTCAAGTTCTTCACCTCCGACCCAGCTAGGGTCCCCTGGACGCCCTTGCTTTCTTCCGTGCAGGAAGCAGCGGGGCACAGCATGATCCTACACAAAGGGAAGTGTGAGGAAGATGACCAGTCTCCTTCCTGACAATGATGGCTTTTCCCTGGTTTCTGCTGCTCATTACCGTGAGCAGCATGGGGCTTAAGGTGGCCTTGATGAAACTGAGCTCACCAGGAGGGTTCCCTGCAGACAGTGGTGACAGCCGCATGCTAAGTTGGTATGCAAGGGACAACTGTTAGGGGCCGGAGGACAGCTCCTCAGGGTGGTTGTTTGTAATTGCATAATTGTGATTATTTGTGGCAATTATGTGGCTTTATACATGCAAAATTTATAATGACAGTTTAAAAAATGACACATCATTCTGGTCCTAGCAGTTGGAGACTGCCCCCTCTAGGCTTTCTGACTGTGGGCATTTCCAAGTCCGGGTGAAGATGGGGGGGTCAAGCATTAATGGCTTGTTGTGGGAAGGGGGTGCTACACCGATGTCCCAGGTGGGATCATAATTCAGTGCTTTCAGGACTGACTGCTTCTGTTACAAGCAGGAGCTTCCGCACAAAGTGTGGGGCACCTGTGCTGATAGTTGTGTAGGTTTATTTATAAGAAAGAGGAATCGTGATGCTTTTGGAGAAGTTGGTGCAAACCAGGTGCTGAGTCCTTTATACCCAAGCAACCCAGTGAAAAGTAGGAGTTAGTGTTAGCCCTGTGTTACGGAATGGTGAAGTAGGTCCCAAGACTGGGGACGACTGCTCCAATGTGGCCCCGCTGGAAGGCAGAAGAGCTCCGAGGCCCCTCTTGTCAATACTGTTGTGTCTCCGTGGCGGGTTCCATCTCACGGCGTGGTCCGCTTTGCTCCAGGGCTGGAGAGCAGCAGTGGAAATACCCATGCCTCAGCAGCCTTACTTGGCAGAGCTTGAGAGAGTTGGGAAGCCTGAGTCCGTGGTGTCCTCCAGGTCTTGGCTAAGCCCCACAGGGACACAGAGCTCAGGACAGTGGGTGAAGCGAGAAGGGACGCCGCAGTGAGTGGTCTAGCACTCTGCACTGCACGGCTAAGAAGACAGAAGCCCAGGGCAGCTGAGCCACCTACACCTATCTGTGCAGAGGAAGATGAACCTCATCCAGAAAAGTTCAAACAAACAAACAAACAAAGAAAATGGACAACAAATGGTGTATAAACAGGAACTCTCCTTGAGTTACCAGGAGATCAAATGAGAACAGAAGAAGGAAATGAAGCTAAGACTCATTTATTGGCTTAAAAAATATCTTTAATCACACCCAAAAACAAAAAAGAGAAAGAAATAAAGAAGAAAGTGATATTGCCCAGACCTCGCCTTGAGTTAGAGGCATGGTGATAGGCACTGGGCTGCGGACCTCTTTCTTATACACAGAACAATCACAGGAACGGATTTGATATGGCAGCCACTGTAAGGTAGTCTGTGCTGGTGGAGAGTCACGCCTGAAAGGCATTACCGCGTTCGGGGCTCCAGAGCTGGGTTTTCTGCACTGTTAACTTGCACATCCCCAGGTGGTCAGAGTTGCCCACGATTTAGGCTGGACATGGGAGTCTTGCTGAGGACAGGAGTGAGGGACAGCTACAAGCCAGCTGTCCATGAGAGGGAGAGAGGAGGCCAGCCTTCCTGTTCTGTGTGTTCCCATCCTTCCCCCAAAGCTGAAGTCCAGGGTCGGAGGATGGGAAAGCATTGCAGGTCAGGCCCTTTCTCCTTCCCCGGCCTCTTCAAACATCTACCTCCCCACCCTCATCCCTATTAAAAACACTGAAGGAGATAAGATCACCCTCCAAAATCTTGCTATAAAATGGTCTGTTTCCTCTGCTTCTTATCAGGGGTGTCTGATCAAAGAAATGGTGCTGGGCCTGGTTATCTAATAACCAAATAAACATCAGACTGGCCTCCTGGGCTGTTTGAAGTAGGGGCCAGGCCGGAGGAGGATCCAACCTTTTCAGACCCTGAAACTCCCTGGAGAGAAGTTGAAGGTCACGTAGCTGGTGGTCAGTGGAGCCTGGACAGGAACCTAGTCTGTGGTTGGAAGTCTGGCTCCTCATTCTGGATCCTGATTGCCTTCTTGTCTTTCTCCTGTTGGGTGTCATATTGAGACAATTCCTTGGCCTCCTGGGGACTCTCTACAGTGGCTCCTGTACCAGTCTCAGTCTTTGTTCTAAGCAGCTCTTGTGCATATGGGGAGAGAATAGCATCATAGGGCTGAACCCAGAACCTGGCACATAGTGGACATGTTATGAATGAGTGGATGGATTGCTGGGTGAGTGGACGAATGAATGGACAAATGGATGGATGGGTACATGGATAGATGAGTAAGTGTGTAAGTAGATGAATGGATGGAGGGTAAGTGGATGAATGAATGGAAAGATGGGTAGATGGGTGAATGAATGGAGGATGGGCAGGTGGATGGGTGGATGGGAAGAAGGGTAGGTATATGAATAATGGACGAATGGGTGAATAGGTGCCTAAACGGATGGATAGATGGATGGGTAAATAGATGGATAGATAGGTGGATGGACAGATGGATAGATGGGTGAATGGGTAGGCAGATGGACAGATATTGACTAGCAATGGAGTTGTCACAATTGTTCTGGGTGGTATCCAAGCTGAATGGTTTGATTTTATCCTCACATTCACTAACTTATTAGTAATAATTCTTTAATAAACTCCTTAACTCATCACTGGATTGCCAACTGCCGACCTGTAGAGACACATCTTAGTTCGTGTTGTAAGGATCTCTTTCTACAGAGGTAGGCTGGGCTTTCCCCACATTAGTAGGCATAGGGCCAACTCGATGGGAAGGTGCTTACACCTTGCACAGGGAAGAGCAAGCACTTGTTGTCATCAGCCTTGTCTGCATGAGGTTTCTAGTCCCCGGCCTAGCCTGGTCCTCTCACTGACGCCAAGGCTTTGTTTGTTAGGTGAGTGGGTGAGCAGTGGGGTAGGGCACCCATAACCTCATCCACACTTCACAACTTGTCCCCTCTGTCCATTGGGAGAGTGGAAGGTGGTATCCCCCTGTGTGTGGGATTGACAGGTCGGAGCTATTTAGGCATAGCAGGGCTTGCAGAGAGCCTTTAGAAGAAAGGGGTGGCTCAGGCTTTCTTCACCCTAGCAGCAAAAACATCAGTATGAGAAAGCCTTTGTTGGTGGTAGGGTGGAGTGGCAGCCCTGTCTGGGGTCAGGAAGTCTGGGGCATCTAGTAGAGTTCCTGTCTTGGCACTGTTACTCATACGGTACATGCTTGGGCACCCTCTATGAGCCTGGTATCCTTTATGTAACATTTAAGAATCCTCTGAGGGTTTGGGGGTGAATCCAGCAAGACGAAGCGAGGAAGGACGTCAGAATAGCTTTTTGGTGAGACATTGCCCTCACTTCACAGTGCTTGTGGCTGAGTGACTCCCAGGTGTGCAAGATCCTTGCTGGGCTCGGCCCTGCAGGGTGTGGGGCTTGGGGGGCTTTCTGGAGAGCAACAGCTCAGTTCCAAATGGTGCCATGGGGTCATCCCAGGTCAGGAGGACAGGGAAAGGAGGCAGAGGCCTGTCCTGAGTGCCTCCTGTGCAAGACCAGTCTTAGAGCCATTACTGTGCCCTACCTGCAAGCGTCTGTCAGACATGAGGACTGTAGAGCGAGTCTCGGTTGTTGGAGCAACACTGTAGAGAGATCTACAAAGCGTGGTGCCTCGTGAGAGAAGTGCCTAGTGGAAAGACCCATTTATGTAAACTCGGAGCACAAAGTGCACCCTACGTGCTGTGCGTGCATGTGTGCGTGCATGGGTGTGTGTGCCTGTGTGGCGATACCTCAGACCAAGTCAAGTGGATCAGGTGGATGGCTTTTGGAAGCAAGAGAAAGGAAGTGGACAAGAAGATGGGAAGACCAAAAGAAAAAGGCATAAGACAAGTGGGAGTTGTAACACAGGCAAAAGCTCAGGAAGATCACTGGGACTCTGCATCTTCCCAAGTAGGATACGCAAGAAGAGAAGGCAACCTCGGACTCCTTTTTCCTGACCTGGGGAAGGGCGGGAGGAATGAGGGTGTGTGCCAAACTGTGCCAGCTGTCACCAGAGTCCCTGCTCCTGATCTTTCCTTTGGTGGGACTCTGCCAAGAGCACAGGGCATGGGCAGGACCTGTCTTCTTCACCTGTGTGTATTTGGAAGTGTGGCTTTGCAGGGTGCACCTCTCCCCCTGGCAGCCGAGTGCCAGGAAAGGGAAAATCTATTGAGCCGAATTCCTCTGCACTGTTGGAGGAGGGGCTTCAGACTATGTTGGTTATAAAGGTTTTGGTTGTCCTCCCATACAAAAATCATATAGCTCTTCATATAGTACAGTATCGGGAGAGCATGAAGTTCGCCATTTCTCCCCATTAGAATTAGCATTGCTCCTAATGTACTGTTGGGGACATACAGACAAAATAGAAAGAAGTAAACTACCAGCCACGCATGCTCCTACAGCTGGGGGGCTGACCCCTGCTGATACTTGGGTGTAAGATTATTTTCTCTTTCCATATGTATAGTAGCTCCAAATATATGTATATTCCAAATATATGTATTTCTCCACTTACCTCTCTCCAAATCTATCTCAGAATGTATATTTTCTCTGCTTACATTTCCAAATGTGTGTGTGTATTTCACCATATATATGCCCCACACATGCACACACATATGTTCTCTGTATGTAGAAGCACATATGGTTCAACCTATGGTCAAATCTAGTCCCTAAATAAAGCATCGCTTCCCCAGTTTCATCTTCTGAATCTATTTCCGAGGAACTGTCGAGTGCAAGACCGCGAGTGGAGCAGGAGTGCAGAAGGACAAAAGTAAAGCACTGTTTTTGGTTCCCCCTTTTCTTTGGTACTGGGGACTGAATCTAGGACCCCATGCATGCTGGCCTAGGGCTCTAGCGTCAAACTCTATCCCCTCCACCTTTAAACATTTTTTATTAACTCAGTTGCCTAGGCTGGCCTCAGACTTGAGCTCCTCCTCTTTCAACGTCCTAGGTAGCTGGGATTAACTATATATACCTGGCTGGCCAAAGTATCTTTCGAGTTGGATTTGCCTTGTTTTGAGCCATTTTAGGCAGCTGTTTGTAAATTTCCATCTGCTTTGGGTTTCAGCCTGGGAGAAGCCAGTTAATTTTAAATTAGAAATACTTTGAGGTGCTGCAGATTGAGGACTCACAAATCCACCCCCCTCACCAGCTGTGAGATGGAGGTTTATGGCTGGAGCTTTCCTGAGAGGCCTGGAGCACAGTGAGGAGAGCACGCCCTTTCCCTTCTGTCGGGAGGCTTTGGGAATGGGAAAAACAATTTGGGGACAGGCGAATCTTTCAAGTGCTCACACCACAACCCAAGCCAACGAGCTTATGGACTTTTTTCCCCTCCTTTCCCTTTTTCAGCTTACAATTACATTACCCGGTTTAGGCTCCACCCACTCTTGGAATGGAATTTTTATCTCTTGATTCATGCTACAAGATAAGATGCCTGCTGATCCAGTTGCATGAATAATTGGTCAGCTCTTTCCAACTTGCCAGAAGCAACTTAGCCATCTCGCTGGGCAGCCTGCAACCCCTGGCAATTTCTGCAGCCCTGGCGTTTCTGCCTGGAGTCCACCGATTTTCCATCTTGGGGCGGAGGTTCGTCTCCCTGATCCAGGGTTCGTGAGTTACAGATTAGGCGCTTGGGGATACAGCCTTGGGGGGCTCGGGGGGCACGTTACTGCTTCGGTTTTCTAGACTCCCGTCTGTGACAGGTGTGAACCTGGATTCCATCCGGAGCCTCCCTGGCAGGCAGTTTCGGAGTTCCCGGCATGAAGTCTTATCTGCTCCCTAATAGTTTAAACCAGCCGGGAGAAGGGGAAGCATTTTCTTTCTTACATATTTAATGGACGTAATGAGATAACAGTGAGAACCTGTGTTCCGGCCCTTTCTCGCATTTGGCTCTCCGGATGTTTGTGTGATAAAAGGCAGTGGATATTATTTCTGCGCTTAGCTGGGGTTTATCCTTTTGAGACAGGTCTAGTCAGCTACCTGTTATATTTGGCTTGGCCTGTGCTGCAGAACAGCCCAGTTCTTCAAGACCAAGACACATGCAACATGGCCTGGTACAGAGGGTGTGAATGCTCCTAAGAAAAAGGGTTAACAAGACGTTGTCCCTGCACCCCACTCTCCCCAGCATCTTTGTACGGGCTTCCAGGTGACAAACTCTGAGGTTTGATGTGCCTCAGAGCGGCTTGGGCCTCCGAGGCTGGCACAGCTCTCACTGAAACCTGTTGAAAGGAGCCAGCTTTTGAGGCACAGTCCCCGGTCTCTGCAGGGGGAGCAGGGCTTTGAGTTAAGCCACTTAAGTTTACCAACCACAGGCATCCATTTCCTCTTCCCTTTCGTTTGGGGACTGTAGAAAGATGAATTGCAGGCTGCCCCCGCACCCCGTTTGTTTTCCCAAAGCTCCAGGAAACGAAGAAGCATGTCATTTGTGTTTAGCAAACAGTTTAACAAAACTAAAACCAGATCTCCCCCTAGCAGTGGAGGATCTCGAGGGAGACTTTGGTCACAGTAGGCCTGGCCTCCCTACAGGTACTGCCAGCCACGGAGGATAAGCTATGGAGAAGGGAGGCGAGCGACGGGTAGTAAGAGTGGTGGGAGTGGGAGTTCTCCCTCCATGGTTCTAGCAGTTCAGGTGTTTGTGGCCTGAGGACTCCAGAGAAGGGAGAACAGAAAGGGCTTCTCAGCCAGGCCCGGGGGAAGCTGAGGGTGTCTGTCTACAGGCTTCATCAGGTGCACTGGAACATCCCAGGGACCAGTGGGTATTTCGTTGGAAGCTGGTCCCCAGGGTGGCTCTGGGCGGCCTGTTCCTGCACCCCACGGGGTCCTGCTGTGTCTCCAGGGCGGAGTGGCTTGTTGGAAAGGACAGATTTCAACTGTCTGTTCCCCTACCAAAAATATAAGTGTAGGGAGAAACAATAACACTGCCAGTGATCCTGCCTCAGACTGGACAAGAATGGGAGCCACAGCCCTGCTGCTCCGTGGGGAAATACAGGGTCCTGAGGGCTCTGCTAGTGGGGCGCATACCATCCTACAGTCACTTTGGTGTTCAAGATGCACATTAGCTGCATGTCAGCCAGCCTTGCATGACTGTTCCGAGTAATTGAGAGGGTGTGGGTGCTCAGTACTGTGTAATGTTAGCTCCTAGGAACAACAGAGAGGAGGCCAGGTACCAGGAGTCCACTACAGCCAGTCTCTTCCCACCTCCAGACACGGAGCCTTCCTCCACAAAACATCCACAGTGCGCCGAAGGGAACCAGGAGCACAGGAGGCTGACCCCTCGTTTGTTTTCTTCTCTCTTCCTTGCATAAACCGCATTTCTGTTCCAGAGAACTGTAAAACAGAAAAGCTCATCACTCACATGTTCGTCAACAGATGCTACACAGAGGGTGGGGGATGAGCTCAAGGTGGGAGCCATGGAGATGGACTTTTCTCCTGGAGATGAGAGCCACCGAGGATCCTGAGTGTCACAGGATGTCTGTCCCCAGTCGCGGGCACTTGTGCCAGCAGACAGAGCCTTTGCAGTCTCATTCCCTGGGACAGTGCAGCGTGCCAGAGGAGGAGGGGGGCTCAGCACCATGCAGGCAGTCATGTTTTCTCTTTGGTGGGAGCTGCTGGCTGCACAGGCCTATGGGAGGGAGGCCCAAGAAGAGGCTGCAGTGCACATGTGCTCCAGAAAGTGAGTGGGAAGCTCTGAGTGAGTGGGGGACCCCTTGCTGGCCTGTAGGCCTGGATCGAGTAGGGTGTGGTGTTTCGCTCAAGGAACACCTTAGGTGACTTCAAGGGTGGCAGCTGCCATGTGCTCCTTTCGCAGTTGCACCATTTAGGAGAAAGGCTCTGCTGGATGCTGGTGTGTCAGCGCCACCTACACCTCCAACCTCTCCTTCCCTAAGGACTGGTGAGCAGGGAGCTCATCTCCAGTCAAAATTTAAGGCTACCACTTTGCTTTCCTTGCCCTTAAAAAAGGGTGGTATTATGGTTCGAGTTTGAAATTCTCCCCCAAAGTCATGTGCTTAAAGGGGTGGTTGCCAGCTTTTAGGCTTTGGGGGTATGATGGAACCACAGGGCACTAACTTCCTCGGAGGTAAATCCATGGATAAAATCATAATTTGATGGCATTATTGGGGGTGATGGAAACATTAGATTAGGTAAGGCCTGGGGGTCCTGACCTTGGGGACAATCTGGCTCTGCCCCTTTCTCTTTGCTTCCTGACTAATACCTGATACTTGGCCTTCTTTGTTTGAATATTGATCTCATATTTTGGGTACAAGTTCTTCAGGAGATAGATTATTAAGGAAGAGCTTTGCTGCTCCCCACCCTTCTCCCACAAGCCCACAGCAGTGGAGCCAGCAGACCACAGACTGAAACCATGAGCCAAAATAAATGTTTCCTTTTTAGAGATGTTTTTCTCAGGTATTTGTGCTGTGCATAGTTCATTCGTTTGTGTTAATGAGTAAAGTCCCATCTTAGGGATATGTCATGATTTGTGGGAGAACTTGAGGGTTGTTTCTAGATTTGGGGCTGACAAGTAAAGCTGCTATAAACATTGCTGTTGCTACTTGTTGGAATTTAAAAATATTTGTTAGTCTAATGGATATGGTGGCATCATACTGTAGTTTTGTTTTGTTTTTTTGGACCAGGGATCGAACTCACGTCCTTGTGTTTTACAAGGCAGGTGGCAGAACCACTGAGCTAAATCCCCGACCCGATACTGTAGTTTTAATTTGTATTTTCTTGATAATTGAGGAACCAAAAAGAGGCCAAAGTTCCGCCGTTTTAGCTAAGCCAGATTAGATGCTCCATTATTCGAGCTGACCTTTAAACTCTGCAGATAGCCTTCCATTGCCGAAGAATAGATTAACCAAAAACCAGGTTTTTCAGGAAATGCAACTGAGCAGTTTCCAGGAATCGCAACTGGGTGGTTTATTCCAGAAACTGCAGCCAGGTCAAAGTATGGCAAAACCGGCTGTGGCAGTTAGATGACTAAGATAAATCTCCCGTGCAAACCCCTGCCCGCGCCCAAATAGTAGCCAATAAATTTGAAGCATTACATCTTATAATATCCAATAGTAAGTTAGAATTATAGGCCAATAGAATCAGCAGAAATTGTAAAAAAAGCCAATAGAATAAAGAGAATTTCAAGCCACCCAAACCCTATAAAAATAGGCTAATTTAGTGGGTCAGGACTTACAGTTTGAAGCCGCTGTGTCAGTGACACTGGGAGTCCAGGCTCGAGCTTGCAATAAACTCCTCGTGTATTTACATCAGAAGAGTTTCCTGGTGGTCTTGGGGATTTTGCAACTTGGGCACAACAATAATTATTGCTGCTTAGTAGCTTTTCATGGGCTTATTTGTAATCTGTGCATTTTGCTGTATGTGTCTTCAAATATTTTGTCCATTTTGTATTTGCCTTGTTTGAGTATTCTTCACATATTCTGGATTCTTTAGGAAATAAATCACTAAGTAATCATTTTTCTTGGTTGGAAGCTTTCTTCTCTATTAACTTTCTTAAAGATATCTTTTGGAGATTATAATTGTTAATTTTGATGGAGCCAATATATACTTTTTTCTTTTATAGATTAATATAGGTACCTCAGTTCACGAACTTAATTCTTTCTACAACTCTGGTTACAAATCAAATTGGACAAGAACTGAATCAAATTTCTCTATAAGGTCAACCTTGCACCTAAACCACTGAATTTGATGTAGTTCTTGTCCAATTCAGATTGCAACTAAAATCATGCAAAGAATTAAGTTTGTGAACTGAGGTGCCACTGTACTTTTGGGGCCATATCTAAGAAGTATCTGCTTAATCCAAAATGACAAAGCTTTTCTTTTATATTTTCTCCTGAAGGTTTTCTTCAGGTTTTACATTTAAGTCAATAATCTACTTTGAGCTAATTTTTGCATATGCTACTAGATATCGATTGAGTTTTACTGTTTTCATGAATATCTAGTTGTTCCAGCACTATTAGTTGAGAAGGCCATTCTCTCTCCATGTAATTGCTTTTGCAACTTTATCATGAATCAATTGTCCTATATGTATCCATCTATAGTTGGACTTTCTCTTCTATTCCCTTGACCTATGTATACCCTTCCTCCAATACCACACTGTCTTGAACGTTTTAACTTCATAGGAAGTCTGGAAATCATATGGTACAATTCTCTCTCTTCAAATATTTTCTTTTATCCTAATTTGATTTTTTTTCAACATTGTTTTGGCTGTTCTATGTTAGTCAGCTTTCCATTGCTATGATGAAATAGCCGAGATTAACCATTTAAAAGAAGAAAGATTTATTTTGGCTCACTGGTTCAAGGTTTTAGTCTGTCATTGCAGGCTCTATTGATTTTAGGTCTATGATGAGTCAGAAACATCAAGGGGGAAGGGTGTGGGAGAAGAAAGCCACACAGTTCATGGTGGTGAGGAAGCGGGCGGGGGGAAAAACTAGAGAGGAGCGGGTAGGGGTTTGGATATAATCCTCAAGTCCACACCCCCGATGCATATCTTTCATCTAGGTTCTATGTCCTGTCTCCACAACTACACTAATGACACCTCAAATTATGATCTCACAGTGTGTTAATCCACAGACGAAGCCTGACCCAGTCACTTCCCAAAGCCTATCAGCAACCAGACTTTGAACACAGTGAGCCTTTTGGGGAGCACATACTGCATTCCAACTATAACATCTTCTTTTGCTATTTTTAAAAATCATTTTAGAATTAACTTGCTGATTTCTACAAAAAAAAAAAAAATATCCTGGTTGGGTTTAGATTGGAGATGCACTGAGCATAGAAATCAGTTTGGAAGAATTGACATCTTGATACTGTCTTCAGTCCAGATATACCATCTCTTTCCAGTTATTTCAGTCTTTGGTTTCTTTTACCTTTTTTTTGTTTTTCTGCATATACAGTTTGCACAGATGTTGTAAGAATCATACATAAGTATTTCATGGATTTTTGTGTGAAAATTTTTGACTTCTTATTGTTCATTGCCAGGCACAGAATTAAAATTAAATTTTGTACATGGGTCTTGAATTCTGTGGCCTAGCTAAATTCAGTCTTAATTCTAAAAGCATTTAAATAGAGTCTCTGAAATTTATGTAGACAACCATGTCATGTATAGCTATAAACGGTTTCATTTCTTCCTACCAATATAAATGCCTTTGCCCCCTTGCCTTACTATACTGGTACAGTACTGAAAAGGAGGAATGAGAGAAGACACCAGCATGTCACTGTAATGTACAATGTTAGTTGTAGGTTTTTAGTAGATGCCCTTTATCAGGTGAAGGCTGTTCCTTTCCAGTTCTTGTTTTTTGAGAGTTTTGGTCATGAATGTGTGTTTATAAAATGTTTTTTCTGTATTAATTGTCTTTATCAAGATTTTAGTTTTTTTATCTGCTTGTGCAGTGAATTACATTGATTTTAAAAAAATTATTGAACTAGCCTTGCATTCCTGGGTTAAACCTCGCTTTTTGTGATTCATTATCTTTTTATGTATAGTTGGATTTGATTTGCTTGAATTTTGTTAAGAATTTTATATATATTCATGAGGATTGTTCTGTTGTTTTCTTATAATGTCTTAGGATTATGCTGGTCTCACAGGATGAGTTGGCAAGGTATTCCTTCTTTATTGTATGCTGGGAAAATATGTGAAATTTGTTATTATTTCATTCTTAAATATTTTGTAGAATTCACTGGTGATCTGGGGCTGGAGTTTTCCTTCTTTGAAAGTTTTAATTATACATTGAATTTCTTTATAGTTACAGGGTTATTTAAGATTTCTATTTCTTCCTGAGTGAGCTTTAATCATTTGGTTTTTTTTTAAGAATTTTCCCCCATTTTGTCTAAGTTGTCAAATGTGGGGACATGAATTGATTACAAAATTCCTTTTAATCTTTGTCATGTGATATCTAGTCTTGATATTGATCATTTGTGCTATTCTCTTTTTCTTTTGTTTGGCCTGGTTAGAGATATATGCACTTTATTGGTGCTTTGCAAAGGAGCAGATTGAAGCTTCATTTTTTGTGTTATTTTTCTGTTCTCAATTTCATTATTTTCTGCTTTTCTGTCTGTGATTTCTTTCTATTTATGCTTTCTCTTTATGATTCCATGTAACCTTCACTATTGGTTTATTATTTATATCTTGCAATTTTTTAGTAATAGTGATGTTTTACAGTATGCATCCTTAATTAAAAATTGTACCTCCAAATAAGTTCAAGAAAGTAAAAATATTGCTTTGTCTCAGAAACTTACAATATGCTGATAATTCTTTCCTGAAGTTCTTTGTGTTGTTGGTTTTGTATGTTTTGCTCTGGTGCAGGTAATGAGTATGTAATAACTTGCTGCTACTTTTGCTTTTGCTAATATTGTTTTCAAGTCAGTTGTCTTTTAGACTGGGAGTTGAGAAATTTTTTCTGTAAAGGGTCCAATAGTACATAATTTAGGTCTTTCATGCTATAGGGTTTTTTGTCACTATTTTTGAAGACTCTGCTATTGTAGTTAGTGTCTGTAGGCAGAGAATACATCAAAGAATTTGTGTGGCATTGGTCTAACAATCTTCATTTACAAAAACAGGCAGTGGGCTGGATTTAGCCTATAGGCTGAATGTAACATAAATTTGGGGTTGATAATTTTTTATTTTTTAGGAGTTTAAAGATGTTATTGTCTTTTGGCTTGCCTGATTTGTGATTAACAATGTGATGTAATTCTTATCTGTGTTGTTTTCTATTAGCCTTTGTAGTGGATTAACTAATGGGCAACTTGTAATGCTTAGCTGAACTGAATCAGTATGGCTGAGCATGGAAGACTCACCTGAGGTTTGTTACCAATAGCCATAAAAAGAAAAGTGGAGCCGGGGATTTAGCTCAGTGGTTCGGTGGCCTGCCTTGCAAGCACAAGGACCGGAGTTCAATCCCTGGTACCAAAAAAAAAAAAAAA
>NW_022900934.1:4594840-4645561 GCF_012274545.1 Fukomys damarensis | reverse complement strand
ACAAAAAAAAAAAAAAAAGAGAGAGAGAGAAGTGGAGAGGAGGATCTTGGCCTGTTGATTTTCTAGGAGAAGCTTGCTATGGATGGTTTCTGTGTTGCAAACTAGGCTGTTCTCCTTGGAGGTGGAGCTTGGGCCCTCGCTGTCCCTGGGAATAGCTACTGTTCTTGTCAGGGAAGTTCTGGTCTTCACTGTGAGCATCACTTCCTGGCTCCAGTGTGGATCCCTCAACTTGGTGGCACAAATCCTTCATCTCACCGGTATAGGTTTTCTGGTTTCACTACTAGCCTTTGGGTCTTTTGGGTACAGATCCTCAATACAGACAATCATGAGATATTGCTGTGGGCTCCAGGCTACTGGCTGGACTCGTGGAGGATGCTGCCTTGGACTCTAAGCCTTTAGCTAGACTTGTGTGAGAAACTGCTGGGATCCAGCCTGCAGCTTGGTTCTTTGGGTCTAGTGTGTGGTCTCTCTTACACTCCTTTGCATTTGACTATTTGGGTAATTATCATAAAATAATCCTATAAATTATGTGTCCTGTATTTAATGTATTCCCTTGCCAAAACCCTGACTATAGCAGCCTTAGTTTTTCATTTCATTTCCTTTCCTTTCCTTACAGTTGTTCTCACTATGTAGTTCAAGCTGGCTTTGAACTCACTGTGTAGCCCAGGCTGGCCTTAAATTCATGGCAATCTTCCTGTCTCAGCCTCCCAACTGCTGGGATTATAGGAGTGTGCTACCACACTTGGATGTATTTTGCAGTTTGAATATGATATGATGAGGTGTTTGCTTTAGTTTAATTTATCCTGATTGGTTGTCTCTGAGATTTCAGGATCTGTGGTTTGCTATCATTTCTTTTGGAAAATGCTATGATTTCAATTGTTTTAAAGCATTAGTGTTGTTTTCATGGTGCAGAATATGGTTCTTTGTGTGTCTGAGTAAAGTGTTCTGTGAATGTCAGATAGTTAATTCTTCAAATATTTTTCTGTTTCATTGTCCCTTCTTTGGGAATCCCAATTACTTTTCTGCTAGGCCACTTGTTTTATCCTACAACACTTGTACACCCTATTTAATATTTAAAAAACAACAACCCTGTTTGTCTTTGAGTTTCCATTTGAATAATTTCCACTGGACTATATCCAAGCTAGTTGATTCCTTGAATGTTAAATTTACTAATGATCTATCAGAATCATTCTTTATCTTTGTTACTGTGGTCTTTATTTCCAGCATTTTTATTTGATGATTTCCTTCTCCTGAGATGCCCAAGGTAGTAACTGATGGTGTCCTGTCTCTACCGAAGGCTTTAGTGCATCAATCATAGAAATTCTAAATCCCTGCCTAAAAATGCTCATATCTGTATCCTAGCTGAGTCTAATTCTGCTGATTGTTTTGTCTCTTGACAGTATGTTGTTTTCTCTATCTTTTCTGAGTGCCTCACACCTTTTTATTGAAAGCCACACATCCTGCTGTAGGATAGTAGAGACTAAGGCACCTGGTTTTGGTGGCTTTTATTTCTGCTATGCCTTCAGTGTGGGGTGCTGAGCTGACTTCCAGGAGCTCCCAGGAGTGCTATGTAGTTGCCCAGGTCATAGCAGCCTCTGGGTTCTCTCAGGTAGTCAGGTGGGGCTGGTTTGCTGTAAGGTGTTTCTCAGCATGTGCTCCACCTTCTCCTGTCACCTCCTTTGCTCTTTGCCAGTAAGTCTCTCCAAGCCTGGTCCCTGTCTACTAGAAGGTTGAGCAATGTACCTTTTTCTCCTTGCAGTTTTGCTTGGCTTTGTGTTGCTTGTAAATCACTGTGTGATTTCCCCCAAGCCCTGCTCCAGGTCTGAGCTGGGGATGCATCCCTGTGTGCCCTCCCCACCCATGAGCTTCTTCCAGGCAGCTTTCAAGGCCTTCTCTGGTGCCCCGTGGTAGCTGGTTCTACTGCCCTCCCCTGCTGGGAAGAAATGGAGCCCAGGTGGAGATCTGTGCTCTGCCAGCATTGTTTCTGTCCCCTCCAAGCCAACAGCAGGAGGGCTGCTCTTTCTGGACTTATTCCTGGCCTTCTGTATCTTTTGGGGACTTCACAGTTCAGCTCTGGGGACAAACCTGTGTATGGATTCCTCCAGAGTCTGGCTTCCAGGAGTGGCACCCTGTCTCACTAGCCTACAATGGGCCTGTGGTGCCCTGTTAGATGGTCCAGCTGAACTTTTCTAGTGTCCAGTGGTGTCTATCCTGATCATCAAGATCCCTAGGGGTGCCTGCCTCTGTCCTTGGACTTCAGGTGAACTGGTTACCCTTGACCTCAACTCTCTGCTGCACAAGAGACAAGCTTCAAGATTGCAAATCATCTGGCTTTTCTTTTTTTTAAAAAAAAGGATAGCAGTAGTTATACTTTCCTACTTTGTATGTCTGAAGCTGTCCAACTTTTAGAAATAATTATAATTTTTTTCCAGTAAAGATAATGAGTCCTTTTAATAAGTTAATAATATGAAGCAAAAGAAATAACATGATGCATGTACAGCAGGTGTTTGGGATGCTGACAGCTGAAGGTGTGATTTAGGGAAAGACTTTGAGATCTGTAGTCCAGTTCAAGCTTTCTCCATGTCCTTAGTGTAGTCTTCACCTCTGAGAGCCTCAGCTCATTTCCTCAGCTATAGGGCAGAGTCCAAATGTTACTATTGACTCCGGGTACATTTCTAGTATCTGAAAGGTGCTTGGCTGATTTAAGCGCTTTGTGAATGGAGGTGACCTGTTTCCATAGATCTGAAGACCTTCTTTGTGATACAAGAGGCAGGTCCAGATGTACGGACCAGTTAAAGTAGCTTCTGCTACCTCCCGCACCATCTCACGCATAACCAGTGGCAAAGGAAGATGCATAACATCCGGAAATATTTAGAGAGAGTGGGAACCAGTAAAAATACCCAGCCTGAGGCTAGTGATACAGAGAGCACTGAGGAAACCCTAGCAAAAAAAGAAGAACTGCAAAGGGAGGCAGCATGAGTGGGCAGCGGAGGCAGCCCTCCTTCAAGACCGTCTCCACTTTGTCAGCTACCGCGTCTGGATGACCGTGGCCAAGACCCTTGACTTCTCCCGGCACCCGCTTCTCATCAGCCAGGTAAGACGGCGCAAGTCTTTGCTGCCCTCGTCACCCCATACAATTGTTAGGAAGCTGAGACAAGGCGATGTCTGTAACTATGTGAAAACTCTACAAACGCCTACTGCGTTAGTGTTAAAAATGATCACTCAAATCTGTTCTGAAAGGTGGAGGGTGTATGAGAAGTGGACCTTGGGGCCTCCTCCATTATGGCTTCAGAGATACTCACAGTAAAGTCAGGCAGTAAGTGATCAATTCTTCTCCATGTTTTGTGTTTTGTTTTTTTTTTTTCCCAGGGAGGCACTGGGAGTTTTGGGGCTGCCTGACATGTTTCTTAACAAGTTACCACCAGCTGGAGAAACATCAGTAGTTGTCGAGGCCTAGGTTTGTCTGGCTGATTTATACAAATCGGTGAAACAGTCTTTCCAGCCTGTTCTTTGATCTTGGTTTGAAGCAAGTCAACATAAACACTCGTGGGAGCTGGAAGGAGATCCTTCATATAAATGTGTCCACAAATCTTTCTCGGATGCTCAGGGCAAGGCCTCCGCCAGTTGCTTCAAAGGCCTCATCCATCACGACAGGAAGAATGAAAACTCAAGTTATGCTTTATTAATCTTATTGATTGCCACCCTTGACCCAACTCGACCCATATCTGACTGTGGCAGGAATTTCTAACTATTACTGGAGGAGTCTGCACTTCCTCCGTGCCCTGCCTCTCTCACTCCCAGGCCCCTCTCTCTAATGGAGTGGGGTGGGGGGGTGGGAAGGAAGCTCTCACATTTCAGATGCAGTGGGGCTCAGTTGCGGGGAGGGTGCAGCTCTGGGGCTTGTCAGCCTGGGACTGATCCTGACTCTGTCTTATACTGACCTTGGGCAAGCTATAGAAATCTGCCCCCACTTCAGTTTTCCAATTTGTAAATTTATTTATTTATTCTTTTGGTACCAGGGGTAGAACTTGGGTCCTCGTGCTTGTGAGGCAGGCGGCGGAACCACTGAACTAAATCCCGGCCCTCCCATTTGTAAATTTAGACGGAGGACCAGAAGTGGTGTACCAGAGAAAGTGAAGAGGTGGTTTATAGATATTCAGATATTTACTTTGAGGATGTGATTATAAGACTGTGGGGTCTGGCTGAGTAAGCCTGAAATTATACGGAAGGCTGACGAGCTGGGGCCTTCGAACACAGGAGCTGGCTGCAGTTTGTGATAAAGTTTCTCCATCCTCGGAGAAACCTTACTCTTGCTCTTAAGTCCTCTCCATTGGTTGGATTAGCTCCCCAGGGTATTGTGGATAATCTTACTCAGTGGAATCTGCCATTGGATGTTAATACATGTGCAAAATCCTTCCCAGAACACCTAAATTCGTGTTTAATTGACCAAGTGGGCCAGAGAGTCAAATTAAAATCAAGCAAAGTCCACACATTGCATCTGGCTGATTCGTGTTTGGATATCTTTAACAATCTCCCTCCTCTTCTTTATTTCCTCTCTGTTTTTCTGTTGAAACCCCTATGCTCTGTCCTGTAGGATTTGCCACTGTCTGGATTTTGCCAGTTGTGTACACATGGTGTCTTTGAACGTGTTCCTCTGTCCACTGGGCTTCTGGCAAACCTGTAGCTAGCTTGCAGATCAGGAAGCCCAAGGAAATTCACATTTTACTTCATTTTATTATCTATTTATTTATTTTTGGTGCCGGGGATTGAACTTGGGTCCTTGTGCTTGGCAGGCAGGCGGTGGAACCCCTGAGCTAAATCCCCATCCCTCACATTTTATTTTTTAACAATAATTCTTCAGAGGTGGTGTGTGCACCCATACCTCATTCCGGGAGGGGAATGGCATCTGCTTGACTCTATGCTAAGTTTGATCGGGGGGCGTTGGGCATCGTCAGCCTGATCCCTCTGTATTATTAGCCTCTGACATAGTGGTTTCCTCAGCCAATGGTGATCGTTACCTAGAATCGTGATAGTGAACATTCTAGCGACGAGTGCCGAAACTGCAGCCCCAGGCCCACTTATTTATCGCAAAGTGGCAAAGCTGCAATTAAACCTGACTGCTGAAGTTTTAGTTTATCAAAAATTAAAAAGACTTATACCTTAACATCATTTTTTGTTTGTTTGTTTGTTTTTGGTACTGGGGATTGAACTCAGGTTCTTGAGCTTGCAAGGCAGGCCACCGAACCGCTGAGCTAAATCCCCAGCCCAACATCGTTTGTCTTAAAAGAAAAACAAATAACACACGTGCCATAGTTTCACCGCCATGGGGCTAGGGTCTGTTGTGTCAGTGGGAAGTTGCAAAATGGTGACATCAGAATGCTATCATTCCTTGTGTTCATTAGCTGGAATTCTATGAAGATTGTTACTCACTATTTGGTTACCCAGAAATATAGCCAGTGGAGGTAAGGCAGGATACCCTTTCCTGTTTATTTACTAGTTTTCAAAGTAAGATGTGAGGTCCATAGCAACCTCCAAAGATGACCAATGAGGTATTGTTTTTTAAAGTTCATACATCATTATGAACTCATAGATCTTTTAATGTATTTGGTGTTTGAATTCATCACAATGATGATTCTTTTTGATGTTCGAACTGTCCCATCCTTGGCCAGAGGGAGCCTCTTCAGGTTGTTGTCCACCCTTTGACACTATGCTCAGTCCCTGGAAGTGTCTGACGACTCCCATGCTTTTTAGGGTGATGAGAAGTTCAAGGTTCATATGGCACATTTCCTGTTCCAGGCTTGGAACCAAACATTTCTCCAAGAAGCCCTGATTCTTCCAGTGGGAATTGGTACTTAGAGACCATGATCTAGATGGTACAGATGCTTGGAACTCCTGGGATCGCAGAGCATAATTTTGAGGCTGTCTCTGTAGAGCTAGGAAATACACACAGGAAAAATAGACTATGATCTTTCTCCTCTCCACCTTTTTTCTTCTTTGAGGTACTGGGGATTAGACTGAGGGACTTTTCACTGAGTTACATTCTATGTCAATCACACCCAGCTATACCAATATTTCATTTCTAGTTTAATAAGGTTTTTTCTAGACATGGTGGCTCATTCTTATAAATCTAGCTACTTGGGAGGCTGAGGCAGGAGTACTGCAAGTTTCAGGATAGCCTGAGCAATTTCATAAGACCCTGTCTCAAAAGAAAAATTTTAAACAAGGACCCAGGATATAGCTTAGTGATAAAACACCTGGCACGCATGGAGCCCCGGAGCCTCAAACAACAGCAACAACAACAAACAAAAAAACCCCAGGGACTTTACTTGTTTTGATTTTATGTTTGTTTGTTTTTTGCTTTTGTTTTGTTTTGTTTTGAGGCAGGGTTTTGCTCTGTGTGGATCAGATTGGCATTAAACTCACTATGTTGTTCAGGCTCTCATTGTACTTGCAAAAATCCTCTTGCCTCAGTCTGCTGAGTGCTGAGATTATAGGTGTGGGCAACCATGTCAAGCTATATTTGTTTCTCTTTCCTAGGCTTACAGTATTTAAAAGAATTTTTTATTGCTTGGGTACACACACACACACACACACACACACACACACACACATACAGAGAACATATATATGCAGCTGTCTGTCTACCTATCTCTGTCCATCTATCTATGCTCCAGGGACTATAAAGGATGGTCTGCAGCTAGGCCAAATACAGCCCTTATTATACATATTAAAATAATACGATACATATAGATATATACACACATATGTATATTTCAAAGTTACAATACCAATACTAACTGTAATGATTCCTAAAAACACTTAAGATTTCCTTGAAGTGCTTTTTGTCCCACCAGAGTGGATAGCCATGTTGGTGTATTTTAATCATTTGAAATGATTCTTTTCTGACTGCTTAAACCAGGGGTGGGCAAACCTTTTTTTACAGGACCAAAGAATAAATATGTTCAGCTCTAGAGCTGAGGGTGTAGCTCAGTGGTGCTGTGCCTGCCTGGCAAGCACAAGGTCCTGAGTTCGATCTCCAGCATCTGGAAAAGAAAAAAAAGTTCAGCTCTACAGGCTACATTGCCCCATGGCCACTATACTCATCTCTTTTTGTGTGAGGTTTTGCTCTCTTCAGTTTCAGTTATCTAAGGTCAACTGTCTGAAAATATAATATGGAAAATTCCAGAAATAAAAGAATTTCCTAAGTTTTAAATTACCTGCTGTTCTGAGTATTGTGATATTGTGATGAAATTGTGTGCTGTCTGTCTCCATTCTGCCTGGGACCCGGATTATTCCTTTGTCCAAAGTACTCATGCTTAGTGTCTGTCACATGGCTTTAGTCACTTTGTGGCCACCTGGGTTCTTAGATCTACTGTTGGCTGCTGCTGCTGCTGCTATTTCATGTAACAATGGCTCCAAAGCCCAGTAGCTATGCTGGCCATTTTATTACAGTACATTGTTATAATCAATCAATTGATCACTAGTTATTATTAATCTCTTGTGCCTACTGAAGAGATTAAACTGTCATAGGTGTGTATGCATAGGAAAACACACATTACTATACTGGGTGTGACCCTGGTTCAGGCTTCCCCTGGGGGTCTTGGAAAGCATCTCCTTTGGATAAGGGGAGACTTCTGTTTTCGGCTCTGCTATGGTAGCACAGCACCTGTTCCACAGACAAGATGTAAATGAGTGGGCTTTGCTATGTTCCAATAAAACTTTATTAGCAAAAACATGCTGAAGGCTGAATTTGGCCCATCTGCTGGCCATAATTTACAACCTTTGGCTTAAGCCATCAATCTCATGCATTTTCATGTGTTTCTTCTTTGTAACTATTAAGGATGGCTTGCTTTTTAAAATTTTGCCTTTATTTTACAATATGTAAACAATTTCATAGTTCCAGAGCCAAAGTGATGAAGTGCTAGGGAAAGTCTGGCTTGCCTGATGTGTTTGGACAGCCTCAGTGGGTTTCACTGGAGGACCCTTTCCAGGCGGCTCAGTCCAGTCCTGGGGCCTCCTCCAGACACCTGTGCTGGCCTGCATGGTATTTCTGCATAAATTAGAAAAAGGGACCTCTTCTGGGCAGACAGCCCTGTAGGTACCCTTGTTGGCCAGCAGCTCATGCCTTTCTGCCCCTCCAGGTATGTGCACGATGAGCAGAGTACTGGCTAGCTTTAAGTCCTCTCATGTCCCATGAGCTAGAAGACCTTTTGCCATGCACAACCCACACAGCTATCTATGGTGGCCCTGCTTTGTTCCTAGCTCTCAGAGGCTTCCAGAGTAGCCCTACTCTCAGCAGGCTGCCCCTTTCTGATGTCAACAGTGACCATCATAGCACTGCCAGGCTGCTGTCCTGCCAGGGTCACAAATCCTCCAGAGAGCCTCTTGTCCCCATAAGAGCAGGAAGTGAGGTGAAAACTCCCACCAGAACAGGCTGGGTTGAATGCTCTTCCCTGCAGAAAGGGAGGGAAGGGTTGCTTTGAGGCATCTTTGTGTAAACTTCTTGGATTGAGAGCCTTCAAAGGAACAGGGAAGAGCTAATATAAGAAAAAGGACGAATTGTTTCTTGGCAGGAAAGAGACCGCCATCCGTTCTCCTTGCCTTTCCCCCGCGGTGCCCACAGCCAGTTTCCCCTTTTTCTGTTGCTCCGTTCCACCTCCTTACCAGACATTCATTCCCTGCCTGCTGCAAAACCCAGGCAGACAGTGAGCGTCAGCTTGGGTCTGCATGTGCTGTGAGCTTAGGGGCCACCCGTTTTATCAACAGACCCCACTTTAATGAAGAAGGGATCACTCTGTGGCAAGGCATTAGTTTTCTTTTATAACCAGCTCATGTAAAATAATTAATTTCAGCTGAACTTTTCAGTGAGGGAAGAGAAAGGATAATTGTGTGACGTTTCCTGAAAAGTTATGAAAAGAAGCAAGAGGTCATTTTTCAGAACTCATGATGAATAATTATCAGTCTTCCGTCTTTCTTTCATGTATCTTGCAGCTGAGCTGTGAGACCTGGAATTAGCCCACTGGGCATCGCTTCCAAGGATGCTCTTCTGATTCTCCTTTTCGCAACGAAGGCATTTGGAATCAGGAAAGATCCAGAGCAGAGGGTGGAAAATTTTCACTGCAAAGCAGGTGGTTTCCGCAGCCTGTATTGGGCTGAGCGTGAGGCCTCCCCCCCCCCACAGCAGCCTTCCTGTTCTCGTCCCATCCTATTTTCCTTTGAATCAGTGGTCATGTTGTGCTTTCACACCTGAGCACTGATGCAGGGATTTTTCAAACTGTAATTTATCATGTGGATGAAGGTTTTATCTCTCGTTTGGTGCCTACAACATTAGGGTTCCAATTCCCAGCCCAGCCCCAGTTCCCTGAGCATCGGGGCCAGCCTTGCCTAACCTCCTGTGTTAGTTTCATCTCCTGGAAAATAGAGTTAATATCCACCCTGCTCACAGGGACACAGGAATTCGTCATTGTTTCCCGAGCGCTAATCTCATACCTTTGCAGCACAAGACAATTCCACCGACGGCCCCCAAATGACATCTGATGGTGTAGCTGCTGATGAGTGTGGTTATTATCACCATTTCCATCCTGAGGCTTCAAACCAATACTTACAAGGTCACTACTCAGTCCATAAATCCAAGGAGCTGTCATAGCACTGCAGCAAGTGGGGAAGAGCTGAGGGCCACTTTGAAAAGAAAAAAAAAAAAATCCCTCCCCACCCAGCACCACCAGCTTGCGTCTGAGACTGGGGTGGCAATTACAGAGGAAATTAGGAGGTCAGGATGGGATGTGGCTTCATCCCTTTCCATTTCAGACTATGATTAATCTCTTATGATGCTATTTGATTTGAAAGAATAACCTAAAAGCAGTCCTCGACAGAATCAAGTCTCTTTAAAAGGGAAATGTATGTGAGAGATGGGATGTTGCTCACAGAGAAGAAAGGGCAGGGACCCATGAGCAGGGGTTGGTGGCTCTGGAAGCAGCCTGGTACTTAATTTATGGCTATAAATGGAGAGCTTTTTCTTCTTGAAAGTTGGTGATTCACAACCTTATTTGGGGTCTGGCTCCATCAAAAATATATTCAGTTCCAAGAGCTGCCAAGAAAGTGGGTTTTCCCTAATCCAGAAGAGCCCAGTTTCTCCTGCCTGGAGGTCTGGGTCTATTGTTTAGAAAGTTTTTGTGAGGTCCCTCAACTTGAGTTTTCTTGCCCTTATGCGTTGTAAGTAGTTTCCAGGAAGACCCTTGAAGAAGCAGGCTGCTCTGGTCTGGATGATTCTCTAAGGCAGTGTTTTTCCACGCAGAGCTACCGACGTTCCAGGCTGGGTCAGTGGGTGCTGCAGGGGCCACCTGGGCACTGTGGAATGGTTAGTGGCACCCCGGTCGCACGCACTAGTTGGTTTTACCAGCTCCTGCTCCTGTGGTGTGACAATCACAAAAGTTTCCAGACAGTGCCTAGTGCCTAGGGATGGGGGAGGTAAAATCACCCTTGTAGCAATTTGGGGAGATGTATGGTCCGGAAGCCCTTTCAACATGGACTGTTGGTGCTATGCCTTCCCATCAGCAGGGGAGTGCCATGCTCTGGGCCCCTGCAAGCCTCTGGGCTAGAAACACGGAGCCCCTCTGACTCAGGAAGTGTGTGTGTGTGTGTGTGTGTGTGTGTGTGTGTGTGTGTGCGCGCGCGTTGTTGTTGTTGTTTTCTGCCTTGTGCATGGGTACCTATGCCTGGGCAGCCACACTACCAATAATTGTGGCTGGCTCCCAGGTGCTCCTTTGAATCGTGCCTGCAAACCAGATGGTTCATCAGCTCTCCAGTGCTGCTTGCAAGTGTCACTGCCTAAGCAAGCATGTAATTACCAGCTCGCACTGTCTGCTGCTGGCGAGTGGGAGGATGTGCAGAAACGGACTTCATCTTGGGGTGGGGGGGTGGGCATGAGGGACACTGGTCTTCAAATGACAAAGATTTGGTGTCATCTGCTTTGGCGCCTGTATGATGTGTTGTTTGTCTTCCGTGGACACAGAAGCCAGATCCTTGCAGGTGGCGAGGCTGATATAAGCTCCCTGGATTCAGGAACAGTCTCCAGTGGAGCTTCCAGGAGATGGAAACTTAAACGTGTCTTATGTCCTTTGAGAGGTCCAGGCAGGTTTTTATTTGGAGAACTCATTCCCCATCATATCAAACAAATTAAAACACACCCACATTTTAACTAGAATTTATTTGCAGTAAAGATATTTGGAAGGAGCTTAATGATTTTGCTTTTTCAATTATCTGGAGGTGGGTAATTCATCATAGTTGCAATTATGTGATTTGCCCCACAACCAACAGGCATTCTCAGGAATTCTGGCACTGTCTTCTCAAGCGTAATGAAGATTTTATGACTACTACATCATGAATACTGCACCCAACAAGTGGCAAGAAGGCCATGTTGCTGCATTTGGTGGGTGTTTAATGATGCATTTATTAATTTTGATTTTGTAGCTTTCTTATGAGTTTCAGAGCTGATTTTTTTTTACATTTTTTTGAGACAGAGCCCTGCTATGTAGTGGAGGTTGGCCTCAAACTCATAGCCATCCTCCTGCCTCAGCCCCCCAAGTGCTGGGATTACAGACATGCACCACCATGCCCGGCTTTCAGAGCTGATAATTTTACTCCCTAGTGCACTTAGAAAGAACCCAGAAAGGCCTGTGGTCAAGGCTCCAAGTAAGGAGCCCTGCTCTTTTTCTCAGCTGTGTGGAGGTGAGAGAAAGATACCCTATCCTGAGCAGGGATTTTGACATGGGGAGGGCTTGTCTAGCAGTTGGAGTTGCTCCCATTTTCCTCCTCCTTCATTTTTATGGCAGCAAAAATTAAGTCCAAGCATCTGGAGGTCCACATGTGTGATTTGCAAACATCAAACACAACATTCATCCCTTATTTCTTGATTAATTTATTGAGCATCGGCTTTCTGATCAGCCTACCAGCTGGGCACTTTACTTTCTCCTGTTACAGCAAACACACGTAATTGTAGGGAGGCTAAGGGCGGGAAAACAATGAGAAATTAGGTGTAATTGGGCAGCATTTCCTGACGAGTTATAATACTGAGCTCAAAATGGGATCAGTCAGTGTTTTATTTTCTTTTTTACAAAAAAGGACTTTGCAATTATTCATAGCCAACTAGCTCTGCTTCCTACCGTTTTCCAATGTGGGGCGCAGAGGGGAGGCATGATTTCCTTCTTCCCACCCTCAGGCCTCTGGTCTCCTAGGCGCTTATGGTAATGTTTAAAGATATAAAAAGGGACAAGACAATTAAAAACCTGCCCAAGAGCTTTAGGGCTGATGTTATCGATGCCTTTGTGATCAATAGTGTTATTTTTATCTGGATTGCTGGGTAAGACTGAACCTTAAGAAGCTATGGCCATAAAATTTAGAGAGTGGAATAGAGGGACTGCAGACCCTGTTGTAGCTCTGGCGTCAGGCATGCAATCACAGCTGATTTAAAGGCTTTGGTTGAGGCTGGGGTTTCTATCGGCGTATGCCCCGGAGAGTGGGCTGCATCCGCCTCGCTTCCAGACCCCAGGTGGAGGAGGAGCTGTTCATAACAGATTCTGGCTTATGCTTGGATTTTCATCTTGGGAGCCATGATAGCGTTAAGGGTGGGCTTGAGGAGCTGCCCTTTGTTCCACTAGCTTTACCCAGAGATTGAAGAAATACCCCCCCACCAATTTATCTGCTTGGGGTGGTTTCAGGAAGGGAATTTAGAGAGAAAATTTTTATCAATGGGAGCTTTGAATTGTCATTCTTTCTGGATGACCTGTTTGGATACTGGCTTTCTGATAATATTCACAGCTAATATTTACTGGGTGCTAATTACACACAGGGACACTGCTAGCGCATTTCACATCCTGTTTATTTTAAAACTTGCAACAGCATGTTAGACTCTATTCCTTGGCCAGCTTCTGGACCGCCAAGGCCAGTAAGACGGCCACTTATTACACATGATCTGTAATTGAGGCTCACCAGATTTCAGACTCCAGGCAGGAAGAAAAAAAAGGTTGTCATTTATTAATTAACATGTTTATATTGACTGCGTGCCTAGAATGGTAATGTTTTGGATATATTGCATTCCATAAATATTGAAATTACATGCTTTTCCCTTTGTACTTTTGTTTTTAGTTTTTAACAGAATGTCTCTGCTAGAAAAATAAAAAATAGAGATGTGGCTTTCATGACATTTCTGTTGTGAGGCGCTTGTCTAGGGGAAGAAAAAGAGAAACAGAGAGGTAAAGTAACTCGCCCAAGGTCTCACAGCATCTGAATGCCAGGCCCTAGGATGCTGACCCCGCGACCACAGGATGAGCACTGGTGCAGCATCTGCACTCCCTTGTTGGGGTTCTCTCCCTGGTCTGCATCCCTGAGGGCCCGGCAGGCAGAACTGATAGATTCTTTGTTCCTATTCTGCCCAGCTTGGTCACCAGGGGCTTGGATGTGTGGCCTCTGTGACTTTTTCCAGGGGATGACATTCTTGGTTTGATCCTCTTTGGCACACGGTGGTGTGATGTGGAAAAGGTGTGTCAGCCGTTCTTTTAATGCCTATTTAATTATGTTTAATTAGGGATCTTGTCATATTTTAGCCTGCAGTCGGCCTCCTGGGGCCCTCTGCCGTGAAGAGTTTTGAAAAATCTAAACTTGATTTCTTGCCATCGATCTGCGTGGTTCACGGGCCTGAGGAGGAATGATTTCAATCGTCCTTTGAACTCGGAAAAAGGAGCAGAAGGAGAAATGGAGCAAAGTGGGCAGAGAGCCAGAAGGCGGCCTTGCAGAGGGCAGGGGTGGCCTGAGCCCTCCCCATGGCGTGCTCCCATGTGTGCCCGTGAGGCTGGCCTCTGGCCCTGCAACTGACACTGGTTGGCAACATCAAACAGTGCTCTGTTTACGGCTGGTGCCAACTGTGGTGCCAGGTGCTCTTGGGTCAGCCACTGCTCCCTGGGTTGCCTCGGAGAAGCTTGGTGTTGACTTGCTGCCCTGCCCTTCCTACCCCAAGGATGCTGATGGTAGTAGGGTGCTTGGGAGCGGGGGTCCTCTTCCATGCCACTCTTGGCTTCCCTGGAGGAAACGAAACTGCAGCAGAATCCAAGCCTGACATCACCCCCGCTCCCCCAGGAAGAAGCCCCTCAAAGGCTGCCAAGCCCAGCTTTCTACTGAGCTGCAGGTGTGGGTCGTTCCTTCCACCCACCTTCAGCCTCCCAACCTCTGTGTCTTTAACTGGCCTCGCTGACTCATTGAAACCCCACAGAGGTTTAGAGACCGAGGGGCGTCCTGGGTGGCAGGGGGCGGGGGTGTTTGAAGCGAATCCCCCGCTGCTGAGCCTGGATTCTTATCTGCAAAATGAATCCCATCATGTCTGCCTGGTCTCCCCTCCCTGAGTTGTTGAGAGATCTCGACAGACAGCGTAGGAGCCAGTGATATGAAAATGTGGGCAAACAGGAGAGTGATATTTAAATGCAGGCTATTACCATAATTGCCTTGTATTGTGTCAGTATATCTCATCTTCCCAATTAGATGTAAGATCCGTGGTGACAGCCACCATGTCTGCCCCCTTTTCATATTCCCCACACAGCCGGGGTGGTGTTGAACATATGGCCGCTGCTCAATAAATATTTAGTGAATTGAGCTGAATTTCATTTTGGCTCCAAATCACCCTAAAAATTTGATCGGATGCAGCCCACTGGTTTTCTCCAGAAGAAAGGCAGTGAAGGGAGGGTCCTTATCCTGGCTCGGGTGCGGTGGTCAGAGAATGTCCTAGGAATGAATGAATCAGTGAATGAATGATTGAATGAATCAGTGAATGAATGAATGAATGAATCAATGAATGAATGAATGCCTCTAGTGTCTGCTGAACTCCCTGGGGGCTTTGACAGTAGCTGTGAAGTCTGCTACTTCTGCTCAAAACTGACTCCCTCACTGATCCTTTGGGGTGTGCTTTCCTCATCTTCCTCTTGTAGTTCTGATTTCTATTAAGTAGTCAAACATAATATAAAATAACCAACAAAAAGACCGTTCCAGGATTAATTAATTTCTCCTTTATGTAGGGAAAGACATAAAAGAAAATGTAACTATGCCTGCCTGTTAATTTCAAGCTTTCTTGCATCCGAGTGCCTGAGTCCCTGCTTGGTGTCTGGATTGCTCAGTACTTAAAATGAAGCATCTTATTAATCATTTCCTGAGAGCGCAGTACAGCCAAAAAAAAAAAAAGGCATCCAGGAGAGACAAGAAGCGTATTTTTATACTAATGCATACTTTCTCATCAGGTATGGCCAATACACCAAAACGATAAGCCAGATTTGTATACTTTCTTACCCTGCTATCAATAAACCATGTTAACACCAAGCTGGAATCAATTCTGCCATGACACCAACCTTTCCGTGGAGGAGAGAGTCGAGGAAACAAAAGTAGAGGTAACCAGGGTTGCACAAAAGAAGCTGAACCCGGCTAATCAAAAAGTAGATGCAACTTTAATATAGAAATGACCGAGCAGCAGTTTGGCAGTCCCGAGGACAGGCGGTTTCTCAGCCCCAGGGTGGAAATGAATGTCTCAAGCATCTTTCCCCTGCTAAGGCTGAATTCTTATGTCTTCCAAAATGTCCATTAACCCCAGAGGGCATTCCAGCTGGCCCTTCACCTCACCGAGGCGATGTAAATGCAATGATTAACCAATCCACACTAGCATCAAGATTTCTGGAGTTCCTCTTCACTAAAAAATGCATTAGCTCCTGGCAGTCCCATTCAGAAATTAATTCACAGACAACCAAGCATCATTACCCACGGTCTACCCTGACTAACTGCTCCCTGTTAGGGAATTTGGGGATGGAAATAGCTCATTTCCATCCACTTTATCATCTGGAGACCTTAGTACACTGTGTGTCTTTGGTGAGCACTGTTATTATAACCTGCTATTATAACCTGTTAAAACCTGCTATTGCTATTAATTCTGCAGAAACAGGCTCCTACCCAAAGCCATCAGTGCGGTGCCTTTAAGTCTTAAGACCAGCCTTTAATCTCTACTTTGAAGTTGTTGGCAAAGGCTGGAGTTTTATTTCAGCCCAATGGCTGGGTGTTTTAATTTTTTAAAGTAGTGAGCTATTTCCCCCAAACACAGATGTCCAAAGGCTGCTCTCAGCTTGGGAGGAGGCCACTGGAAGTGGTTCAGTGGCTGGGTGGGCTTGGAAGGATGCAGGTAGAGAACCCTATAAGGGCTCCCTACAGGGAAACATCGGGCTGGCACAGTTAGCTTTCAAACACAAGGAGGGGGTGACCAATGAGTGTGCATGGTGACAGCTGCGGGAGAGGCCCTCTGCAGCCTTGTGTTGAGGTGGTGAGGTCCAGTCACCCTTGGGAGGAAAGTTCCTTGCGCCCTGAGTGCCCTGGCTGCGTCTCTCCTCCTCTCTTACACCCGCGGTGGCCCCCACAGAGCTCTTCTGTAGCAGCCGACCCTCCCTGGCTGAGTACTCTCTTCCACGATTTGCAGGCCCTGCCAGCTGCTAGATCTCTAACCAGTTTTCGTGTGTCTTCTGAGCTTGAGACCCGCGGCTAGACTTCCTGTGGACATTTCTCCTGCAGCGTATCGGCCTTCCCAAGTGTCCCCGTGGACAGCTCTTCTTTAGAGTTTAAACCTTTGGTCTTTCTGCGAGAGCCCTGGCCTTCCTCTTTCAAAGCGCAGGCAGCCGTGCCTTCCGCCAGGCCTGCAGTACATCCCTGCTGTATGTTTGATCTTGGTGCTTATTGCCCAACTTTGTTTCTCTTTGCTTCCTCAAGGAGATATAGGCACCCCTGAGAGGCAGTCTGAGTTCTGTTCATTTGAATTTGCTCTTCTCCTGCAGGGCTTGAAGCACAGTAGGTCTCTGCAAATATTTATTAAATGAATGCACATGTATTCAAACCCAGGAGATGGAGGAGAAGATCAGAGGGAGGATGTGATAAACAGAAGGCTTCCAAGAAATAGCTTCCGACTGAAATCAGCCCTTCTTAAAAATTTTTTATTTTATTGTACTAAGAACACTTAATATGAGATCTACCCTCTTAACAAATTTTAAAATGAATTTCAAATTATTAAATCGAAAGATGATTAAAAAACAGTTGAAAAGACACTCAATATTCACTCGCTACCTTGGAAACGTGTTAATTATCATTTTCGTGTCATGTGGCTGCTTCGGATTAAGCATCTGAGCTGGGCTGAGCACAGTACTGAGAGTTTTGCACCTATTCACTTGTCTGGACCTCCCGGGAGCCTGGTGTGCGGGTTCTGCCCCCTCCCTCGGCGGAGAGGAGACAGTGGAGGCTGGAGAAGCCTTTCTCCCATCACCGCCTCAGCCAAGCGACAGGGCTCACGCTCAGGGACTCTGTGTCCCTGCCTCTCCCTGCCATGCTTGTTATCTCTTGGCTTCTAAAAGGTTGGATGATGCAAAGGCCTGTTGAGGGTACATTCTGAAAAGGGCACCGTCTTTGTTTTTGTCCTAGCGCAGAGCATTTTCCACCCACCCATGTGCTCCACTCGGCCTCCAGGAGGATCAGTCGGTTACGTTAGCCAGAGAGAGGCTGGTGTGTGGGCTGTAATCGGCTGCAGCGAAGCGGTGACTTTACCTCTAAAGAGAAGCAAATGGGCCCAGTTTGGGGGGGTGCGAGCCCCTGACCTTGGTTGGATAAGCTCCGAGTGCTAATCAACATTGCTGAAGATGTCTGTGTGTGCTAACAAAGCATAAATATTTGGTCTCTGTTGAAGGTCTCCAAGGCCATGGCAAGCAGCAGCCTTCTACATGAACAGTCCACCTGCCTGTCAGGAAAGCGAAAACACAGAAAAGCAGTCTTTTGAATCCATCCTTCCCCATAGAAACAGCCACGATGTCCTGATCATTATGTCTAAAAAGCAGTAGATATGAAGATCAGATTTGGTTGGAGCTGGGTTTTAGCTGCAAATGGGTGGTTTTTAATAAAGTGCCTCATAGCAACCGATCTGTGAAGCTGCTACTTAAAAGCAAGTTCATGTGATCTCAGAAAACAGCTCATTTCAGGGCAGTCTGAAACTGTTTATTTACAGTCGTCTGAGCCAGATCAGATAAGCTAGGGCTGGAGAAGGTGGGGGGGACTTCTCGAAAGTTCCATCCAAAGGAAACTCACGGGCTGATGGTCCGTGTGGCCAGAAAGCTGGATTCGTGGCTCACATTTTCAGAAAGACAGGGCAGGTGGCTCTGCCCTTCCTGTCGTTAGAGGTGACACCTGCCAGAGTGGGTGACTAGGCCTGGAGAAAGGGCAGTGTTCCAGGAATGACAGAATGGGGGGCGGGGACCTGGGCCAGGAACCTCTGGGACTTGCCCTTGAGCGACTCCTTTGGCCTTTCCTCTGTCTCTGTTTCTGTCTCCCTCTCTCAGCTTTACTGAGATACAACCCACAGGAACACAATTCATCCATTTAAAGAATAAAACTCAACAGCCTTCACTACAAGCAGAGTCCAGCAGCCATCACAGCACCCATTTTGGAATCTTTTCAGCACCTCACCCAGAAACGCCACACCTTTTAGCTGGCAAACTCCCTCCCCTCTGGTCCTAGGCAACCTCTGGGCTGCATTCTATCTCTAGATTTACCTCACAGGCACATCTGTCTGGTTTCTTTCTTGCTTGCTGTGTGGACCGGGCCAGATCCTTTCTGACCTCCAGAATCCTCACTTGGTGAATGGGTTGCATGTGTCCCCCAGGTCCTGCCTGTTCCCACTCGCTGCTCATCATCAATTCCAGCGTTGGTGGCCGCTAGAACAGTGGAAATTCTCTCAGAGGGACAAGAGCTTCTTTAGCTCTTTCATCTCTGTTCTCCCTAAAAACTGTGGTTGTAGTTGAAAGCTACTGAGCCTTAGCCATCTGAAGAGAAAGCTTCCTTTTCATCCCCAGGGGCCTCCTGCTTTGCCTTTCAATGTATCAATTTGCATTTGTCTTGGTCACAACAGGGACTCAATTTGTTCATATCTGTGGAGCTTTTATGGGTCTGGGCCCTGTGTGGGCTTCATTTACAGGAGTGCCTGTCAACCCTGTCAAATCATGACCCCCATTTACTAGATGAGGAAACTGAGGCTTAAAGAAGGAATGAAGCCGCCCTGGGCCTCCATAGAACTTAGTTCTTTTACAAAGGCTTTAGGGTTCAGGAGACACTATTTGCTTGGACTTGAGCTTTCCAGTACCTCTTTAGTGGACTGAATGGCTTCCGAGAAGCGGGGAGCAGGTCTGTGAGGCCAGTACCCTGCTGTCCAGGCTCGCACACCCCCTGCCCCCGGGTGCCCGGGGACAGCAATAGCTGAGGCCACAACACAGTGTGACAGTGGGGATGTGGGGACGCAGAGACTCCCCCAGAGGTAAGGGCCATGCACTATCTGGCAGCACCGAGCGAAGTCCCTGTAGCACATACTTTGATGGACTGTACAAAACGCCACGGAGGCTCGGGGGTGGGTGGCAAGCCCTCCTCTAATTTGTTGGTTGAAGTTTTGCTGCCGCAGGGAGTTGGTCAGATCGCAATGAGGGACTGAAATGGAGCAGCAGCTCCATGGCCACTGCATCAGCGCGTCACCCAAAGAGCGTACACGCCAGAGGCACGGTTTTGGGTTGTCAGCCTGGTGCTTCTCCGTGTGGCCTGGTGGAATGTGCTGTAAGAGCCGTTTGAATGATGCAGGGAGCAGGTTGGGCCAGGTGGGGTGGGGGGGAGGACAGAGGGAGAGAGACAGCCGTGACATCAGTCCTTCCATCAGCCTCGGCCCTTGGAAGGCAGCGGCACGCTGTTCCTGTCCACCCTCAGCCCCGATGGCGAGGCATGCGCTTGCCCCTCACTCTATGGGGAAGGAACGCGAGGGCCTAAGTAGGGGACCGATTTGCCTGGAGTTAGTAATGAATCAGTGGCAAACCCAGGATTCAAATCAAGGCCATGGCACTGCAAGTGCAGGCCGCACCCAGGGGAAGGAGCAGCTCCCGGCGCCTGCCCACCTTGTACGGGCACCCAGGGGCCCTGAGGTGTGAGCTGCTACGGCAGGCACTGCACAAACGGTCTCACTGCATTGCTGGGCCCCAGGACCACTTGGACTGTGCCCACTGTACTGTTAGGGAAGAGAAAAGGGTGCCACAGCTGCGTGGCAGTCAGGGAAGGTTTCTCAGAAGGGAAGATACTGAGGCTGTGGTTGGTGGATGGGGTTGGTGAAGGTGAAAGCTTGCTCGGGGGACAGCAGCAGTGTGAGGAGAGGCTCAGAGCCAGAGCTGGGGCTGAGGATCGGGGTGGTAAAACTCGCAGAGCAGTTGGTTGTAGGACTTGTGGCCGGTTGGGAGAGGATCGGAGCTGGGAACAGCCCTTCTCTGGTGGGCACAGGCAGCCTTCTCCTGGGGCAGGATTTCACTGGGGCCTAGGGAACTGGCAATGGCTCTGAAGGTCTTTTGTGTCTCTCCCTTCTCCGCCACACAGTTTAGATGCTAAAAGTGGCTTCGCTGAGGAGTGAGGGCAAAGCCACATTCAGAGGAGCTGCTGCGATTGACTCTCGGTTGTTACTTAATTAGAGAAGGGGGCTCCTCAGGCTTCGGAGCACCGAGAGAGGACTCTGGCCTGGCTCTATCCAGCCCTACTCGTGGGGGCTAATTACAGACCAGGGTCCTCCAAGTGTGATGTCACCAGCGGGCAGTTGGGGCCACATAAAGCCTACAGGAGGGAGCTGTGGAGGTGGCTTCAGCAACTGACCCGTGAGACTGAAATGTCTGCAGCCACAGATGGAGAGGCTGTGACCCACATAGGCTTCATCTTCCTGGGGTCACGTGGCAGGTGCTGGGCAGTTCTGTCAGAAGCCCGTGCCAAGGGCGGAACATTGCCCAGAGAGGCTGTACACTAAGTGTTCCTTCTACCCTGTCGTCTTGGTCTGTGACAGGGTCATTATCTTTCGCAGGATCAAACTGAGGTTCATTTTGGAATAAACCTTCAATTGTATCAGCTCCACAATTGGTCAGATGGCAAAAACAGCTGGTCTCTCTGACAGAGAGGTGAGTGGTGCCATCTTGGGAATACTGTCCTTTTATTACACCCCAAAATACCACTCACTACTGGGGAGTCACTAACTCAGCAGATCTTGTCTGAGTACCCACAGTGTGTCAGGCACTGTGGCAGGGACAGAGAGGATGCAAGACCTGAGTCCAGATCCCCGGGGAGGGGGAAATAACCTTTGAAGGGGAAGCAATAGACAACTGTAGTAACTCCAGACTAGAATCGACTCCGGGAGAGGCAGAAGGACACACCACAGGCTGGGCAGAGTGATCCTGATTTTGAGGGTGGCTGAGCCACAGGAAGCTCACAGGCCTCTCTGCAGAGAAGAGGGATGGGCGTCCCTCACAGAAAATGTGGCACGTGCGATGGCCCCCAGAACAGCTGGGAACCTGGCAGAGGCTCTGGGAGCTGGAGCAGCTGATGAAGAAACGATCCTACACAGGGAAGTGGGCAGAGTCTGCAGGATGACTTCACCTGTTCCAAATGGACAGCCCCTGCTAGGCTCTCCAGTCCCAAGGGGGTCTACACAGCTGGCCACCCTCCCTGGACAGGCAGATTTCTCCCTCAGTTTTGAAGTCCTTGCATCTTAAGTTTTTGCATTCTGTAGCCACTGAAGAGGTTGGAGAGTCTTTGCTTTGAAATGTAAGATGATTTTTTTTTTTCAGAAAAAATGATCAGGTTCCTCATGACCTCTTGTTCCAAGGAGAAGAGGCCGTGTTTCATCATTGCAGCATTGTATCATAGCTACAGCTAAAACCATCTGAATTTGTGCCAGCCTAACAAAGGGAAGATGAAGTGGGATGACTCAGTCTTGGGTCGTGAGAGCTCAGGAAAGCGACACAGCACTGCTTCCCTTTCCTCCCCGCTCAGCTTGGGTGCAAGGAAGGGAAACAGGCATGAGCAGGGTCCCTGGGGGCCTCCGAAAGTCCCGTGTGTCTCCAGTTAGCAGACACTGGGCTGTGGAGCCTAGGGTCTTTACCTTCTCATTCACCTGTTTAAAAGATGGCGGATGAGAGATGGGCTGTGAGTGAATTTATCATCACGAAGACTTTGCAACAACATTTAATGAATGGGTTGAGACAAGTTCTCTGACTGCGGGCACCCTTGGGCTCACATGCTAATGGGCATTCTGAGCCCCCGGAGGAGGCTTTTGTGTGCATGGTAGTATTTCTCAAACTCAGCTAAACATGAATGCTTATTTTGAGGTGTATCTTATGGGCTGAGGTGTTTGTAGAACTCATTTCAGGATACACTGCTTTAATCTGATGTTATCGACCTGCTGCCATTGTTGTCATCAAGAATATTTTTTAAATGACAGTGAGCAGCTATTCATTCATCTACTCAACTGTTGGTCCAGCCACTTATTCAGCCAACCACCTGTCCATCCAGCCAATCATCAGTCCATCCACTCCTCCATCTACACATCCATCCATCCATCCATCCATCCATCCATCCATCCATCCATCTCACCAACCTGTCCACCCACCCACCCATATACCCGTCATCCATACAGCCAAGCAAGCAACCACCAAGCTAACAGACATTTAACAGATGGGGCTCTCCATACCCTGGGCACAATACTAGGGTTTTCGTAAATCTTCAAATATATCTTCAGGGAGCTTCCAATCACATATAAAACTATTCCCCCCCCACAGATAACCAGATTTCTGTATGGAAATTAATTTTTTTTGTTGTTCTTAGGGAAAGTCCTACACGAAGTTCAGGAAAGAACGACTCTCCTCCTCATCGCAAATGCTCAAGGACTTTGGGAAATAGGTGGCATTTTCAACCTGAAGAAGGATTTGGATATGGAGAGCTGAAAGCTGGGGCCAGGATCCCCATTGGGCCATCCTGCTCCCTTCCTTTGTCATGTCTCTGCATGGCTGAGTAGTGACTGGAGTGCAGATGAAAAGCTGTGGCCCTGCTGCCTTGTCACTGGCAAGACCGTCTCTAATGAGGACTAATTTTTCCATCCACATGCTTCCCTTTGGTGCCGGCTTCAGAGCCATTGAGTTTTATGTAGATCAGAGATGAATTTGTGATTGTGATCATGAGGTCCAGACAGGGCCCCCAGACAGCATCTTTGCTGCTCTGAAGATGAGAAGAAACCACTGCTTAGTGTTATTCACATTTCACCCAGGCCCCCAGATGCTGATTTTCTGGAACATTCTACCATGGGGCAACGGAGTTGGTGAGACGCCCATGTCCACCCAGACACAGCTGCGATCCTGGGTACCCTGCATAGAAATCCATCTTTCCCCCAGTAGAACCATTGCTGGACACCCATCAGGGAGTGTTGAGTGGGAGCCAGGTCCTGAGCTTGGGGTCCAGGGCTCAGCCAGGCACTCCCCACCAGAGGTTCTATCCTAATGTGGAAAGCAGGCAAAATGTCATCACCAAGTCGTCAAATGAGGTGTTCACACGATGTGACAGTGACTCCGGAGAAACAGAGGTGTGGGTTAGAAGGCAGCTTCAGGAGAGGATGATTTTAGACAGGGTTGTCATGTAAACCTCAAGGGAGTGATATTTGGGCTGAGACACAAGTGACAGAAGGAACTAGCCCAGGGAAGAGCTAGGGGAAGGGTAGTCAAGGGGCAACTGCATATCCACCTGGGTTTAGTGGAGAAAACCAGAAACAAGAAGTAACCGGAAGAAGAGGCAAAGAGAAGCCATCAATCAAGAGATGGTGCATTGGAGGTGAGAGTGCAGACTTTGTTATCTTCTGGATCCAACTGTGCCTGAAGCTTGATCACCTTGGATTCTGATTATATGAGCCAACTAGGCTCCACACTGCTTTGTTTTTCCTGAGTCAGTTCAAGTAGGGCTTCTTCAGCGGAAAGACTTGAACAGTACAGGAGTCATTTTCAGCATTTCAGGTTGGGGCTGGAATGATATCACCCCAGGTTGGGGAGACAAAAAGTGGCTGCAGGGTGGTAGAAAGAGTGGATCTGGGCATCAGGCAGACCTGGGAAGTCCTCCTGGCTTTGCTGCGTGCTGCTGTGTGACCTTGGACAAGGAGATGGGCTCAGAGCTCTGGCCCTCCACGCCCTCCCGAGGCACCCAGTGAGGCGGAGACAGATGAAAGAGGCGGGAATGCGGCCGAGCCAGACACTGGAGCTCGGGAGACGCCTCCTAAGTATCAGCTTTTGGCCTCCTCTCCCTGCCGCGCACACTGATTAAAAGCTCAGGTTGGCAGTTATTTATATGTTTGATTAATTAAACAATTGGGAAACAAATTAATTATTACTTAACGAAGGTAGTTTGGACGACACAATCTTTGAAAACACGAGGCCTGGGGGGGAAAAGAACAAAAGTGATCGTCGGTGGTGCGAATGGAAACCACTGAAGTAGAAAATCTTCACGGTCCCTCTCATCTGGAAAATTTGCCTTTTCTAGCCGTGCAGAATGTGGCTCCCTGCAGATAAATGTTGACTTATGGCTTGAACGGCTTATTATATGTCACGGCGCCTTGAAATGGCAGCTAGTAATCACTGCGGCGGCACCTACCTCCAGTTTATCCAAAGCGGGAGGCGAAGGGGAGGCATTGAGCCGGGAGCTTGAGCGCGGTCTGCATCCTCGTGGTCTGCGTCCACTGTGACGTGGGTTAAATTGGCCTCTTTCCCTGCCTCCCCCTGACCCCCCGGATCTGGACGGTGGCCAATGTTTAGCATCAACAACCTAGCTGTGACCACGGGGACTTTGGGTGGAAGGGCCCTTGGCCGGAGGAGGTGGGGGTTGTCCCTGAATTTCAAAACCACTTAAGTTTTTCACCTCATTAAGTTATCATTTGCTTCAAGGAAAAGTTCCCGAGTCCATCTGTTGGCTGGTAATGTGAGCCCCTTTCCGGGCCAGGCTGCCCGATCCCTCAGCCGCGGGGCTTCGGAGGAATTAGTGTCTTACCTGCGGCCCAGTCCACTTAATAGCCAGCATCGCTGGAGCACACTGTCTCTTTTTCTGAAGGTGCCACAGGGTTTATGGCTTCCTCACCTCCAAACCTGCCCTCGCTGGATGCAGGGGAAATTCTGATTTGTCAAGAATCTGTCCAGTCATCTGGAACCTTCCTCAGGGCCCGGAAGGTCAACTCCCGCCATGGGTCACATTAATTTTATTAGATGGCTTTTTCCGAAGCAGGGCAACAGTGGAGGGACAGCAGGGAGGGGCCTGTTCTGCCCCTGGGCACGGGCTGCTGCTGGGTTTTAAACGGTTTGTCCTGTTCTCTCTACCCAGTTCCCCCCTGGACTGGGCCTCTTGCACGTTCTGCCCAGTCACCTTCAATGGCTCTGTGCCCCCACACCCCACCCACCCCATGAATTATATCAAACATCTGCGCAGTGACAGCCACAGAGGGGTCCCTGCTAACCCACTAGGAAGGAGACAGTGGCAGAGGCCAGATGTCCTGTGCATTGGAAGAGGCAAAACCCAGTGGGAGAGTGGCTAGGCTTGGGAAGCTGCAGGGCTGGGGGGCTTTGCCCGCCACCCCCTTTCTGAAGGAGGTGCGATTTCATTGCACAGAGGGGACAGTGAAACTAGGAGCAGCCGGGTTCCTTGAGAGTCTGGGAACAGCCATTCTCTCACACCTGGGCCCTCTGCAGAGTCCAAGTGTGCTGACCAACGCCGTTTCCCAGGCCGCAGGGCAGATCTGGTTGCAAAGCCTCTGAATGGCGCAGACACAGGCATGCGCTTCCAGGGTGCACTGCTGATGGGAGGGAACGTCCAGCCATGGCTCGTGGGAGCCGGAGGAGGACCCAGGGGTAGCAGAGCTGTCTGGGACTGCCAAGCTGTGACTTCTGACCTCTATCCTTTGCCAGTTCTTTCTCGCTCAAAGTGGCAGTGATTCTGGAGAGGCCAGGATATCTGCTTCTCCTCAGAGACATGTCTGTGGTTTGTCATGCAGCAAGGACACTCAGGGCACAGGTCAGAGGTCTGCACACACAGGGGTGTTTGGGTACTGCAAGGTGTTCAATTCTGCTGGTGATCACAAGTGAGATAAGGTGTGAAAAGGGCTGATGGCAGAGACTGCAAAGGTAGAATCTAACCCCCTGCCCATTCTTTTCTTTCTAGCTGTGACAGGAAGTTGCCTAGGGGTTGTAATCAGGGGAGTAACATGACTGGTCCTAGGCCATGGACCCAGGCTGTAGAACAGAAAGGTGAAACTGTGGTCGCGCCAACAGTGGGGACTATGCGGGCCAAGCAGAAGAGGCACAGGATCTAAACCAAGGTAACGGGGAGGAAGAGCAGCAGAGGCCTCTTTCTCCAATCAGTACTCAGAGAACCTGTTGTGGGCCTGGCACTCTGGTAGCTGCTGGGAAAAGAAAACTGAGGAAGGCAAACCCATGCCCTCGAGGGACTTGCATTCATTTGGGCCAAGCAAAAAGCAATCACAGAGTGTGCAGAATTACTAACAGGTGCTCTTTAGAGGAGGGGTATAAAGTGTCACGGAGAGATGTAATAGGGAGCCACAGTTGCGATGAGTTGTGAGCAAGAATTGAAAGCAAGATTTTAATTTGCGAAAGATTGATGTCTACTTCATGGTGAATAGCAGGGACAGAATGGAGTGGACAAGATAGGTGACAGCGGGAGCTATTGAACCTGGGCTAAGAGGAGGCCTGGGCCTAGAGCACAGAGAAGGAAGGAAACCAGGGGAGCCCCACAACACCCTGGTCTTCTGCCCGGAAATCCCAAGCAAAACAAGGCAGTCTGGTTGCACATAAGATACACGTGAGGATCTGGTGAGGCTGAGGATAGAATGTGGGATAGAGTTAGACTGAGGAGGAAGCTTTGCCATAAAAGAAATGCAGCCATTTGCATGATCTTGAGTCTTGGCTGCACACGGAGATGCCGACCACAACCCAGGAGCTCTGAGCTCAGTGTCCCAGGGAGGCATTAGAGTTCAGATCAGCCATCCATGAGTCAGGACATTCACTGGAGAAACCAGAAGGGCCACACTAGTGGACCTAAACTATTTCTTGAGTAATGATTACATAAGAACCACCCTAACAAAGATGAAAATAAGTCTCAGAAGAGTCCAACTGAACCGCAAATTCAGTTTGCCAGAAAAAGTTCATGCCCCGAAGTCTTTGTTTCACCATCTGCCCATCAGAATGAAACCCAACACTCTCTGAAGGAACACCACCAAATCCAGACAAAACTCACTCTATGTGATTGGTTTTTGCTTGGCCCAATGAATGCAAGTCCCTCGAGGGCAGGGATTTGTCTTCCTCCCTTTTCTTATCCCAGCAGCTATCAGAGTGCCAGGCCCACAGCAGGTGCACTGTGAGTACTAATTGGAGAAAGAGGCCTCTGACCTGCCCTGTCCCTCTTTTCCCTTTCCTTAGTTTAGACCCGGTGCCTGTTTTGCTTGCCCACATAGTCCCCTAAATGTCACTGCCATGACCACAGTTTCACCTTTCCATTACACGGCCAGAGAGTCTTCGAACACCTCAACAGTGTAATTATCACATTGTTTAGCATCCAATCAAAAGTTTCTAGACACGTTAAGAAGTTGGATAATGTGACCTACAATCTGGAGACAATTAGTCCAGAGAAATAGTCTCAGAAAGGATGAAGATGATGGCATTAGCAAACAAGGACACAAAAATAACTGCTAAATTACATTCACTTCTTTAAAGAAAACATGAATTTAATGAGGAAGGAAGTTTAGGAAATAAAAAACAAATAGAATTTCTAGAGATGAAGACTGTGATGTTAGAAATGAGAATTTTGCCGCATGAGATTGAAAGCAGATTAGGAAAAAAAAGTAATGAACACGAAGCACCACTAATCTTCAGGATGATGAGTGTTAAAACCACAGTGACATTCGACTGCCCTCACCAGGATGGGTAAAATGAAAGAGACATCACCAAATATTGGTGAGAATGTGGAAGGACTGGCATTTTCCCACACTGGCAAATTGGGAAAGAAGCTTGGCAGTTTCTTATAAAGTAAAACATGTTGTCCTTTGACTTGGCAACCAAACGCTGTGGCTGTGTCCCACAGAAGCAGACAGCAGCTGAAGAACTGCTGGCCTTAAGACCTGCTGTCCATGCAGGCCTGCTGTGGTCGTGCTTTAGGTCCCTTCAGAGCCTAGGGCTGTGTGTGGTACAGTTTGCCCCTTTTATGTGCTTGTGCCCAGTTGCGATGGTTTTCCAAGCTTACCTGCTGTTATTCACCTGTGCAAAATGTGGTGCTGACTTCTGGGCTCTTGGTTCACACGGTCAGCTTAGTGTGCAAGAACAGACTGGAAGCCAGCCCCCCACCATGAAGAGAGACAGCAAGGGGCACATGGAGCTCGCTCTGTCCACCTGAGTCTTCTCAGCCACCCTTGGATCAGGGCCTCCTCCCTTTCATGCTCTAGCCCCGAACTCACCTATCCCCCTGCCTGGGGAGTCTTCACCCCCAGAGATATCTTTCTTGGGGAAGAGTTCAGCCCTGCTCCTCTTTCAGTGGGGCCTCTTAAGCTCCCTCCAGGTCCCCTGAGCTTCTCTGCAGGGTCCCTATATGTATTTAAAATAACTATGTGACTCTTCCAATAACTTCTCTGTTCTCTACTCACCGGAAGCCCTCAGAGGACAGGGATGATTACTGTGCTCAGCATCGCATCCCTGGTACTCAGCATGGGCTGGGGCAGAGGCCCCATTTGAAAAATCTTCACTACAGGACACAGGAGCGTCAGGGTTGGGAGGATGGCAGAGAACGCCAAGGAGGCCTTATACCTGGATGCAGACGTGGGGTCCAGGTGCCTCAGGTCATGGGTCATCGGGCCCTGTGGCTGGGGCTAAGGATCTGGATCCCTCTCGAGGGCCCCGGGTCACCGCGGAAGGGCATTGGTTGGCCATGCGCAGCATGTGATCTACATTTTAGGAAGATCAGTGGCAGCTGTGCAGAGAGTGGAGGTGTAGCCCAGCTTCTCTGTTCAAATCTCTAGTCATTTTCTTTTCTTTATAGGATTCTGCTTGTTTGGGGCCAGCCTGGAGCTGATTATTTCTTCCTAGCACACTTGATGCCCTTGGTCCAGTCCCATTTCCCTGCACAAAGCAGGAGAGGCCCCTGGTTGTGCCTCTCTCGGAAAGCCCTGCCTGTCCCTCCCTTGTCCAGAGATGTCCCCTCAGGACCTTGGAGCAGCCCTTGGCCTTGGCCCTTGCGGCTGCCCAGGAGTATGTCTCGGTGAGATTGCAGGGCCTTTGCTGATTGGTCCTCCTTGATTGGTGTAAAGCACACCGGCTGCCCTGTTTTGACCCCCAGGACTGAGCACAATCAAGCTGGTACATTATGGTTCCTACTTGACTCTGATTTCCTCCACAGCTTCCTACCCACTCCTCCACTCACCATGGGCTCTGGGAGCTCAAGGGTCACCCAGGATAAGGGGCAAGCCTAGCCCTGTGCCCTGGTTAACAGCCGGTCGCCCACTGGGGCCAGCAGCCTTGCTGGGTGATGTTTGCATTGACACAGACAGAAAAACTCCACTCAGCTCGCTGCTGCTGCCCAAAACAGCTCTCCCTCTGGATGTATAAAGTTTAGAGGCCACCTTTCCTCTGCCTCACAGGAGGGGCTGTCTGGACATCTGGAGAAAACACCTCTGTTTTGGTTGTTGTTATTGTTTCTCTGGAAGACAGATGAAGGTCTGGCTGGGAGTTGGGGGGCTGGAGCCAGGAAGAGATGTAGCCGTGGTTTATCACCCTGAGGAAAACATACTTGGGTTATGAAGTGTTCCCCTTGAAATCTCACTTGACATTCTGTAAAGAAAGAGTAATGTTTTTAAGAAGCTGCCTAATACCTTCCCTCCAAAGCGAGGCCCTTCTGAAAGGTTAATGCAGAGCCGGAGACAGTCCGTCACTGTAGTTGTCCTTATCCCAGATTGTTTCTCTGCCCACATTGTGTGGTGCCGGGAGCCGTGTGAAAGTGTCCTCCTGCGTGCCCAGACCACTGAGACTGGCTTCGCGGCTGCAGCCCCAGGGACCCTCAGTTCTCACCCTCCAGGCCCTCTTCACCTTTCATAACTCTTTCCTAGACGGGAAAAGAGGCAGAGCGCTGGGTTTAGTGCCCAGTATTTTAATTTTTGTAGGTATTTTGCAGTGCTGAAGATGGAAGCCTGGGTCCCCATGTGCTAGGGCAAGTGCCCTACCACGGAGGTGGCCTTGTGGACATTTATGAATGGAATTAAGGATAACCTTCAGAAGCATCTCTTTTTTATATCCCTTCTACCTACTTAAGAAATAAAATCCCAAGTAGACTTTCTGTGGGCAGCTCTGCCTACCTTGTTGAGTTCCTTTAACAGAAGAAAAATGGAAGCTGGGGAGGTCTGGGGACACCCTGACTTCAGAACGAAGGATCTCTCTGGAAGCTCTGCTGCGCTGTGCGCCATGTAGAATTAACTGTGAAGATAAGGGTTTTGGCCTGGGCCTGGGCAGCTAAGACTCCCTCCTCCAAAGCCCCTGAACACAGCAGGTGTGGCTCTGAGTTTCAAGACTGCTAAATCTCAGGAGTATCCCCTCTAAAAATCTCAGAGGCCCCTGGGTGGTCTCAGAGCACTTGCCTTTTTACCGGAAGGAGCGGGGAATTGGGGTTCGTCTTTCGGACTTTCCCTCTTACCTTGTGTGCCCACACGATGGACATACGAAGAGGCCGCCCACTCCAACATGAGCTGCCTAGGGACCTCAGCGTGCTCATCAGGGCCCGGCCACGCCTGCATTTGGAGTCCGTCTCTCCACCTATGGAAGAAAAACAAAGCCCGCACCAAATGATTTTTTTCAGAGCATAATTCCATGGAGAATGGATTTTCAGGATTTCACCTGGCAGTGAGAGCCAGGTCAGAGCTGCGAATGTTATGAAAACGTGAATTTCTTCATCTGAGTCACTCCCCAGCCAAAGCCCCCTCTTCCTGTATGGTGCTGGCCACCCACCGGCTCTGGCTGGTTGTTGACCGCCTCCATCAAGGGCTTCCCCCGGTGTCTGAGGGTGACTCCTGGCCCAGATAAAATCTTCACTAAATGTGTGACCTTTACGGAGAAGCAGTGCTGTCCCCCAAAGGGTCTCCGGAATAGTAAATCACGTGAGGGCCAGTGAGAGACGAGGCCACAAGAGGAGGCAGACAAAGGACAAAGAATGGACGATAAATGTAACTTCCAGGAAATAGTCGTTTTGTGCAGTAATTTTTCTGAAATGTGATTATGATCCAATAACACAAATATCAACATCTGCAATTCCGCAGTCTACACCCTGTCTTATTTAGGAAGGGGATGCTAATCATCAGGCACAGTTTCCTTCCCATTCCTGGGCAGGTAGCAGAGTGTTCAGGGAGGGGTGGAGAAGGGGAAAGACTGTTCCTGCCCATTTCGTTGGCTGCACTCTCATTGGAGGAGGGACCCCCAGGCCTCCAGCGACTGACAGTCCAAAGAGACCCAAGTGAGCAGGGGCCTGGGAGCAACATTCTCTGAACCAGTGTGACGTGGAAAGCCCAAGAAAGAAGCCAGACTGGATCAGCTGTTTGTATACGTCCTTTCCATTTCTATCTTGGACTATAGCTATGATTTCTGGACCACGAGTTTGAAGTATATCATTTTTCTTTTCCGGATTAAAGTCTAGAATCTCAGCTCACTGAGCGGTGAAAGGGTTGTGATGTGCACATTGTCTTTCTTCCTCACAGTGGCTTGTTTCTGTGTATTTGTTGGTTTTTATTTTAACTTTTATAATCCTTTTCAAGCCATCGAAGAAGTAGGGGAAAAAATGGATCCCCTGCCTTCCTTCTTGATGGCCAAACCCAATCTCTGTAAGACACAAAGTCTGTCCATGTTCCTCATTGGATGAACAAAGAAAACTGAACTCAAAAAGAAAGACAGAAGTACAATGTCTAGAAAAAGCCTTGAAACCATCTTCTCCAACATTTGGGGGAAAATGACTCAGATGTATTCTTCCAACACTGTTAGAAAACAAAGACCCTCTCCTGCAAGGAAGAAAAACTGTCTCAAGACCTCCAAACTGTGATTAATCCCCCCTGGTGGTTATTAACTTTTAACTTTTGATTGTTTTTATTACCCAAGCTTATGCATTCTACCACAGAGGCCCTAAGACTAGCAAGATGGCCCCAAAGAGTTGTGTAACGTTTAACAAAACAAAATCCAAAACCCCAACAGTTTTAGGATTAATGTTCTAAGTCTTTAATTAGGCATCCAGGGTTAAAGAAAAGCACTAAGTGTTCTAAGAATTATATAGCCACTGGCTCAAAGCCCAGGGCACACCACATTTTAATGACTACATGTTTGCAGCTAGCATTCATTTTGATGTGCATCTTACAAGCAACTGGTCAAGACATAAAAGTAGTTTAAACCCAGAAAAAAATTATCGAGGGCAGAAATCAAGCAATTTGTAAATCTATAAAATTTTATACTTTGGGGATGGCAAATCTTTATTTTTCTTTAGATAAATCAGGCAGAAGTCATTATTAAGAGAATCACAAATCTTGATGTGATCCTTCTCCCATCCCTCAACACAGGAAACCAGGGACTGGAAATGAGCTTTCCACCATAGGCTGGAATGAGCAGCGCTGTGCTAGGGGCTGCACAGCCAGGCATCAGGCTGAGATTGCCCTTCCAGGTCGGCATTTTGCTCTTACTGGCTTAGTAACCCTTTTTTTTTTTTTTAACTTGACATCTTTATTGGGCGCTAGCAAGGAGAACCCAGCCACCTCCACTCCCTGCAAACTCCTTTTTGGGTGCCTGCATTTGTGCAGGCACTGTTGTATTTTCCATTTTCTAGCCAGGAATGGAATGTTGATACTGTGTGATTGTCTTATTTATTTTATTCGATTTCCTTGAAATGTCTACGTGTGGCCGTTGCTCCAGCTTGGCGGCCTCATGATTTATGGTAGTTATAAACATTCCAAAGAAGACATGTCAGGTAAATGATACCATAACATTATACAGTTACGATTCTGTTATAAATGTGCTGACAGTTTTTTTAAAAAATCCATTATCACAGCCTCTCCCCTACCCAGTTCCTTCCTGTTACTTCCATGTGGTGACTTTGAAAGCCACCAGCGCAGTGGAATGGAGGCAGAGACCTAAGATTCAGTCGTGGAGTGCCCTTACCACCAACCTTCCTCAGCCAGCCGCACCTTTTAGAAAATATCTCTAAGAAGCCTCAGTATTGGTGTTCAGAAGCAACATATTCCTTTAAAGAACACATTTGAGCTTTCTTTCCATTGAAGATCACATTGTTCACACAGTCAGATGTAATCACAGGAGGAATGCTGTTCCAAGATGGCAGCCAATGAGTCATTCTTGAAGGTAAGCTGTCTCCCTCAATCCACTGCCACTAATCCTTCTCACTGACACAGAAAAGAACGGTTCACATCTTCTAAAACATAAGGAAGAAGAAAGTCTCTCCGTGGATACAGCAAGTTGGAAAGATTAACATCCAGTCAGAAAATCTACTTCAGTGTCCTTCTGCAGAGAAATGTCAGGGAGAGATAGATTCCCGGTACATCTTTTCACAGAAAGCACTGGAATATAGGCTGCTGTTCTGTCCATGTCCAGGTCTGTCACACAGACAAATCTGATAACTGATCTTTAGGATAAAGTGCATCTAAGGGGATTTCATTTGCTATCAATGGAATGATTGTGAGGGTTGGCCTGTGCCTATTTTTGTAAATAAAGTTTTACTGTAACAGCTGTATTCATTTGTTTTATTCATGGCTCCTTTTTGTGGGGGAGGTACTGGGGATTGAACTCAGGACCTTGTGCTTACAAAGCAGGTGACAGAACCACTGAGCTAAATCCCTGGCCCTATCCATGACTATTTTGAACTACCACAGCTGACGGAATACTATTTGTTTATGACTTTTCTTACTTTATAATGATTTGAAAACAATATGCCTTCAATTCAATAGAAATCATGTCAAATTTTAAATGTTTATCATTTTCCAGGATGGAGATATGTGGTGTAAAATTCTTTAATATTGCTGAGTGCTGGGGATTTAGCTTGGTGGTGCCACCACATGCCTGCCAAGCACAAGGTCCTGAGTTTGATCCCTAGTACCCACCTCCCCTCAAAAATGCTGAGTAGCAGCTGGGGGTGGTAGCTCATGCCTGTAATCCCAGCACTTTGGAGGCTGAGACAGGAGGATTGCAGTGAGTTTGAGGCCAGCCTGGGCTACATAGCAAGACCCTACCTCAAAAAACAACAACAAAACCCAACAAAATGCCAAATAATCATGAAATGCTATGAGTTGCAGCTCCCAACAGCATTGTGAGATGACAAGAAAAGAACCAAAACAAAACACTAAAAGTAGCATTGTCATGATTTTTTGATATTGTGGGGAGTTTTCTGTATTGTATTTTGAATTCTTCCATTCCATCATGGGTACAAAATACCCACCTGTGTCTCCGGCTTTTAGTGTACTAAGTGCATTTTTTTTTTTTTTTTTTTACTTAGGACAGTCTTCATTTTTACAGTGGATTCTTCCTGGCATACCCCCCTCATCAGTTGGGGAGCACCTGTGTCCTGGATCAACTCGGAAGGCAAAATGTATCAGGTTGTATTGGGGCAAGACAGGGTGACCCATCTGTCTGCGTGGGACCCTCCACCCCCACTTCCACTGGCTGCCCAGACCAGCAAGACGTCCACCAAGTTCAAGTTCCCTCTTAGAAAACTAGAGAGAGCCCAATCAAGGCTGGTATGACATGATACAAAATGATGTGTTTAATTACTAATCTCACTCAGCCCAGGGATTACTTTCTATATGTAGAGGGGTTACCAACAGCTCTGTATGAGAGTTCACTCATGTGATCTTCCAAACCAGCCTGGGAAGCAGTTATTGCTACCATAGGCTCTCTGGGTTACACATAAGGAAAGTGAGGCTCAGAGCAGCCCCAACACACACTGAATGGGGAGCACGAGAAATGTAGAGCTCCCTGCTGATAGACATCGGCTTCATTTGGTCTGCCCAGATGTCCCAACTTTTTATGATGTGTCATGAGCCTAATTTGGCACTGTTGGGGGGTTTTAAGGACCCCTGACAGTCCTCAGAGCCATCTAGGGGGCTGACACCTTCAGGAAGGCATGATTTTGAGGCACCCCCAAGGCATGGCCTCTTCCAGCCCACAGGTGCTATGTCTGGGACTCGCCCTCCTAGTTCTGTTCTGCACTTGCTTTCTGGACAACAGGTTGCTAAGGCAAGAGACAGGATTTTGCTTCTCAGGTGAGGTGCGTGGGGAGTGAAGACTCAGGCAAGGCACCCGAACAGGATGCAGGACATCATTTTTCCACAAAGCATATCCGCATCTGATTCTATCTCCAAAGTAGCTCACAAAACGATTCACTCATTGCCATTTCAAATCCATTTTACCACCTTCTCTTACAATTTCCTAACTAGTTTCCCTAAAATCCATCCATTCATCTATCCCTCCTTCCATTTCTCCATCCATCCATCCATCCATCCATCCATCCATCCATCATCATACCCTTCCTCCATCCTTCTGCCCCTCCACCCACCTGTGATGTATGTGTTTAGTGCTTGTCATATCCCAGGACCACGTAGGTCTTAGTGCAGATGGGAAACAAAGCAGATCCTCTGCCTCCAAGCAAACAGCTCGTGCAAAGCAAGAAGCCCCATGGGGGACCTTGGAAGTGACCTGTCTTGAAAGATAAGATCATCGGGGGACTCATGTAGAGTGGCTTTTGGGGGCAGTGGGCCTCACTATGGAGTTGAAGAGAGAGACATAACTTACTGTCAATGGAACAGGTGTGAGGAGGAGTAGGGCAGCTACCAAAATTGACACCAGGGCAACAGTTGCGCACCAGGGCTGGACCTGGAAAATGGGTGTGGTCAAGTCCTATGGGCCGGACTCAGGGCCAGCTGAGCTCAGCCTCAGCCTACTGTGCAGCCGGATGTGGCACTACACCTGGTTAGTACTGTTTTACCTCAAGGTGCAAGTTACAGGGTGGGATTCTTTTTGTGTTTCTCTAATGGGTTTGGCTGTTTAGGACACGCAGCCTTGTGTGAGTCTCCTCCCTAGGGAGTCTGGGCCAGCAGCATCTGGAATTACCAAGTTGATTTGCACACAGACAGACCACCTCGGTCTGCGTGGTGTATCCTCTCTCTGCAGCTGACTGCTCTGTAGCCTTGACACCCAGCACCCCGCACCCAGCACGGGTGGCACTTGGTGAGCGCTCAGTACGTGTGCAGTGCTGGCCTCCCGGGCCCTGCGTGCTGGCCGTGCTTTCTGACACCGCAGAGGAGCTGTGCTCTGAGCGCGTGCTTCGTTTCTCATCCTGCCCCTCCCGAATTGGAGCAGCTGCTCCCCTCAGGCCCTTTAAGGTCGCTTCAGTCTTCTCCTCACAGGGCTGGCCCCGCCTCCACCGCCATCAATCCTCAAGGCTGTCCGCAGAGGCGGGTGGACGTGGATCCCCGCAGGTGCTCGCGGGACCTGTGGCCATGCGCTGAGCTCAAGGTCTCAATCAGCCTCAACAGACAGGCAGGGGACTCAGGGAGGCCCGGGCCGGTGCCTCAGGGACCTGGCTTATTATGGCCAGTGCTGGTTGCCATTGCTGGAGCATCTTAGCTTCCTGTCCCTCCGCTAGCTCTGCAGTCCTGGGACAGGGCCCTGTAATCTCAGCCTCAGGGTGTCCTGTAGAATGGGATGGCACGATGCCCACACACAAACAAGATTTGCCAGCCCTGTGCTTTGGTGGGAGGTGGCTTGGGTTCCCAGGGGACTCGCAGAGCTGGCTTGGGGACGAGGCCCTCTCTGGGTGACCCAGAGGCTGTGGGTGGGAACACTCTTTTCTCTGCTCCTGTTCCCAGAGGTATAAGAGACTGCTCAGGTGGTCAGAACTCACTGCCTGTGCCCCAGCAGTGGGGTGGCCCTGGGCCGCCACCACAGTGTAAGCCACATCCTGTTGATGCTCAGAGCACAGACGGGACTCACCTTGACATCGTGGGGAATCTGAGAAAGGAAGGTGGCACGGTTCCTAGGATGGGTGACGTTCCTAGGGGCCCGGGCTTATTCTGATGAGGCAGAGGGGGCTGGTTAGGGGATGTTACGGCTGTGTCTGGGTGTCCCCCAAAGCCTCAGGTGGTCAAGGTGGGGCTTTTTCAGAGGTGGCTGGATCTGGAGCCTGTGGCTGATTCCTGGTGCAGTGCTGGGATTAAGGGTGGTGATTACTAAATCGGTCCACTGATTGATTTGGCACCGCCCTTATCCAATATGCTGGATAGAATATAAAAGGGGCAGAAAAAAGCTATAAGGCCCCTTGCTTGCTTTGCTTTGCTACCTCTGCTTGCCGTGGATGATTTCTTCTCTGCGATGCCCTCTGCCCAGCCACCCTGCCTTGGAGCTGGCTGACTATGGACTGAGAGCCGAATGAACCTTTCTCTCCTTTATTATTATGTATTTATTTATTTTTATTTTTAAAATTTTTTTTGTTTTTTTGAGACAGGGTCTCACTGTGTAGTTGAGACTGACCTGGAACTCACTACGTAGCCCAGGCTGGTCTGGAACTCACAGCGATCCTCCTGCCTCAGCCTCCGAGTGCTGGGATCACAGGCGTGCACCACCACACCTGGCTCCCTCCTTTAATTTTGGGAGTCCAGTGGTGTTTTGTCTCAGCAACAAAAAAAAAAGTAACTAAGGCCGTGGGGGACAGGGGCTGCAGGACCCGTGTCCCAAAGAAGCCTGGAGGACACAATGGTAATAGTGAGGGGCCACACTGGCCTGGCTGGGGCCGGGCTGGAGGCCCCAAGGAAGGACGCTGTTGGACAGCACTGGGAAGGGGTGGGGCAGGGCTGGGCCTTCCCAGAGGACGGATCACAGTGGGGGCTGTTCCAGGTCCTGGACCTTTGGGGAAGGGACCTAGAGCCTGCGCCGCCTGCCCAGAGAGAGGCCAGAGAGTGAATGCCCCTGTGTCTCCTGTGGACGACCCCATGGGGCATAAGGGTCCAGATCAAGGCAGAGAAGGTGGCCGTGGGTCTGTGGGCTGGTGGGCTGTGTCCAGCAGCAGCCGCTCCCCCAGTGTCTCCCGCATTGGAACCCTACAAACTGAGGAGCCTAACAGAGCCAGGGCGGTAATACATGTGGCTGAGCCCGATAGGTGCGTGAGGCAAGGGAGAATTGGATTGTTCCTGCCTGCAGGGAGAGTGGCCTTGGGGGCTGAATTTTCCTGTGTATGTGTTTTGGCAGAAACTGGAAATTGGTGTTCTTTTGAGCTATCTCTTGACTTAAAATTTTAGCAGTGGAATCAAATTTTTGAAACGAAAACAATTTGTAGTCAGGAGAAATGCAATTTGTCTGCAGGCTGGACATCACTCTTGGGCTACTGGTTTAGAACTTCCGGTCAGTGGGAGCTGTGAAATCAGCAGCTGAAGCATCGAGTGAGACTTGGCTCTCCTGGAAGGGCTTGGGGAGTGAGGGTGGCAGTCAGGGGCCACTGCCTTCTGTGAGCTGATGCCCAGCCCCTTCCTTGGTGTCTTCACCCTCCACCCCCGCACTTCTCTACCACCGCACTCCCTCTGCTCTCTTGAGCACTCACCTAGCTTTATGATCATGTTATTTCTTTGCTTCTTTATTTGTTTTTTCCTTTCTTCTCGATGACCAGGTATGTTCTGGCTTCTGTCCATCCCCAGGGTCAGGCAAATAGAAAGTGATGGATAGCTGTTTGGTAAGTAACCACTGCTGAACCCCCTTAGGAGGCTGGTGTTATTATTATCATTCGTGGTCGTCGTAGAAGCTGTCACTACCATATCATTGCCTGCATTTTATAAACAAGGAGGCGAAGTGCAGAGCAGTGGAGGGGCTGAGTTGAAACGATATGGGCCGGGAAGTATGAGAGCAGGGGTCCAAAAGCCAGATCAACAGAGCCACACAGCCCCTGCTTTGACTCAAACCCCGGTCCCTCCCTACAAACCTCTTAGATATGAGTACCGACCTGACCTCTCTAGGAAGCCCTTCCTAGTTTATCTGCCAACCCAGTTCGGTGCTGCCTCTGGGTACTCCAGATCCTGGAAACCGCTACAGGGTCCTCAGAACTCAGCCGTGCCCGCTCGCGTGTGAACAGGGTACAGGCAGTGGGTAGTGCCTGGGGTTGGAGACCCCTACTACAGAGACGCCCGGGTACCCAGGATGGCTGCAACACCATTCTCAACAGCCAAGATACGGAACCAGCCCACGTGGCTGCCAACAGCTGAGAGGATAGTGGAAATGTGGTGTACTCGGAATGGAGGGTTACCCACCCACCAAGAATGAAGACGCAGCATTTGTGGGAAAAGGGATGAAACTAGAGGACGTCATGTGTGTTTCCGCTCATCTGTGGAAACTAAAAATAAAAAAGAGAGAGGATGTTACTCCCGGGCCCTCCGTCATCCAAGCACCGTTGGCGTCCCATCGGCTGGGCAGTGCATCGCCAGAGGGGACGAGCTGGTCAGAGGTGGGAGGACACAAATCCCACCCGCCTGCCCCCAGAGCTGCAACCGCTGCACTGGTCCTGGCCTCCTGACTGCTCCCACTGCAGGGACCTAGGAGATACCTGCTGCTGTGAAGGGCCAGCTCTGCGGGCTGTCAGCTTGTTCCAACTGCATTGCTCTGCTGCTGCTCTTGTGCGGAAGCAACCACAGATGCTCGTATGCGAGCGGGCACAGCTGAGTTCTGAGGGCACTGGCGGCAGCTGAGGTTTGGGGCAGGACCTCGTTTACGGTATGGTGTGTGTAAGACCGAAGGTGACACCCCGGCCCCAGACTCACCCGTGTCATTCAAGCACAGGTGAGTGTTGGCAGGGAAGATGGATGTTCCCTGAACGTCCTCTCAGCGGTCTTTGCTCCTACTCCAGAGACTTCCCTGGTCCCACGTGACGGAAGTAGAAACTTCCAGTCAAGGAGCAGGCAGTGCCAACGTGACACCTGCTGAAGAGGGTGGGCACAGATCGTCAGTGGAGGAAGCGAACCTCTAAGTCACAGCGAGTACACAGAGAATGACTTTCTGCTTTCCTCCCATCCTGATGAATTTGATGAGGCTTTATTGAACACCTTTCATCACATGCGCCTGTGAAAGCCGGCTCCTGCCCTCAGGGAGCACAAGCGCTTTTAATCTGATCAACCACTCAGATGCAAACCAGCATGAGGAATGAGAGACACCAGGCTCTGTCCTGTCCCCATGGAGGCCTCAGAAGACATCTGCCGTGTAGATATTTTCCAGGCAGGAACTAATCAGGGCCTCACTGGTGTTCCAAGCCAGACCCTACTTAATGTCTTCTATAAAGAGCCTTATTACACTGGAACATTGTATGCTATATCCTTCACTGCACACCAGATATGTGTATAGGCTGCTCCCTACGTCCCCCGGCCAATAAATTAGAGTTAGATTATGAGGGGAGGCATGGCAGCCCAATGCACGAATGCCTCACAGTCGCTGTGGCCCGAGATGTCTTGATTTAGACAGCTAAATGGCCTGGCAAAGAGTCCAGGGAGGTGCAGGTTGACACATAAAAAACCCATAACCTCCATAAGCAGACCATCACCTTGAGCAAATAGGCCTGCCAGCAGGGGCCCTGGTGACAGGCTGATTGGCACCTCGGACCCGGTGTCACACTCGTTGCCCAAACCCAAATCATTTCCAGCTACAGGTTATCGATTCCTGCTAAGGAGCAGGGGTCTGGCTTTGATTCAGAGGACCCCCTGGCTGGCTCGAAAGTTTTCCAACTCGGGGCATTAATATTTTCCAAGTGCCTCCATGGGCCTGGAGGCCAGGGAAGCTGACATGAAGCACGGGTTAGCTTGATGTGGGGCCTAGGTGGGATGTCCGGAGGGCTGTGATTCTGCTTAGAGAGGGTTGGCGGCAGGGCTCCTCAGTCCTGGCCACCTAGAGATTCTGACTCAGAATCTGATTCTGACTCTAGACCTTCAGAAGGTCTGGGGGGCTGGCTGGGGACGCCCAGGTAGATGAACACCTCCACAAGCTGTCGGCTCCTTGCAGAATCTCCCGCTGAGAACTTCACTGTGGTGGAGGTAGCTCATGACTCTGAGGGACGTAGCTTCTTAGGGCACCAGGCTGGGGTCTTGGAGGGCCGGGCTGAGCCCAGAGTAATCCGGTCAAGTAATACTAAGAGGGAAGAGAGAACAGGGAGGCTGAAAATGTCCCCAAGAAAGGATTGCATTTTATGCATGCCAGGAAAGGCCAAGAGTTATAAGGAGAGGATAGGAGAGGGGACTTGGGCCAACTTGGGGAGAAGGGAGCAGCACAGCCTCTCAGACTTGTCCTGAGATCTTCTCCGAAAGGTTCAGTGAGCGTCTCCTCCAAGCCTGTACCCTGCAATCCACTCCACTCAGGCAAAGTGGCCCCGTGAGCTCTGCACTGAGCCATTTTCTCCCATGGACAGGATCCTCCTGCACGGTCTTCCTCAACAGCTGGCTTCTGTTACTTAGGCACATGTCCTGGAGGTCTCCCCAGTCCCCACCTACAGCCCGTGTTCATTTTCGTTTTAAACACAGCACTCTGATTTTAAAAATTCTGTTTTGCATCTTTTTTCATTTTTTAATGGTGGAAACATAGCTCAGTTTGGACAACTTGGTGATTTAGCAAGGCTGTGTCTCAAAATCAAAAATAGAAAGCTGGGGATGCAGCTCAGGGCAAAGGCCCTGGATACAACTTCTAGGATTGCAAGGGTCCCCATCTGCATTCTGAATGCTAACTTTCTCCTCCCTCTCTCTGTATGACCTCAAGCCACAAGACCACCCACCCCGCCCCTTCCCCAGGGTCTCTGGGAAAAGACGGGATCCCCATGTGGCCTCCTCCCTTCCCTGTCTTGGAGATGAGGCTCTGATGTGTCCTGTGGACTCCTAAGCTTTCTAATTTTTCTTAACCCAACTTATTTGGCCAGGGGCCTCCTTCTGCACAGCCTCCACCAGCCGCTTCCGAAAGGAATATTCCACAGCCAGGCACAAAGGTTTCTGCCCACCAACCCCTTGCTTTCCCTTATGCTAATACTGTCTGCTGTGCTGCTGCGAGTTCTTAAGGGCAGACTCCTTCCTCCTTGTGTCCTCCAGGCCTGGCATCCCCACGGAAGGGAAGCAAAACAAGTCTCTTCAAGAAGCAAATAAATCAATTCACCATTTCTGGGAGGTGTGGAGTTCTATAGCAGGCTCAAGGCAGGTGGGCAAAGAAGAACCATTCTCCCCTTGGAAAATGTGAGGTGTATGTATATTTAATAGAGTACAAACTTTCTGTACAGATGGAACATAAACCAATGACGTCAACGGATCTACCGGCTGTTCATTAGAACTGTGGACAGAACTGCTGGCAGCAGCACCGGAGAGGGGAGGGCCCCAGAAGACCCAGCCCTGGCAGCCCCCATGCAACCCAGAGCTGGAGACAAATGGAGCAGGGGAGGCCACCAGAGCGAGGCCACTGCTGCTCCCCCAAGTCTCACCCCATGAGCCTGGCATGAGGGTCTGCTGGCCCGGGAGACATAGACGAGGGCAAGGTGCAGCCAGAGAAGTCCCTGCTCCAGCCATGTAGAAGGAAGTCCAGACTCCTTCCCAGGGCCTGGAACCTGCATGATTAGCCCCTGCCTGCACCTCCCAGCCTCCCCTCTCCCACTGCCTTAGTCAGCTCCAGCTCCCACCATCGCTATTTCCCTGAAGCTGCCGATCTCCTTGCTGCCCAAGGCCTTTCAACTCGCCATCCTCTGCCTGGCTCTTTCTCAGTATCACATGGGCCTCCAGTGTCCCCCGCTTGTCCGGCAGACCCCCCCCATCACAATCTTTATTTTCTGAAATTCTTTTGGTTCATATGTGCTCTTAAGTAGGGCCTGAGTGGGGCCTGAAGGGGAGTAGATACCAGCTCTGTCTTGCCTACCACAGCTCTGCGCCTAGAGCAAGAAAAGCACTTGATACACTTCAAGGGAGAAGAGCCGGTGGGGAGTGCGTCCGAGGTGCTACAACTCCGCCTCCACTCAGGGCTGTGGGCTTCTTGGGGGAAACCAGAAAAAAGGGATTCAAAACTATAAAAACGTCTGTACTGGGGGCTCTTACAATGTGCTAGGCACTGTTCTGAGCCCTTTGGGTGAGTTCTAATAGTTCAACAGATCATCCAACCACCCTGAAATAAGTTCTGCTGTTATTTGTTGGTTATCTAGCCTGGGCTCACACAGCCCAGGGCAGCTGGCTGTGTTGCACATAGGTAGACTTCGGTGGGTCCCGGCATCCCAAGCCCTCTCACTGCCCCCTCCAGCACACCCCACCACAGCCACCTCTGCGCCTTTGACCCGGAGCCAGCACAAGGCCTGAACCTGCAGCCCCATGACCAGGGGAGAAATACGTTACATGGCCCCAGGGACTCATGAAAAGCCTTCATGCCAGGCCAGGGCTCCGTGTCATCTCTCCAGGGAGGTGGGAGGCCAGAGCAGAGTGTAGAGGGTGGAGGAAAGGTGTGGCCCAGTGCACACCTTCTGCACAGCAGGGAGGAGGGGCTGCCAGACACACTTGAGTCACGGCCCTGCCAGAGGAGCCCCAACAAGTAGCACCCCAAGGGTTAAGCCCTTGACAGCTGCTCCCCACTGCCCCTGGGGTATTGAGGGAAATGTCAGCAGAAGCAATTGCTGGGAGCCCTACAGAGGAACTGCCCTGTTGAGTTTTTTAAAATAAATCTATTTATAATTAATACCGGGGCTGCTTCCAAAAAGGATTTGAGGTGGTTTACCATAAATGACACATAAAATGAAAAGGCTGTGAACTAGAAAGAGAAAAATCAAGAATGCCACGCACGAGGGTGGGGGGACCTCCCAGATCCTCGGACTTAGAGAAATGGCAACAGATTAGGTTATGCTAGTGTGGCTCCCTGCATCCTAGCAGCTGAGGCGAAAAGTGAAATTGTCACGGTGGGCCAGGGAACTCTCTGAGTGGTGCAGGAAGCTTCGGGTGCTTCTGGAGTGAACTGGCTGGGGACAAGAGAGGCAGAGCAGTGGGTGATGGAGAGAGGCGGCCCATTCCCAAACCTGTCTACAGTACTCCTCTGTCATTCCCAGCCACCCAATCCCCTCCCTGACCTCTATCATCTATCATTCACCTAGAAATCACCTATAATTGATATAAATTTATCAATTATATATCATCTATCACCTATCATCTCTATCCATTTATATATGTCATCTACAATCTATCAACTACCTACGTACCATCTATCTACTATCACCTACCTGTCAGATCTATCATTCATATTTATTTATTAATCATCTATCTAGCTATCAATAATCTATCTTCTATGTATCCGTCCATCATTCATCTCTCCATCCATCCATCTGTCCATCCATCCATCCGACCCTCCAATCATCCATGTATTTTCAGTGAAAAATGAGACCCTTTTAAACACACTGTGCTGTGACTTTCTGCTTTCCCTTAACAGTTTATTATAATTACTGTTCCTTGTCAGTAAATATGAGCCTCCTCTCTCACCATTTTTACTGTCTGCACAACATAGCATTGTTTGAATGGATTGTCATTTGTTTAACTGATTTTCCTTGCGACATTTAGGTTGTTTTCAATTTTTCATTATTGTAAACGATGCTGCAATGAGTATCTCTGTTTACAGCCTTGGGGAACATTCACAATGATTTCTTTAGAACTAATTCTTGAAGGTGGAACTGTTGGATCAAAGAGTATGTGCCTTAAAAGGATTGTTTTAATATTTTGAAAAACATTTGTGATGGATCTTAATGACGGTTGGTAACTTTCATCAATAAAAAGCGAACCCGCTGGATTATTTTTAGCTTGAATTCAGTTTGAGAAAATGGATGTAGAAGTTGGAGCGGCAGCAGAGGGTGGTGGTGAGGCTCATTTATTTGGGTAGTTATTGCTGCAACTCAGGGCCGGATAAGGGTAGGCACCTGCTGTGCCCATGGTAACCTCACTCTGCACCCCTCTGGCTGTGTGCAGGGCCGTCACACCACCATTCACTTTGAACTATTTGGAGTTTCTTTGTTGACATGTGAACCGGGTAACACAGGTTTCTTAGCTTGTTGGCCCTGTTCTGTGGGCGTGGCACACATCTGTCCTCTTAGTCTGCTGGAGTTTGGAGGCCACGCACCAGCTGGTGAAGACCAGGAACTTGTAGAATCAGGCGGAGTCTCAGCGTTACTGCTTACTAGCCAGAGGGTGCAGGGCAGTGACGGCAACCCTTTTTAGGGCTTTCAGTGATACAAACAGCCAGCCCGCTGCAGCGAATGTGGCATGGGCTCGCTGCCACTGGTCTAGGGCAAGTTAATGAACCTCTCTGAACTGCTGCCAGGCACAGTCTTGAGATGGCCCAGGGTTACCAGGAGTCCAGGGGATGAGGTCCAAGAGACTCAGGAGGCCCTGGATTCCTGGCAGAGCATATGCTGAGCTATGAAGGGTCTCAGCTCTGAGCGCTTTGGTCTGTCTGTGCTTGTCTTGGGACATTCGGGATAATTTCTTCTTCTTTTAATAAAAAGGGACTTTGGGACACAGGCAAACTACTGGAGAGAATCTGCTCACCCGGATTGCTAGGCAAAGGGCCAGGGCCACAGTCGACTGGTCTTTGGGGGCTGTGACATTTATGCAAATGACAGTAGCAGGAATGGCCTGCAAAGCCGCTCAGGTCTGTGGGCCACAGACAGGTGCCAGGTAGGGGAGAAGCAGAGCCAGGCCAGCTGGGGGAGAATGGTTCTCCCACTGCCCTGCCTGAGCCGCCAGCCAAGCTTGGCCCACAACTCCGTCCTCTGATGCTGAGACTCAGAGTACACGCGGCAGCCAGCTGGGAAGTGGGTGAAAGTCTTTGCACATGGGATCAGCAGCCTGGCACCAGTGGACCCTTCCTAGGGGTCATTGTGGCCCCCTCTTCTCCCAGTCCCTCCAGTACTTGTTATCCGACGTAGCCTCTCCACCCCCAGGGCCAAGTGAAAACGTCACAGACTTCCAGTAATGAATGAATTAATGAATGATACCATTCCAGATGGCTGCTAGTCACTGTGCATTAAAAGCAGACTCAAGAGTGGGGTGGAGCTCAGTGTCAGAGCACTTGCCTAGCATGTGTGAAGCCCTAGGTTTGATCTCAGCATCACAAAAACCCAAAATACCCCCCCCAAACCAAACCAAACAAAAACAGGCTCAGAAATCAAAGCAACTTGTTCTCAAATCCAAACCAGGACGCTTTGCTGCTGTGCCACGGTACCTCCCCGCAAGGCCCCTGCTTGTGTGCGACAGGGGTGTTCCCAGCGCCCCTGCTTGGGCCGAGAACTAAGTGCGGGGTTCAATGAAGTGCTCAGCAGAGGGGCAAATGCTCAGAAATGATCAGCCGTGGGTCGCTGTCATTGGGGACTAAGAACAGGAGCCTGCGGTGGTTCCGGGTGACAAAAGGGCCCAACTCCCCAGGCTGTGCTGGAAGGACCAGCACTGCCGTCTTGTGCATACCAAGGTGCCATGCTAAACCTACTTCAGCTCTGCCATCTTGGGGCATCTTCTACGGGCTGATAAGAAGGGGCAGAATGAGCGTCCCAGCTACAGATGAGATGCAGGAAAGGGGTAACCCTGGGTGCATCCGCCACTCAGTGCAACAGAGGGCTCCTGAACCACTGTTCATGGGCCTCCCAGAGCGGTTCTTGTGAGCCCATGCACTCTGGGCCAGCTGGAGGGCAGGAGCAAATTCTGCAGTCACTTTTGCCCTCCAGACCCCCAGGCCCTGGCCAATGTCCGTAACAGTAGGATAGGGATATCAGATAGGTTCAGAGGCCCGAGGAAGAGACTGGTAGTGGAATAATAGCCAACCCACAAGGATGTCTGAAATCTGTGACCAGGACACCTTACCTGACAAAAGAGCTTTTCAGATATGATGGAGAATTGGTGGTGGTGGATTATTCTGGCTTAGCCACGTGGGTCATTGTAACTGGAGGGTCTTTATAAGAAAAGGACAGGAGGACAGAATCAGAGGGCACCTGGAAAATGCTATACTGGTGACTTTGAAGATGGAGGCAGGGGCCAAAAGCCAAGGAATGCAGGAAGTGTCTAGAAGCTGCAAAAGACCAAGAAACATATTTTCTTCTAAAGACTCTGCAAGGAAGGCAGCTCTGCTGACGTCTCAACTAGCACTTCTGACTCCTAACACTGTAAGATAAAGAACTGGTATTGTTCGAAGCCATTAACTTTGTGGAGATTTTGCAGCACCCAGAGGAAACTCAAAGACCAGCTCTGCACAAACAGTGTCAAACTGGGGCATCTCCCACGTGTTTTCTGTGGGGCCCTGGGGTGCCAGAGGAACCTGGAGGCACAGAGAACAGACCAGGCTCTGGGGCCACACTTGAGCCACTCTGTCTGCTGGTCTCACGACGCCAACCAGCTGTTGGCAGCGGCAGGAGCTCTGCACCCAGATGTCTGTACCTGACACAGGGCCGGAGGTACAGTACCTTCTGGAAAAGGGAGGAGAGAAACTGGCAGAGAAGGGAGGTGCTGCCCAGAGATGCTCAGAGCCTCCCTTTGGAAAGTGGGGAGTGCACCCGGCTGCCAAGGCAGGCTTGCCAGGAAGGGGTGGCTGTTCCGAGATGAGCCCGCCCTCACCTGCTGCCCATCTTCCCGCATCCCTCCTCCCGACCCTCTCTTTCAAGCTGCTTCTGACACCTGAATGTGGACACTTTTTGGTAGGCTTTTGAAATTGCGCTGTAATTATTTTGAAAAAGCAGCTTTGGAAATTGGGCCTTTGATGTCCAGGAACACTACACAGCGCCTTTTATATTCCATAACCCATGGGCATTGCCGTCTTCCCCGCCATCCGGGAAGCTGGGCAAAAGCAGAGCGCTGCTCAGGTTTGCCTTGGTCCTTTGCATCTCAGCTGGTCTCGGAAGCCTGTGCGGATGAATGAAGGACGGATGGAGGAATGAATACATGAGGGGTAAACAACGGATGAATCAGAAAATTAAACCTGAGCTCTGGACTTTTCTGTAGCTCAAATGATCTTGGAGAAGGTGTGTTCAGTGCTTTGCATTTTCCAAGGCATCCTCCGTGGATTAGTATTCATGAGTGTCATCCACAACATTTTAAAAAGAGAGCAGAAGGGGTCAGTCCTGTGGCCAGAATGATAATGAAAATAATAACGTTGAACAAAGTTAAAGAGGTTTCTTTCAGCTAGGACTTTTAGGAGCCTTTAATATGCTAACAGACTTTGTGACTTTCCCAAAGCAGCACAGATTCTGCACTTGTCCCCAGCCTGCCTACTTGGGGCAGACCTTTCAGGGATGGGGGTCTCTAGAGGGGCTGAAGTAGGAAGAAGAAAGCTCCCTTGGGCTTGCAGGAGCTTTAGATGCCGCACACATCAATTGGCCTCCGTGCCTGGCCAGCTCCAGGGAAGATGGCCTGGATTTTGTCCTGCAGTAGGTGCTCTCCTCACTGGACGGCTCTGGTGTCCTGCTGGAGAGAGGGGTGAGGTCATGGTCGCTGCCTCCCATGCTTATCTGCCTGTTCAGGACAAGGAAGAGAGTTCCGTCAGTTTTTATTTTTCTTCCTCCTTTGCACCCACTGGGTCCTGGCCATAACCATCTTCCTTCTCCAGAAAGTGCTTGCTGAGAGTTAATCCACAAAGTCACTTGAAAATGAAGCCATTATTCCCTTCTTAAAGGTTAATGTGTTTTTTCCAGGAGTGTGTGAGTGGAAATTTCAAGTATTCCACCTTCCTCATCAAGCTGGGTACAGTCCTGAGCTCCTTTAGAAAAATGAGTCCTTGTAATGCAAGTCTGAGAGCCCCTCAGGAGGAGGGAAGAGGCAGGGTGCCTGGGCCCCGGCGGGGGTCTGCCTGCTGCTCCCCACTTGCTGTCCACTTGGGTGCTCTCCAGCCAGCCTGCCCCACTCGCTGCTCGGTGCGAGGCGGAGAAGAGGGCCCGAGTCCCGATTCCCAGTGCCCACGAGTCACGGGCAAAGGTGGCAGTGTGGAGACCACTGCAGCTCTGCCAGCCCCTCTCCCATAGGGAGGAGGACCGAGGCAGACCAGCACCCCAGAGCAGCGCCACTTCAGGCCTGGACATTCTTCCCTTGCCTGATATCAAATGTCCACAACTCAGCACTACAAAATGCCTCTAAAGCTTATCTGCCCCGACAGAGGACTTCCGATTGTTTTAGGTAAGGGGTTAGCCAATGGTAACCCAATAGCCGCATCCGGCCTGTACCTACTTCTGTAAATAAAGTTTCATGGGTACTCTGCTCTGCTTCCTCATTTACATATCACCTTTGGTTGCCTTTGTGCTGCAGTGACCAAGTTGAGTAATTGTGACAGAAAGCTGGCCTACAAGTCAAGAATCTTTACTACGCGGTGCTTTGCAGAACAAGTCTGCCATTTCCTGTTCGAGATGACTGTTGTGTAACATTTGCACAGCTCACGTGAGTCCTCAGTGAACAGCAGGGATAATGATTATCATTTCTGCTTTACTATTTATTACTGATGATGATGATGATGAAGATGATGCCGGAAGATCTCTATCCGCTGAGCAGCTAATCACTAAGGTAGAGAAGAGAAGATGAGCTCGGGGGTAGGAAAGCTTGCTCTCTGGGTACAGAGCAAGATGAAGTCCTTTCCTCCCTGAGCTGGCCAAGATGGTGCTTTCTTCTACAAACAAATGGAGCATCCCTGTGGACGCTGGCCATGTGAATGGGGGCTGGATTTGGTACTCACTAGGGAGGCATGGGACTGCGGGCCAAGGGCACATGGAACCTGCAAGGATGCTCCAGAACAGCCAAGCACCTGGGGGAGAGAAGGTGGTCCAGGTGGCCACTGGCTTGGAACAGTCCGTCCAGTCTGCCTGGAGGAAGTGGACTTTGCATACTGCCTTGGTCACTAAGAGAAGGAAGGGAGGGCTGTGGTCTGCCGTTGGAGGGCATGCCCGAGAAAGGCGGGGGCTGGAGGCTGTGGTTCTCTGTGCTCTTCTTCTGTGGGACCCACTGCTCATTTCCCTTCTGTATTAACAGACTGTGCCTGGATGCACCGTTACCCACGATAGAGACCACATTTCCCAGCTTCCCTTGCAGTGAGATATGGTCATGCATAGACTGACCCAGGTGATGCGACTGGAAGTGGTGTAAGTCGTTTTCAAATGGTGCTCTCAAAAGGGCAGAATAAACCCACTCACTGCCCTTTTATTGCTTCCCACTTGCTGGAATGCGGATGCAATGTAGGGGTGGGAGCTGTCATTCTGCATCTGGAATTGGAATCCGTGAGCACAGGTGGAGAGAGGATGCAACAGAAAGGACCTGGGTCTCTGGTGACTTTGGAGCCTGTGACCTGAGAGCTTTGTGGGAGAAAGAAGAGGTTTTCTATGTTACTTATGTCACTATTATATTGGGTTTCTGCTGCAGCAGCCAAACCCATAAAATGAGACACCGCAACGCTTTCCACACAAATGCATATCCTAAATGAAAGCAGTAGGGTTGCTATGCAAATGAAACGCCTCTGCAGCTTCCCCACCTGGGAATTCTGGGCCCCGGTAGTGCCTGCAGCACCTCTGCTGTCTGCCCAGCATGCGGCAGCCTCCCCTCTGACAGGAGCCTTCTCCATCACACTGACTGCCAGGTTCCCGCCATCGCTGGGGTGCAGGAGGGACCGAAGCGGCGGCGGGGGAGGGGGCTGTGCAGTCAGGGAGCCCGACGGAGACCCCTGGTCCTCAGCGGCCTCCTAACCCTTTACTTTGGCCTCCCTCCCGCTCTCTCCCTGCCAAGAGTCCAGGTCA